>NW_004457735.1:2428465-2750715 GCF_000203815.1 Cavenderia fasciculata
TGATATTATTATTATTAACCTGTTTGGTGATTATTAACCTGCCTGTTTTTCTATTTCTATTTGTATCTTTGCTTGATTATATATATATGATATGATAGTAGGTGTCGATGTCGATGATTATAATATATTTTGCAAAAGTGATTATAATCTCTTTTCTTTTTTTGGAGGTTTTCAAGTACTTCAAAATTATATTTTTTTCAAATAATCGAATTCTATTCTGTTCATCCCGAGGAACACCAATGATGAATGATCCAGGGGATATCAACATTGGTCACCACCATCTTCAATCTCTCTCTGGAACACAACCATTATCATCGTCGTCATCATACCGTTTCAGAGTATTGAACAAACAAAGTAAGGTCAAAAAAGAATACCTGGCCAGATCCCACCCCTATATCCGGATCTGTCAATTGTTGTGGGTATGAACAAAAAGTAGTAAACAAACAAAGGGTCTACCAAGACTAGACAAAATAGGTTCAACCTTACCTTTTTTAGTTTGTTGTTATGTTAAGTATTTTCTTAAAGAGTTGTTAAATGCCGATTGTGTTTGTGGATGTGATATATATATGGGTAAAAAGGACTGGATGGAGCTTTGTTGTTCTCTCTCTGTCTCTGTGTATTATTAAATTATATGAATAGGTTTGTAGGTTGAATGATAATTAATCGTAATGTTGTGTGGTTTGATTGACAGAGCCATCACACAAACAACAAACAAGCTCTCTCTCTCTCAAATGCAAATATCTTTTTTATTTTTTCTCTTCTCTTTAATTATGTAACGGCGATGGTGATGAACAAGGTTTGATGAAACCGAAACATAAGGGGGGCTAGGTTCTAGCCCCTATAGCCTTGCCTCTGGTCTAGAGGAATATCTTTGACGCGCGAATTGGCCCAATTTCCAAAACCTCCCACCATCAGATTAGTTTGGTTTAATCTCATTAATCTCCTCATGTTTTTTCTCAACCCCATTAATATCTCTCTCGTCTGCCAGTCTATCTATTTTTCGTTCGCATCGACTTTGGATTGATCCAAACCAGCCCATGAGTTTAACAAATGTTAGTGGGGGTCAGGGTTTTAAATGGATCTCATCTCACATCTTAAACAACAATTTGATTGTTTGGACAAACAAATACAACTCTACAATTACAAATAAATAAAGATATAATATAAATTATTTTTTTAATTTTTTAAGACTTTTTATTTTCTACTATAACGGGTTATTTAACAAGATTCTACTTTTAATTTAATCGAGATCTTCTTCTGGACGAGCAGAACGTGGGGCAGCACCACCAGCGGCGGCAGATGGATCGAAACCACCTGGCATACCACCAGCATCACCACCAGCAGCTTGGTACATCTTGGTCATGATTGGGTTGACGATGTTTTCGAGTTCCTTCATCTTGTGATCGAATTCCTCCTTTTCGGCTTGGGTGTTTCCTTCCAACCAGTTGATGGTCTCGTCAGAGGCCTTGGTGATGGAGTCCTTATCTTCTTGGGAGAGCTTAGAGGCGACCTTGTCGTCACGGACGGTGTTACGGATGGTGTAGGCGTAGTTTTCCAACTTGTTCTTGGCTTCGACCTTGTTCTTTTGTTCTTCGTCTTGAGCCTTGAATTGTTCGGCTTCACGGACCATACGTTCGATTTGTTCGGCAGAGAGACGTCCCTTGTCGTTGGTGATGGTGATCTTGTGCTTGTTACCGGTAGACTTGTCTTCGGCGGATACGTTCAAGATACCGTTGGCGTCGATATCGAAAGTGACTTCGATTTGTGGAACACCACGTGGTGCGGGTGGGATGCCAGAGAGTTCGAACTTACCGAGGAGGTTGTTGTCCTTGGTCATTGGACGTTCACCTTCGTAGACTTGGATCAAGACACCTGGTTGGTTGTCAGAGTAGGTGGAGAAGGTTTGGGTCTTCTTGCATGGGATGGTGGTGTTACGTGGGATGAGGACAGTCATGACACCGCCGGCGGTTTCGAGACCCATAGAGAGTGGGGCAACATCGAGCAAGAGGATGTCGGCAACCTTGGAACCACCTTCGTTGTTGAGGATGGCGGCTTGGACGGCAGCACCGTAGGCAACGGCTTCGTCTGGGTTGATGGACTTGTTGAGTTCCTTGCCGTTGAAAAAGTCTTGGAGGAGGGATTGGACCTTTGGAATACGGGTGGAACCACCGACGAGGACGATTTCGTGAATGGTCTTCTTGTCGAGCTTGGCGTCACGGAGAACCTTTTCGACTGGGTCGAGACAACCACGGAAGAGGTCGGCATTGAGTTCTTCGAAACGAGCACGGGTGATCGAGGTGTAGAAATCGATACCTTCCATGAGCGAGTCGATTTCGATCGAGGCTTGGGCAGATGAGGAGAGGGTACGCTTGGCACGCTCGCAAGAGGTACGGAGACGACGGAGGGCACGTTGGTTGGTCATGAGATCCTTCTTGTGCTTACGCTTGAACTCTTCGACGAAATGAGAGACCATACGATTGTCGAAATCTTCACCTCCCAAATGGGTGTCACCAGCGGTGGCCTTGACTTCAAAGACACCGTCTTCGATGGTGAGGAGAGAGACATCGAATGTACCTCCTCCGAGATCGAAAATGAGGATGTTCTTTTCGGTGGCAGACTTCTTTTCGAGACCGTAGGCGATGGCGGCGGCGGTTGGCTCGTTGATGATACGTTGAACGTTGAGCTTGGCAATGACACCAGCGTCCTTGGTGGCTTGACGTTGAGAGTCGTTGAAATAAGCTGGAACGGTGATGACAGCGTTGTTGACGGTCTTACCGAGGTAGGCTTCGGCAGTTTCCTTCATCTTGAGGAGAACCATGGATGAGACTTCTTCTGGGGAGAAGGTCTTAACGTCACCCTTGAATTCAACTTGGAGGTATGGCTTGTCACCTTCCTTTTGGACAACCTTGAATGGCCAGTGCTTCATGTCGGATTGGACGACGGCGTCAGAGAACTTACGACCAATGAGACGCTTGGCATCGAAAATGGTGTTGGTTGGGTTCATGGCGACTTGGTTCTTGGCGGCATCACCAATCAAACGTTCAGAGTCGTTAAAGGCAACATATGATGGGGTGGTTCTGTTACCTTGGTCGTTGGCAATGATTTCAACACGAT
Organism: Cavenderia fasciculata; assembly: GCF_000203815.1. Classification (NCBI taxonomy): domain Eukaryota; phylum Evosea; class Eumycetozoa; order Acytosteliales; family Cavenderiaceae; genus Cavenderia; species Cavenderia fasciculata. Next base: position 2,431,580 of record NW_004457735.1, read on the forward strand.
CGTTTTGCCATACACCAACGCATGAGTATGTAGTACCTAAATCAATTCCAATAGCTGACATTTTTGATTTCTAAAAAAAGAAATAGTAATAAGATAGACGAGTAGAAAAGTAAGAGTAAGTAAAAGATATTTTTTTTTTTTTTAAAAGAGATAGATAGATAGAAAAAAAAAACGAGCGTTGTATTTGTGTGTTTGTCGAAGAAAACGTACAATTTATATTATTATTATTATATGTGTTATAAAAAAAGGGGAAAAGAGTATGTTTGTAGTTGTTGTGAAAGGGAGGGTTGTTGGGAAAAAAAGTTATTTGTTGTTGTTAAAACGAACGAAAACTTGAAAGTATATACAAAAAATATATAGTTTGTAAAAGAAAGAAAGAGTGTGTGGTTGTTGTGTTTAGATAGATATATATTTAATTAAAAATATATATATTTGAATGCGAGGAGAAGTAGATTATTATTATTGAATAATATTATAAATACCTTTAAGGGGGATCAAAGTATATAAAGCTTTTTGTCAGAGACGACTCTAATCATAGTAGGCAGTTCACGCTCAAGTTTTAAAAAAAAAATCAATAGAAAATCATTTGAAATTCAATTATTTTCGGCGAGTTTAACGAAATTTAAGAGAACTTTCGAATTTGTGCACGCTCTATTTGTTCTCGTTTTTTGCTGCTCCCTCTATCCTCGTTTTGGCCTATTTTTTTAATTATAATTATTGTTTTATACTCAACAGAAGATCTAGATTATCTATTACCAACCAACCAACCCAATTTATTAAGATTATAGAGTTGGTCACCCAACCTCACGTATAACTTGACTTTATTTTGATTTATTATTGATATTCAAAATACAAAGCAAAATATTATATTAGAGTATATATGGACGGTGCATGCATTTATTTTCATAATAATTTTCCGGGTCAAGATGAGTCATCTTGATACATATACTGGACTGGAATAGAGATATATGTCCTGTTGCTGCTGATTCATCATGTCTTGAGTCATTGAATTGATCTATTATATTCTAAATAGGTAGTTGAACATGTTGATTTGGACAAGTTTGAAATTTTTGGCTCAACGCATCGTCACACAGCAATGATAAAAATACACACCTGCTGTGATGATGTGAATGTTCACAATATTTAATTTAACAACAACATTCATTTCTAAAAACACAAGAGATAGAAGATAATCAATTAAAAGAGATGAGCAGATTAGCAAATACAATTGTTTTATTCGATGTTGATGGAACATTGACAAAACCAAGAAATAATATCACCGATACATTCAAAGAGTATCTACTTGCACTTAGAAAGAGAGTTTGTTTAGGTGTTGTTGGTGGTTCTGATCTTGCAAAGATCCTCGAACAACTCGGAGGTGAAAGTGCTATTACCAACTTTGACTACTTATTCTCAGAGAATGGTTTAAACTCTTTCAAGGATGGTAAACCAATTCATACTCAAGTATGTAATAGTAGTAGTAGTTAGTTGTATAACAACAATATCACTCACTTTTCTCTTTCTTTATTATTTAGTCAATTAAAGAATTCCTGGGAGAACAAAGATTAAAGGAATTTATCAACTTTGTATTACATTATATCGCCGATCTTGAAATACCAATCAAGAGAGGTACCTTTATCGAATTTAGAAATGGAATGATCAACGTTTCACCAATCGGTAGAAACTGCTCACAAGGTGAACGTGACGATTTTGAAAAATACGACAAGGAACACAAGATTAGAGAAACTATGATCGCTGCGCTCAAGGAAAAGTTCCCATCCATCGGTCTTCAATACTCGATTGGTGGCCAAATCTCATTTGATTGTTTCCCAATTGGATGGGACAAGACCTATTGCTTGAAACTTTTACCAGAATCTGAATATAAAACTATTTATTTCTTTGGTGATAAGACTTACAAGGTATATTAAATGAAAGATATATGGTTGGTTGGATATTAATATTAGTTTTAATTTAATATTTAATATTTTAGGGTGGTAATGATTATGAAATTAGTATTGATCCAAGACTTACCAAATCATTTACTGTTACATCACCAGAAGATACTTTAAAGTTCTTAAAGGAATTATTCCCATAAAAAAAAAAGAACAATCAAATGGACTAGACTAAAAAGTAGTCAACAACAAACAATACAAATACAAATATAAATAGTAATACGATGTCATTTTTTTATTAAATATATTAAATATATATATTTAATTGATTGGATGATTTATTTATTTATTTCAAGCACACAACATCAATTAATGATAAAAGTAATTAATTAGATTACTTTGTTTGAAAGAAATAGATAGATTGGAATTTATATCTGGATTTAATTCCACCAACCACCACGACGACCAGAATCAATATCAATATCAATGTCAATATCGATATCAATATCATTTCTCCAGCCACGACGACCACCACAACATCCTCTACGAGCAGTCATTGAGCCACCAGAAACATCAGAGAAACCAGTACTTGTTTGAATGGTTGAGTTTTGAACAGATCCAATTGATACTGGAGAGAGTTTGGAAAGATTTTCTGTACAGAAAGAAAGATAGAAAAGAGAGAAAGAGAAAAAGGAATTGGAGATTAGATTGGTTACATTATTATTATAATATTAAATTTTTTTAATGTACATACTGAATAACATTTTGGTAAAAAGAATTGAAAATTGTAAAGAAAAGTAATAATTGTTTGTTTTGAATATATGTTTGTTTGTTTGTTTGTTTGTTTGATTTGATGATTTGAATGAAGTTGCAACTTCACTATTTATAGATAATTGTTTGGTAAATTTGGTGAAAAAATCCTTCAATTATCCAACTCTATAGAGTACAACACTCCTCCTCCTCCTCCTCTACTCACATCAGAAATAGACTAAATAGGAAATAAAATGATTAATAATCATTGGTTTTAACAAATAAAATAAAAAAATATTGGTAGAGGGAGAGGGGGTATGAAACTAATACTTTTAGGAATTAAAATATTTTATTTAAATTATTTATTAATTTTGAAGATGATTTTAATATCCATCGAGTAGATATAGGTTTGAGTGTTTTCAGTATTACTAATTCTTTTAACATGTTTACCAGTTAGAGTATATTGATTGGCATCACCATATTCATCAACGGTACCGCCGTCTGTTAATAAATCACCACTAAATGTTGAAGTAGTTTCTAATTCAATAGATGATGATGGATGTTCTTCTTTTTCATTCTCTTTCTTTTCATTTCCTTTTTCATTTTCATTTTCTTCTTTAATATTTGTAATATTATAACCAAATAGATCTAATTTTTGTTGTTGATTTGAAAATATACCAGAATGAACTATTGCTTCAGTTCCTTCAAATTGTAACATTACTTTAATAGAGTCTCCCCATTTAATGATTTCACTGGTTGTTGGCACTAAAAAGTAAACAAACCAGTGTAAGTATAGAGAATAGAAAGGATGTTAAAAAAAAAAAAAGAGGTGAACATACTTGAACTAATATATTCAATATTTTTAGATAGTTTCTTTTGCATTTCCATTTGATTATTAAATTGTTCAATTGTTTTGTTGGCAATGGTGTCTTGAATGTTTAAACATTGCATGGTAGAGTTTTTATATTCAAATGATTCTAATGTATAATATGTCTTTGGTACATTATCAATGGTCTTGCTATCACTATGACTTGTCTTTTTTGACACAAGTTTGAGTGATGATTGATCGGTTGATAATCCAATTAATTTAGTATCATTTAATAATTTATACATTGAATGGTAATCAAATCTAGTTGGCATTATTGATTCATAATGCAATACATTCTACAATTAAAAAGAAATAAATAAATGATGATCAATTCTATATTTATGTATGTATGTATGTATCTATATATATACCATTATTGAAGGAAAGTTATTAACTAGTATATCACCCATAGTTCTTGCTTCATCCCATAGAGATAGATGACATGACAAACTAAATGCCAATACTAGTCTCATAAAGTGTTCATCAGGATCCAATCTATTGGTTTCAATCATATCGGATGTCAATAGAATAATTGGTATTGCTCTTTTCATCAACATTGGGTATTCAAGACAGAGTGATAGCTGTATAGTTACCATCTTTTCAATGGTACTCGTTTCAACTCCTCGTACACTCTCTTTACCAATATCCAATAATCTCCATGTTAAATCCATATCTTCATATTTTGGGTTCTAAATATTATTGTTGATCAAGAAGAAGGAGAAGAAGAAGAATTCAGTTAGTTTTCATTCATTCATTAATGGTATGTGATCACATACATTTAATCTTTCATTATTTGGTAGATGTTGATTATATTCTCTTGGTAAATTCCAAGACATTAGGAATTTAGCTGCATAGAATCTAATATCGATTGATGTATTGGTAATATTATCTTTTATCGATATAATGTCATTGTAAACTTTGTTCAATTTTTGAATATCATCATCTAATCGTTGTTGTTGGTCCGATGACGATGAAGAAGGTTGTTGTGATTTATTCAAAAAGTTGATAGATGATTTGATTGTATCAACTGTCAAAGTGGTCGAAGAAGAAGAGGATGACCTAGAATACATTCTCTTGTTGTTGAGAGTATACCCATTTCTTGTTGTAGTGTTTTCATCATTATTATTATTATTATTGTACATTAACCATTTCTTATTTGAATCATCTGAATTATTATGCAATGAACCGATTGAATGATTGCATTTGTAATTGAAGGATTGTAGAAGAAGTAAAGATTTGCTTTTTAAAACAACATCTCTTTTGATTATTGATATTGATGATGAAGTTGTTGTTGTTGTTGTTGTTGTTGTTGTTGTTGTTGGTATTAATCTTCTTAACAACATTTTGTTCTTTTAATTGAATTAAACTTGATCTTGCACAAAATTGTTTTTTGAGCAAGAAAACAATTATTTATTTATTTAATTTGTATTTGTATTAATTTAAATTAAACAATTACCATATAAAGTATTAAAATCAGATTTAGTGTATTGATAATCATGATCATCAACATATTGACCATTACCAATTAATAATAATTCCAATTCTGAAAAATCATTATCCACAACAGATAAAAGGTTGGTGATTTTCTCGAGTGTTGGTAGATTGGTCAGTTTAAATGTCCAATTTGTGTATGGTGATAGGAGTGGTTCACTTTGACCAAGTCTCTCTGCAGTGGCATTTAACGATATCATTTGATTATCCGATGAGAGACAGTATTTAAAAGTACACGGTTCATTTGACACTAGGTATAGATTATTGTCAAACTTGTAATATGAATCACCAGAATGTTTCAATGAGAATGATACTTTGGAACTTGACAATGACGATTGAATGGCTTTGGATAGTTGCGCATTTGATTTGTGAGAGATGACAAGTTGGACAGTTTTAAGTTTGGTCGATGAATATTGAGAGCGATCGATACTGGAGTACATATTGATAGGATCACCTTTGAAAAGATTGATCATTGACTCTTTAAAATGTGGATGAGTTTTATCCCAACGATAGTATGGGTCGTATACTGTGAATTGATGTTTTCTAATGTTATCGGTGATATTTGATCTGATTCTACTGACACCTTGTTTGATGAATGAATTGATAACATGAATATCACTTTCCAAACTTTTGATTATATTTGAACCACCAGATTTGTTGAGCAGTTGAAGCGACCCAACAATTTCAGACCCAAATGGGAACATACTCTGAATGAATCATTTGGTTCCTATGTGATACAGTTCTAGAACCATGTTGAGTCTAGTCTCTATTGATAAGAGTTGAATGTAAGAGTGTGATGAATTAACTTGGTCACTCGACGGGTTGATAACATTGGCCATGAAATTAACCATTTGAATATGATCCTTGTATTCTTCGGTTTTATCATTAATTTCCATCGAAATTCTGATATATTGTTTAATGTCTTGGAGGATGTTGATAAATGGTTCCAAGCCATTCTTGGATAATTTGATGATTTCGGAAACTTTGGATATTTCTTTCATGACTTTTTTGTAGTCATTTCCAATAGTGATGACTTGGTACTTTCTCTCAGCATGACTAATTTTGGCAAAAGTTTCCTGTTGGTTGGCCAAAGCAAGTAGATTTTTGTTGAGATAATCCCTCAATATGGGAAGTGATTGTTCGATTGATAGAGAAAGAGCCTCGTTGAGTTTTTGTAATGCCTCGATATCCTTTTGCTGCTCGTCCCATGTAGTCTTGGTCTGTTGAACGAGTGGAGCGATTTCTTTCAATGCTTGGTTGACTTTTTTAAAGTTTACCATTTCTTTTCCACTTTCATCATCATCATCATCATCTTTACCATCTTCTAGTTTTTTTTCTTCACCATCTTCTTTTCTTTTCGCGTATACCATGCCCATTGATTCCCACATCAAATTAAAAGTGGGGGCATCAGGTGTTTGAATAAAGCTGGCAATTTTTCTCAAGGCTCCAATTCCTAAACCACCATAAGGTATGGCCCAGGAACAGAATATGATAAACAACTCTAATCCAACACCACATAAACTGTTCTTGATCAAACCAGCTATAGATGTCATTTTAGCTGCTCCAATAATTTTAGTGTTTTTTGAGATCATTGATTTAAACTCCATTTCAATGTCATTAAAAGTTCTTTTGAGTGCAACATCACATGATTTGATATCTTTGTTGAGGTTGAATAGGATGGTGTCACTACGATTTACTTTTAATTTGATTTGTTGTTCATATTCATTTTTGTAGTAATAGACGAGTGATTGGTGCTCACCCTTCATCAATCTTTCAATGTCTGATGTAATCACTGAAAAATACTTTTCAATGTCATTGACAGGTGTCGAAGAGTTGGTCAGTTTCATAAGCATGTTGATTTTACTTAGAGTGATCGACAGCAGCAATGAAATGGTTGGATCCGAGTAGAGTGATAGTTTTTTTGTTTGAGCATACAAACATACCATATCATAGTACGATTTGTATGATTCAATGACCAAAGCTGGGTCACTATCTACCAAACAATACTGACCTATAAAGGTATATTGCTCGATCAATTGAGTGATGGTAAAGTGTTCCAAAACATCTTGATACAAAAATAGATTGTTGTTGAATTTTTGAGTTGTTGTTGGATTGTTTATATTGGTGATTGACTTTTTAGCTTCTCTACAATAATTTTGAATGTAAACCAACTTTTCCTCTGGTTTGAGTGTAGGCAGTTGTAATGTAAAACATGGTTTTTGATTCTTGTCTTGCGAAAAATTTGGATCGATTCGACAGTATATAGACTTGTCGTCGTCAGACATGTAGTACATTGAACCAATAGAGTTACTTTTGGTTTTGTGGTTTGGAGACATGATGATTAGATTGTTACAAGGAATGACAAAACCATCCAAATCAAAGTCGATGAGATTGAATGCAAATAGACACACTACATTGAATACTATTCCTTGATGGTCTTTTTGGAGGGTAGAGTGGACGGTCGACATTGACAAATTGTCATCACAAATGACCAAACAATTTTGCTCCTGAGAGCTAACATTTAATAGAGCCATCCCTTTTGCAAGTCTTTGTTGATTTCTGATGGTTGCATGAGAGCTTTTGGTGATTGGTTCAAGTGACCTTTGTTGTGATAAATGACCAGGGATGGTCATCTCGGCAAGAGTAGGCCATAATATCTGTGCACCAATGATTTCAAATGCACTGACCATAGCATTTGTATCGTATGATCCCGCAGGGTTCGAAAAGAATTTGTTGTTCATGCAAACACTTTGTGATGATGGGAACCCAATATCAGCCACTTCAACGTTGCTATCTAGCGCATTTGAAAATACGACAAACATATTATTGGCAATAAAGCTTGGTAGATTCTCTTTGACAAACTTTGCTACAACATCTTTTTGACTCTTTCCAACAAGAGTAGGGTTGATTACTACAATCACACCGTGGATATTAGACGCATAGGTAGAAGTGAGGCATTTTCTAATCTCCATTTTAACCTCTTCCTCTGTCATGTGACTTGATCCCCAACCCGGGAGTATCGACAAATGCAAAGTCACACTCTCCTAGTGGTACTCTAAATTGATAGAGAGCACATTGCTTTGTTGTTCTACCTGGTTCTCCAAGAGGTAGTGCTACCTCTGATGGTTTGACCTCTATCATCCGATTTTGAACGAGATGTTCATTTGGTATAGCTACCTTTAGTTCAGTGTCACTAGGTCCTCTATCGAAAAAGTTACAAAGTGTATTGATAAATGTTGATTTACCTAAAGTAGTTGTAGTTATAGTTATAGTTGATTATATATTTTAATATGTGTGTTAACATTGAATGAAAAGAAACCAAAATTGAAGTTGTGATGAGATGATAACACCAAATTTTATATTTATGTTAATTATTTTTTATTTATTTTTCTTTTTTTTTATAAAGCTAACTACCTTCACCATATCTACCAAGTACCAAGAATATTTTATTTGGTTTGTCCATTATTATTATTATTATTCTTTTATCTCTCTATTTATTTCTAGTCAGGTGGAATTGCTAAAGTTGAATATCTTCACAGCTGCTTCTATTTTGGCTGAGATTTAAAAAGTTCATTTTAAATTCAATGATTGTCAAACCACCTCAAATGCCCGGGAGATCTTCAAAGCACCAATCGGCAGTCGACGAGATCCCATTCTTTTTTAACTTTTCGACCTTGGTCCGTACCCCTAGGTCCTCACTGTTTGGCCTATCATTTTTTTTAAAAAAACAATGATCAAGTACCATGGTTGCCGAGGCGGTGGTCATTTATTTTAATTAATTAAATTTTAAAATCTTTTGATTCAATGATTGTCACAGTGCCGAGCCACACTGTGATGAAAGGTCTCAATGCGATCCTATTTTTTCACCTATTAACGTATCACTTTGTAATAGTAGCATCATGATATCATCTTTAACTTCTTCTGTAAACTTTAGAAAAAATAGAGAAACCCTCTTTGGTAAACCTGCTCATCATCGTATTTTAGTAATAGGAGAGACAGGGTCAGGTATGAACTACAACCGTTTCGAAACTAATTAAATCAAACTTTGTTTCTAAAACATTTTATTTATTTATTTTTAGGAAAATCAACATTTATCAATACAGTTGGAAACTATTTCACAAATGGGAAATGTTCTAATCCAAATGTGTTTATTCCAACTACTAATCTGCAACAAAATCAAATGATGAATATTAAACATACAGAGAACTTGGACTCTTGCTCAACTGAGAGCCAAACAACCAGATGTTCAACCTACACTTTTGAAAAAGGAAATTCATACTACTATTTTATAGATTCACCTGGATTCAACGACACGGCTGGAAAAGAAAAGGATCAAGAAAACATTATGCACATCCTCGCTACCATCATGGCCGAAGAAACTATAACATGCATTATTATTGTCATCAATGGCACTCAGATTAGAATGACTGAGCAACTAAGATACGTGATAGACTGCTTCAAGGGGAACCTGCCGGCCGACCTGTTTGACAATATTCTGGTGGTGTTTACAAAATGTGCAGAGGGAGAGTCTAGTTTTAGAATCTCTGAATTGGACATTCCGGGTGTAGAGGATGATGGCCGTTCCTATTGTATGAATAATTCTGGGTTTGGTCCTACATTGTATAATCAATGTAAGCCGGAGTATCAAAAAGCTCGATCCAATAGTTGGCACGATTCAATGAAGACGATCGATGATTTGATAGGAGTGATACACGCTCTCAATATCAAACCAGCAACATCATTCAAAAAGATTCACAAGAAACGAATGAGGATTACAGAGGATATCCATAACCTCGTTCTCAAAATGTTGTCTCTCAACGATATCAATGACAAATTGAAAAAATCAAGTCTATCTTTTAACGATGACCTAGATGTTCAAGTTGAAAGATATGAGTTTGAAGACAGTCCAAACCTTAATCTACTGTGTTCAACATGCAACAAATCATGCAAGGTGTGTTCATTCAATACTCCAATCATATCTCTATGCTCCAATATCAATCTCGTTTCTGGAACATGCAAGTCTTGTGCATGTTCTTCCAAAGTCCATTACCATTCACACAAGGAAATTGTTTTGGTCAAAAGAACGATTAGATATCTTTTGGAACACAGAGAAACCAATGAAATAGTCATCACCAAAAAGCTAACCAAGATCCTAAAACCAACAGAAGAAGCTGACAAAAAGATATCATCTGCATCAAACAAGAGTAAAGAAATCAATGACAAGAAAAGTTTGTTGGAGGCAAACATGCAAGAGAAGGCTACTCTGATTGATGATTTGGTTGCTATGATCACTAAATTTAAAAAGTTATGTCCTGGCTTGAACCATGTTAGGGAAATGCAAGAAATGGTAGATTTATTAGCTAAAAAGTATAATGAATCTGGTCATAAAACATATCAAGCTACTCCTTTGGAATTTGATACTGTCATTAGAGAAATTCAAGAAGATCTTATTGGTAAATTAAAAACATTGTAATTTATTATTAATGGATTTAAATAAATAGATAAATCAATAAGTAATTTGTTTGGAAAGGTTAGGGATCGCTCTTTATTGTCACCAATAAAAATAGTATCCTTAAGAGGAGGTGGTGGTGGTCATTTGATATTATAATATTTATTTATTTCTATTTGTATTTGATTAATAAATAAAACAATTTCCATATAATATATTAAAATAAGATTTAGTGTAGACCAGATCAACTATAAATAGGACCGTTTTTTATCATAAATCATTAATCTATAATCCACCTCTTTGTTTATTGTATTACATTTCTTGTTTTCTTTTTCAAATTTAATTATATGTCTGACCACAACAACAACAATCTCTTAGCTAGGGGATTCCCAAAATGCTGCTCCATCTACTCTACTACCAAGTGATCATTGTTGTGATAAATGACCAGGGATGGTCATCTCGGCAAGAGTAGGCCATAATATCTGTGCACCAATGATTTCAAATGCACTGACCATAGCATTTGTATCGTATGATCCCGCAGGATTCGAGAAGAATTTGTTGTTCATGCAAACACTTTGTGATGATGGGAACCCAATATCAGCAACTCCAACGTTGCTATCTAGCGCATTTGAAAATACGACAAACGTATTATTGGCAATAAAGCTTGGTAGATTCTCTTTGGCAAACTTTGCACATAGCATATCCTTTTGACTGTCTTGTCCAACAAGAGTAGGGTTGATTACTACAATCACACCGTGGATATTAGACGCATAGGTAGAAGTGAGGCATTTTCTAATCTCCATTTTAACCTCTTCCTCTGTCATGTGACTTGATCCCAACCCGGGAGTATCGACAAATGCAAAGTCACACTCTCCTAGTGGTACTCTAAATTGATAGAGAGCACATTGCTTCGTTGTTCTACCTCGTTCTCCAAGAGGTAATGCTACCTCTGATGGTTTGACCTCTATCATCCGATTTTGAACGAGATGTTCATTTGGTATAGCTACCTTTAGTTCAGTGTCACAAGGTCCTCCATCGAAAAAGTTACAAAGTGTATTGATAAATGTTGATTTACCTAAAGTAGTTGTAGTTATAGTTATAGTTGATTAAATATTTTAATATGTGTGTTTACATTATTGAATGAAAAGAAACCAAATTGACGTTGTGATGTATTTTATTTATATTTATTTTTTTTTAAAAGTTAACCTACCTTCACCATATCTACCAAGTACCAAGAATACTTTATTTGGTTTATCCATTATTATTATTATTATTTTATCTATGTCTCTAACTATCTATTTCTAGTTAGGTGGAATGGCCAACGATGAATATCTTCAGCCTTCTTGCTTCAAACTTGGCTTAGATTTGTAAGTTTCATTTTAAATTCAATGATTGTCAAACCACCTCAAAGCACCATTCCTTTTTTAACTTTTCGACCTTGGCCCGTGTGGCCAGGTCCTCGCCTCACTCACATTTATTTATTAAATTTTAAATCTTTTATTCACTGATTGTCAATGACATGTGTGAAGGTTATGATATATATATATATATATTTTATATTATAATTAAAACAATTAATATTAAGATTGAGATCATGCTTAATATTAATTGAAAACCACACTCCGGTCGGCCTAGACTCAAAACCAAAGCCAATGCAACAAAATATCGAAAAATATCCCATTTCACAGCGTCGTGTCTACCCAATCACAACACTCCTGTGGTTTTCATGAAACAAAATTTGTCGATTGGGTGAGGTATCACAACTCAAGTTCCCCCTAACTTAGCTCCTACAAAAACATTCTCATTATCTGTCGGCGAGACATCTATCTAAAAGTCTCTATTAATATTTATTTATTAGTTATACACTCTCTATCTCTCGACTAGTTAGTTTGTAATCAATCTATTTGTCTTATAAAAAGTAAGTATCATATGATTTGCATTACCACCCTAACCCTAAACACCCTAAACAAGCAAACCCTCTCTTCTCCTTTTTGTTTTAACAGATCTTTCTTTAACATAACTACCACCCCCCCTTCTCTACCTACCTCTATCCCCACCTTTTTGTTGTTGGATTTGATTTGTATAAATCACACATGATTTAATATTATTATTATCCCCTTTTAAACCTGCTCCCTGCACCTCCTCTACTTCTACTTCTTTATTTTTAGTTTTACTTTTAAAACAAATATTATTACTTTATTTGTTGTTGTTGTATTTTTTATTTAATTCTCCTTTATTTTGTTTTAATATTAATAATCTATCTATTCTTCCTCTTCTTTATAATTATAAAGTAGTTTAAGAGTTGGTATTTATAGGAGAAAATGAAATTATCAAATTCATTTTTGTTAACAATACTACTTGTAAGTTGTTATTGTTTAACATTGTCATCGGCAAAGAATGTAAAGCATACAACCTATGATGATCAATTACAAAGAATGGTGTATGACGATGCTCAATTCACAATCAACACCACTGCTACCTGTACCACATGTACTGGAAACCTCACCTATTGGTGTGCATCATCATCAAACTGTTTGACTGCACTCACCTCCAATATCACACTTGCAAGCTTCCCCCAATGTGGTGATGGTTGGTGTAGTGGATCTAGTTGCCAATGTGATGCTGTTTGCTTAAACTCCTTTTGGCCATGCAGTGGTACAGTCGGTGGAATGATATTATTAATGGCTATTTATGGTGCTATTTTAGGTATAAACAAATCACATATATATATATATATAAACTATACTACATTCAACTTACTTACTTACTTATTCTATTTATTATTTATTTTCCTTTTCCTTTTCCTTTTCCTCTTTTTAGCATTTGGAGCAAAGATTATTTCAGATGGATCTGAATTATTAATGGAAGTAATTGATGCAGGTATTATTGGTGGTTTGTTGTTACCATTGTTATCGGCATTCCCAGATGCTATGATTATTATTATGAGTGGTGCCTTTTCATCGGACCCACAAACACAGTTGGCCGTTGGTATTGGTACATTGGCCGGTTCGACCATTATGTTGTTGACTATTCCATGGTCGGCCAGTATGGTGTTGGCACGTTGCGACCTAAAGGACAATGGAAATGGTGCTGCGATTGACAACAAGTGTTCGTCATTCTCACTCACCAAGACGGGTGTCACTGTCGATGACGACACACCCACCAATGCCAAGATTATGATTCTTACATCCATCTCGTATCTCATTGTGCAAGGTGTCGCATTTGCCTACCTCAAGGACCCAGAGCGTGGACAAGGTGTTGAAAAGTGGTTTGCATTGGTTGGTTTTATCATTTGCTTTGCCTTGTTGATTCTCTATTCCGTCTATCAAGTCGTCTCACCCAAACTACAAGAGAAAAAGATTGCAGAGGCCAAGCGTCAATACCTCACCAAACAAACCATCCACCACTTTATCCACAATCTCAACATCATGTCTAGAAAACGTACAGAATCTAAATCACCATCTATCACAGGTAACAATAACACTGGTGAAAGTGACGAACACTCTCCACTTATTCAAGACGAGCATCAAAAGTTGCCAGTCGATGTCAAGGGTATGGGTTTGAAATGGAAGGCAAACGCCAAGAAAAAGGCACTTGCCAAGGAACAAGAAGCTGAAGCATCAACTTCGATCCAAGTCAAGGAAGAAGAACCAGTAGAAAAGGAAGAAGAAAAGCCAGCATCTGAAGAAGTTCACAACAAGAAAAAGACTATCATCCACGGTTCCATTCTCTTGGCAATTGGTTCGGTTATGGTTTCTGTCTTTTCCGATCCAATGGTCGACGTTATCACCGACTTTGGTACCAAGCTAGACATCAACCTCTTTTTCATCTCATTTATCGTCACTCCATTCTGCTCCAATGCCTCTGAACTCATCTCGTCACTCATCTTTGCCTCGAAAAAAAGAAAACAAAACAGCTCTCTCACCTACTCTGCCCTCTATGGTAGTGCCACCATGAATAATACCCTCTGTCTTGGTATCTTTTTTGCACTCGTCTACTTTAGAGATCTAACTTGGGAGTTCTCTGCTGAAACTGTTACCATTCTATTTGTAACTGTTTGTGTTGGTTTAATTGGTTCTTTAAAGAAAACAATGAGTATGTAAAAAAAAAAAAAAAAAAAAAAAAAAAATAATTATTATTATTATTATTTACTAATATTTATTTATTTATTTATTATTTATTTAGAACTTTACCTTGCTCCACTTGTTTTATCATTATATCCATTCTCACTTGTAATTGTATATCTTTTAGAAACATTTGCTCATTGGCAATAAGCAAAAAAAAAAAAGAAAAGGAAAGAAAAGAAAGAAAAGAAAAAAAAAAAAAAGAGATCGAATGGATCTTACAATAAACAATTATGGAACAAGCAGGCAGGTCTATTAGAACCCCCGCTCCCCTCCCTCCCACTTTACAACAGATTAATAATAATATTAATACACATAATCTTTTTACAACGTTGAAAATGAACACATCTTCATCAATTCATTCAACTGAATTGCGGCTGTTGTGACGTTTTATTGTTTATCAGATGCTAAATAGATTTCCATTGTCAAAAAGACATAAATATCCAAAAAGGTTATAAAACCATCCTATTCATAGTGATCCTCCACAAAAGATTAGTCTGTTTGTTGGATCACACTCACTAAATCAGATGATATCCACACTCGGTGTCTTGAACAACACAATACAATACAATCACACAAAGTATAGATTTACCCCCCAAATCTAGTTGAGCATCGATCGTTTGAATTTTTTGAAGGTGGTTTATAAACAAAAGGCTTGCCTACCCTTGCCTCTTTATTGTGTTGTATTATTGTGTTATTTTATTGATCACAATTTATCACAAAGAGCTCTATTATTACAATAATTTATCATCCCTCGCTTAACCCTCCCCTCATCCGTCCTCATGGTTCAACGACACGATTAATTAAATAATTAATAATAATAATATAAAGAAGGGGAATTATTAATCAATAAATAGATAGATAGATAGAATAGATAGAATAGATAGAAATAATTCATCGTTTAGTAATAGCAACCTATATTTATTATTATTATTTTTGAAAAAGAGTCTACGAACTACGACAACTAAAAAAAAGAGGGTCAACAACTAAATTCGAGTAACGGCCATTGCCCATATTAATTAATTAAAGAAAAAAAAAAAAAAAAAGGATTGTTGCGCAAATTCACGAGCTCCTCCATACAAAAAGTTTCTTGTAATAATATACTAGTACAGTACAAACAAACAGACTAGTAGTAGTAGAACTATACAAGCACTTTAACAAACAACAACAACAACAACAACAACAACAACACAGCTGACTTTTTGTCATAGTTAACAACAAGAAAGAAAGAAAGATTATATCACGATTACAATTACAGCTGTTACGATCAATACAATCAATAACATAACAAACAACATAATACAGTAGAGAGATTTAACATATCACCATCTTTTACAACCAACAAAAAAACAAACAACAATTATTTATTTATTTTATTGGTGATTAGATATCAATCAATCATCAATCAATCAACCAACAATAGATAGTTATTAATAAAATAATACTATTAATCTAGATTGCGATTGAACAGAGATCACTTTACTGCCATCATCCGTCAATCCCAACTCAACCCAACCACAACCCACCAATTAATTAATAGACACACACACACAAAGTAATACAAGTAGCATATAAACGAGAAGTCGTTTTAATTAATTAAGAACAACAAAGATGTGGTAAGTTTAAATCAATGTACACTCTATATTTTTTTTTTTTAACACCCTCACCTCTCTCTCTTTGCATCGTAGATTCTTTTTTTTTTCTATCTTTGTTTGTCCTTCCTTTATATATTAATACAAAACATGTTGTGATTAATATTATGTGTGATATATCTTTATAATTTTTTTTCTTTTTTTTTCTTTAATATCAATTGTGTCTGTCCGCAATAAGCTTCTTTTTTTCATGCTCCCTCCTACCTCTTCTGCTTCCACCTTACCACCATCTCTAGGCTGTACACTGCAGCAACAACAACAACAACAGAGATAACATCAACAAACAACAACAAGCTTAATTGGCACACAAAAAAAAGTCACAACAATTAATATATTCCGAATTTGTTGGAGTTGTAGTAGTAGTAGTTGTTGGCAAAGCGAATTTTAACAAGACGTCAACGACAACTAACTTGGTATTAGTAGTAAACACAACAACAACAACAACAACAACTATTAGAATAGAGTTGATATATAAATAATAATATATGATAGATCGACACCTTTTTTGTTTTTTATTTATTTGTTGGTTTATTTAAATATAAATATATTTTTTCCATATATTGTAATCATCCAGCACAGCACAGCAGTAGCAGCAGTATCAGTACAACTCAATTTCATCCATATCGCGATCCTCTTTTGTTTGATCACACAATCAGAGAATTTTGTGATCATCCTGTTATTTAACCATCACCACACTGCCATCATCATTATATGTGTGTGTTCATTGCTACGAGCCTCTGTTGAACAATCAATCAAAATAACCAAACCAAACAAAAAAAGGAGAGACGTTCAATTTAATTATAACAACCCTCTGCTTTGTTTGATTTGTTTTTTTTTAATTTTTTTTTTTATTAATTGGGTGGGTTGTGTAATTAATTAAACCACCCTCTCCTACTGCTTGCCATCCATCCAACCCACGTCCCACATTTTAACTAACCTCCTCTTCACACTGTACACAACAATTTATTTATTTATTTTTTTTTATACTATATATCTCTCCATCACACATAAATAACAATATATACACATATACATATAAAATACATATACATATATTTATTTATACTTTTACTTTTTTGATTTAATCTGTCTAGTCGTCATATAAGTAATAGAGATAGTATCTTTGGCCAACCAATTGTAGGATCAAGGGCCAAGATGAAGAGTAGCATCTACTCTTCTTCGAGTATAGAGTCGATTCTCAGTAGTCCAATTGACAAGGAGGAAAACATACTAAACAGCAGCGACGATAATAGCATAGACAGCGGTAGAATGTCGCCTTGTTGCAGCTCGTGCAAAGCAAATGGAAATCATCTCATTGGAAAGTGTAATTCACCACCATCTTCTCCGACCCCATCTCTTCCATCTTCTGCCTTGACTTCACCAAATCATACAACTACATTTTCCTTTAACTCTTCATCGTCGTCGTCGTCGTCGTCGGTCATGAGCTTAAACAGCAGTAGTGGTAGTAGCAGTAGCAGCAGTAGCAATAATAGTATGAACAACATCCTAAACCCATCAAATACAAACGCTCATCTACCACCAAATATGATTAGACCACGTAGCTCGAGCAACAGCAGTAGTGGCAGCGGCAGTGGTGGTTCAGGTTCAGTATCCAATATTATCAGCGCAGGTGGTGCAGTTGCCAATATTATCAATGGCAACAAACTACCATCCATCACATCGATCATGGTCAACAATAAGGATGTTGGTATCGTCCTGGAATCACCAAGACCCAACAGCAACAACAACATTGGTTGTACGACAAACAATACAGTTGGGTTCCACCCAAACAATTGGATTTCTCCCCAACCATCACCACCATCTACACCAAATGATACTAGTGTCAAGTTGAACGAACGTGGTAGTGGTAGTAGCGGTGGAGGCGGTAGTGGTGCTGGTCACTCTCCATACTCTTCTTCACCACGATCATCAGCTGCCAACAACATCTACCATTCATCGGATATGGTCGAACAGGCACCACACCAAACCTATGAACCATCCAAACGAACTTCAGTTGCTGGTTCATCATCTGGATCATCTATATCCTCTTTAAACAATGGATCTTCATTGTCTTCGTTAAATGGGTCATCGTCATTGTCTTCTATAACTGGGTCATCGTCGTTGTCTTCTATAAATGGATCGGCATTATCCTCTTTAAATGGGTCAACTCTGGCCTCATTATCTTCGCTCTCATCAAATTCCTCTGAAAGATCATTCAAATACGTAAAGACTGACCATCTAAATGTCTCGTCTCAGAATGGTTATGAGGCAACGACAACAAAAGAACAAAAGAAGGGAAATGGTATCGTCACACCATCTTCATCAACCTATTCTCTTTATGAACAACAATCGCAACAACAACAACAACAACAACAATACTATGATTTCCAACCAGAATCTCCGCCAAACCAACATATCATTAGCTCTAGCATGGTTTACCACCCAAGCAGCAGTAGTAGCAATAGAGATGATGATGATGATTATGAACCTGTACAGAATAACAACAACAACAACAATAACCCATATAACATATCACCATCTTCACATAGTTCACCAAATACACCACTCCAAACCACTGCCAAATTAATTACCTCTAACAAAAGAAATCACAACAATAACAACAATGGCGGTAACAATAACAACTGTAATAATAATAATAATTCACAACTGACAGATACATCTGATGACAGTAGTGATGACATTGCAAAGATTGAGCTTCAACAAAGCACCAACATTACTAATGGTCTATCCATTTTCAAGGTTGCCTTGGACCCAGAGAATGAACTCTTGGATGTATATAATAGATTTAAAGTACCTCAACAAAGAAACAAATTAATTACTAAAACTGGCAATTCAAGTATTATCAACAATAATACTTCTTCTTCTACACCTTCCAGCCGAAACGATATCAATTCAAATAATCAAACCAATTTTACAACTCTACATGGAAACAGTAGTAATACTTTTCAACAACAAAATGTTTTAAATCATTATCCATTGTCATCGTCGTCTTTCCATCATCAAGCACCACCAAGCCAATATTTTCATCCCTATCAACATCAACAACAAAGATTTAAACACGAAAATAATTATAGTTAAGAAATATTAAAAAAAAAAACAAATTATTATTATTTATTTTAACCAAAAACAAAAATAAGTCTTTTTTGTGTGTTCCTTTTTTATTTAAGAAACTAGAATTGAAGTATTTTCATAATCATCTGTTAGAGGATTATAAAATGAACTAATTTTAGTCTTTGCAAGGTCGTCCTTGGCATATTGTTTTAAGAATTCTCCTTGTTTATAAGATTTGACTGTGGAGGCTGTGAAATGTTCAGGTCTATATTGTTGATTTGTCTTTGTGTACATTTTATGCAATTCCTTCCAATTGGTTGGGAAGAAAATATCACAACTACCCAATGGTACTGTTATTTTTGGGTATTCCTTTGTTTCGTATTGGATAGAGCTTGGTGATTGGTAATTGGCAGATGTTGGGATTGGTAATTTCTCTTGAACGGTTGGAGCATTTTCACCTTTGCACAGTGAAGGAAGGAAATCAAAATCGGCAAGTACCAAATGATGTTTTGGGAAGTGGATGGAGAGGATTTGGAATAATTTCATACAGACGGTTGGAATAAATATGTTTCTATCTCCTTGAAAGAAATATTTTAAATTGTTTATCAATGATGATTTGACTGGTTGATATTGATCACTATTTCTATTATTTAATTGAGTCAACAGATCTTTATCCAATCCCAATTCATCTGAAAATAAATTTAAATATTCTTTTATAATTGGATCTCTAACAGATTGTTGTTGTTCAAAATGTACCAATTCTTTTCTATTCTTTTTGTTTTTTAGATTGTCAATTGTTGTTTCTTCTCCTTCCTTTTCTCCTTCTTGTTCTTGTTGATCAAAATGATTCATTGTTGAAAGATGAGTTTGAACAATAGTTTCAAATACTCCATTTCCATTTAAAACGATTTGATCATGTGGAAGATTATCAATCACTTCTGTCATGACTATAAAACATTCTTGATCCTCTCTTTTGTGAGTCCAATTAAAGATGCTAGAGTTGTAAACTTGTACCTTGATGTGAGGATGTTCACGTTTGATACGTTCCAATTGTTGAGTGGCAAGTAATCTAGAGATTTCAATGATCGTAAATTCCGTAATCTCGTATAAATCCTTGTGATGTTCTCTTAGATAGTTTAGCATACAAAGTGCATTTGTACCACTACCTGCTCCAATCTCGTATATTCTCAATGGTATACTTAAATCTTGATTCTTTTCAAGATACTTTTCAATTATATATCTTGTTATTGCATTTGAATAATATGGCTATAAAGTAGAAAAAGAAAGAAAGACAGAAAGTTTTAGTAAATGTAACATTCATTAAATAATTATTGTCCTACCTGAAATATTTCAACAGGAGTATACCATGAATGTTGATGTTGTTTATAGATATGTTGAAGATAATCGATATATTGATCTTTTGATTCAAGAGTATTTAATTGTTTGAAATGTGTCGGTGCAATCGATGTAATGACTGGTTTGGTTGCAAAATAGCCATACTTTGTATTATAGAGTGAATCTTGAATGAAATCTCTCATCAGTTGTACTTTGCTTTGAAATGCTGATGAATCATTTGTATTGTTGGTGTTATTATTATTATTTGATGATACATTTGGTTGTTGTTGTAATCTTGATCTTAATAAAGGATTGATATTAACTCTACCACTTGTTATAGTATCTTGAGTTTTTGATGATGAAGAAGAAGTAGTAGAGTATGATGATGATGATGAAACTGTTGATACTATTACTCTATGATTGTTTAATAGGATAGTATTTGTTCCTTTTTTTAATAGATTAAAACTAATCATTCTCTTTACATCTATTTAAAAAGATCACACAGACAAAGACGACTTAAAACGACATAGGTGGATCGTTTTTAAAATTATATATAATTATTTATTATTTATTTATTTATTTTCTTTAAATATCAACCAATAAACTATCAGTATTGGTATCAATGTTTTCAGATGAGGATTGGATGTTGATTGTTGATTTGGAAACGTTGAAAGAGTCAAAATCAAAGTCGTTGGTATTTAATGTATTTGATGGTTTGGTATTGTTGTTGGCTTGTTCACCAAAGATATCATCAAAGTCCTTGTTACCATTGGTTGTTGTTGGTTGTTGGTGGTGTTGTTCACTTGGTGCATCAAATGAAAAGTCATCCAATGATGTATCAATGTGATTGTTGGCAATATTTGATTCAAAGAAATCATTGTCTTGTTGCTCTTTAGTCTCCAAGACTTGGTCATCAATGATCAAATCTTCCTCTTGATTGAATGAAAATTCATTCTTTGATTCATCTCCAACAATATTTTCATCGTCTAAGATTTCTTCTTCTACATTTTCATCAATAGTTGGGATTATGATTTCTTCTTCATCTTCAATGATTTGGTCATCTTGGTGAACATCTTCCAAAATTAAATCCTCCTTTTTGATATCATCAAATTCGTCAAAGATTTCCTCCTCTTGTTGTTTTGGTTCTTCAGTGACAATTGGTCCTTCTACCTTTTCATCAATAGTTGGGATTATGATTTCCTCCTCGTCATCTTCAATGATTTGGTCATCATGGTGGACATCTTCCAAAATTAAATCTTCCTTTTTGATATCATCAAATTCGTCAAAGATTTCTTCCTCTTGTTGTTTTGGTTCTTCAAAAATAATTTCTTCTTGTTTTGGTTCAGTGACAATTGGTTCTTCTTTTGTTTCAATGATTTGTACCTCTTGTTGTTGTGGTTGGATGTCTTCCAAAACTATATCATCATTTTTGATATCATCAAATTCATTGACAACAGTTTCTTCTTCTTTTGGTTGTTCGGTCTTTAAATCGTCAATCAAGAGTTCATCTTGAAGAGAGGTATGTTGTTCTTGTTGTTGTTTGATTTCATTAATCTTTTCCTCTTCTTCTTGTTCCTCTTGTTGTACAATTTTGATATCTTCTTCTTCTTGTTTCTTTTCTTCCGATTTAGAGTTTAATTGGGCATTGGCCATCTCTTGGTCCAATTCTTGCATAAATTCTTCCAAGTCGTTCTCTTTTACAACTTCTTTGCTAGAATCTGCCTTTCTGATATCTTCAAGGATAGAGTCTCCTTCTTCGTCTGATACTTGTTCAATAACCAAAGTGCTTGACGTGGTTTGGGTCTTTAGGAGTTCAACCTCTGTTGGTTGTTCAACAGCTACAGGTGTTGGTACTACTACTGCAGCAGCTGCTGCTGGAGTAGCAGCAACTACAACTGGTACAGTTGCAACTGGCTTTGAGGCAGTAGTTGGTGATGGTTTAGATGGGGCAGCAGCTGCTGGCTTCTTGACAGCAGTTGTGGCAGCTGGTTTTATAATCTTTTCCTTTGATAGGGATGGTGAAAGTTTAGATGTTGTGGTTGATGGAGTTGGTTTGGCTGCAGTGGCTGCAGGCTTGACAGGTGCTGCCAATTTAGATGCTGGTTTGGCGGCGGCTGGTTTGACAGCACTAGCTGATGGCTTGACAGCAGAAGTAGCTGTAGCAGCTGTAGCAGAAGCGGTAGAAGCAGCAGAGGCAGCTGGCGCAATAGTTGGTTTGGTTGCGGTTTTGGTGGTGGTGGTGGTGGTGGTAGTAGTTGTCTTTGTGGCGGTTGGTTTTACAGTAGTGACTGTTGGTTTTGGAACTGCAACAACAGGCTTTGGAGATGAGGTAGTTGTGGTAGTGGTGGTAGTCTTTACAGTTGGAGAGGATGTAGTTGTTGTCTTTGTAGCAGGTGAAGACACCTTGGAGACAGTTGATGGTGAAGTGATTTTTGTTGGAGTTGTTGATGGAGATGATGTGGTAGTTGTCTTGGCTTGAGTCAATTGCTTGGATACCAATGGCGATGACTTTGGAGTGGTTGTAGCACTGGTAATTGGTTTCTTGTCTGGAGTGCTTGTACTTGAAGTGCTTGTGGTGGTTGGAAGCACTTTTTTGATTGGAGTTGGAGATGAAGCTCCATTCAAAGTACTAGTTGATTTAATAGTCTTGGCAGCTGGTGACGAGGTAGTAGTCGTAGTGGAAGTAGCAGTGGAAGTAGTACCCTTCTTTTTCAACTCTTCATATTTGACTTTAAGTTGGCTACTTTCACTCTCAACCTTGTTTAATGTTTCCGACAAGTTCTTGTTTTCAACCAAAGCGTCTGACAATTTCTTTTTGTATTCTTCTAGCTCCTTTTGAAGACTAGTAATATCAGCTGTTACCTCCATTCTATCTATTCTGTCGTTGTTTGTTTGTTTGTTTTGTTTATATATGGTACAGTGATATCCTTTATATGTATCTATCTAATTGTGATGATTATTAACAAATCAATAATGGATGTAGTTTAGTTAGTTTAGTTTAATAAACAAACAAATAACAAATATAAATCAATGTTGACTTACCTTACCTTTGTGTATCTAGTACCCTACAAGAGTATTAAATCAAATATGTGTGATGGATAATAAAGCTGAAACGACTAAAACAACAAGTCAAGATATCTTGTTAGCTATTATCTATCCTTGTCTATGATGATAATGATGAATGATGTGTGCGTGTGTGGATATTTTTATTGTCTCAACTGAAGTTGGTGATAAATGTTTATGAAAAAAAAAAGAAAATAATAGATCATCCAATCACATTTTTTCTTTGAAAATCAGTTGGGCAATGATAAGAGAGAGATACAACATAAACATAAAACAATGATCAATAATATAAACACTATTACTAGTGTTTAATTAACAATTGTTATAATCTTGTTGTTGGAACAATCATGTGAACATTGCAACAATCATGTGACCCTTCTCCTACTACTCCTATTCCTGGGGAATATGTAGTAGTACTCGATACCAATCAAGATATTTATCTATAACTTGAATATAATAATAATAATAAAGTAAGAGACACTTTCTAAAAGATATTCATTCTCGTTTTAGTAAACAACTTTAACTTTTAGTAAGAGTGAGACTGACTAGACTTTTCCGATACTAATTCTCTAGGTTGTCAAAAAATCGGGGTTGGGATCTCCTCATTCCCATCGTTTCTCTCCTCCTTTCGTTCAAACAACCTCTATCGCTCCCAACATTAGAAATGTCTCTCCATTATTATTGACACCGTCTTTTATCATTGTGTTACCAGGGAGTGAATAGTTTTAATCGTGATTTCCGACCACAAATAGAAAGATATTATCAACTATGAATATCTTTAGTTGTAGGAGACCTACGAAAAATCCTCGGAGCACCGACACTACCCAACCGCCAAGTGAGGTGTTTTTTTTAAATTTAAATTTCTTTTTTTCTTCAGCTGAACCCAACGGTGGCCATCACACTCATGGTCTCCTCGGTCTTCGAAAGCCTTTGATACTTATTTTGCATCGTCATTATCGTCATTATTATTAATATTTATCCCTTTCATTAACTACAAATACAAATATGTTCAAATCAACTATTCTTGGATTAGGTGTTTTAGCCGCCGCCCTTGGTTACGTCAATGCTGTGCGTATCATATCATTATTATTATTATCATCTCATCATGTGATCATGTGATTACCAACAACAAAATAACAATAATAACAAAATCAACAATAGCAACAACTCAAACTCCAACAAGCAACTTATTATTAGTTTAATATTTCTATTGCGCCCATGGTTTTTTTTTTTACGCCGCAGTGCTCGGGTCTTAGCACCATTGCAAAGTTATAGTTTATATACAATAGAGATAATCCCCTTTGGAAATAAATTAATATTAACAACATTTGATTCGATTACCTTTTACTATTTAGGACGATTACAATTGTGCTCAAATGCAACAATTGGCCGGTACAGTTTTTTCTGGTCAAACTGCCACCAACTTTATTTGTATCGCATACTATGAGTCTAGTTGGAATACCGATGCACAAAACCCATCTGGTGCTTCTGGTCTCTGGCAAATTTTGTAAGCTGTCAGCTTGTCCAGTGTAGTAGTGTTTGGTCATGAAGAAAATCAACCATATTAAATTTTTTTTTTTTTTCTTTTTTTTTTTTTTTTTTTGAATATATTATCTCTATTGCATATATAACTATAAAACTATAACTTTGCAACGGTGCTAAGACCCGAGCACTGCGGCGAGCTTTGTCCCCAGTGTACAACTCCAAGCGATTTGTTCAATCCAACCATCAACGCCCAATGTGCTCTTGCCGTTTACAATGCCCAAGGTTACAATGCCTGGACGACGTGGTCAAGTGGTCAGTTAACGCTAATACACTACACCTAAACCTAGATGTGTAGGCTACACATTTTAGGTCGCAAGGCGACGATGAATAATAACACTAATACACTTTTTTTTTCTTTTTTTTCAACATTAGGCGACTGCACCAACTGGAACAAGTGTGGATCTAGCTCATCCTCCTCAGGTGCTTCATCTGGTGCCTCTACCTCTGGTGCTTCAACATCTGGTGCCTCCACCTCTGGATCATCCGGATCTTCTGGTTCATCCGGTTCATCTGGATCTTCAGGTTCATCCGGTTCATCCGGTTCATCTGGTTCATCTGGTTCATCCGGTTCATCCGCATCATCAGGAACATCCTCATCCGGTTCATCCGGTTCATCAGGATCATCAGGATCATCAGGATCTACCTCAACTTCAGGTACCTCATCATCTGGTTCATCATCTGGTTCATCATCTGGCACTGGATCCTCATCAGGTACAGGTTCTGGAACTGGTTCAGGAAGCAACGGTCAAAAGTTACTCTAAATTATTTATTTACAAATCCGATAGAAATGTAAATGTCAATAATACCAAGAGACATAACACAAACCCAAAAATATTATATTATTTTATCCATTTTTTATAAATTGTATTTTGAATTGCAATACAACAACAACACAACAACACCAACAACAACAATAATAAATCAATTTATATTGAAATCCCTACACACAACATTAGTAGTATTATTATTATTATTATACATATTAATAATATATTATAGATACGTACGCATTCATTTTTTTTTTTTTTTCCTTTCCCATTGGACTGGTCGACGTGGTCAAGTGGTCAGTTAACGCTAATACACTACACCTAAACCTAGATGTGTAGGCTACACATTTTAGGTCGCAAGGTGACGATGAATAATAACACAATACACTTTTTTTTTCTTTTTTTTCAACATTAGGCGACTGCACCAACTGGAACAAGTGTGGATCTAGCTCATCCTCCTCAGGTGCTTCATCTGGTGCCTCTACCTCTGGATCATCCGGATCTTCAGGATCATCAGGTTCATCCGGTTCATCTGGATCTTCAGGATCATCCGGTTCATCAGGATCAACCTGAACTTCAGGTACCTCATCTGGTTCAGGAAGCAACGGTCAAAAGTTACTCTAAATTATTTATTTACAAATCCGATAGAAATGTAAATGTCAATAATAACATCAAGATTAAAAACTTTTTAGTCGACTATCTACAAACCAAAAAAATATATTATTATTATTATATTTTATCCATTTTTTATAAATTGTATATTGAATCGCTATAAATCAATTTATATTGAAATCCCTACACAACATTCCATTAGTATTATTATACATATTAATAATATATTTATGAATTTGTTTTTTTTTTTTGAAAAGTACCCAAGTCAGAGAAAATGAGACAATTTTCAATTGGGTTTGAAGTTAGATAGATATAGATTAGATAGATATACAATACAACTATGAGTAGCAAAAAAGATAATGTTACAGTAGTAAAGATACCAAACGATCAACATGTGTTGGTAGAAAAGGTTAGAACATTGCTTCTTGAAACACCGTCCAAACGAACCAAAGAAGAACAAAAGTCACACTTTAAGAATCTCTTTGATACTGCAAACGAGTTGCTGCGTCGTGACCCCAACCACAGTCACTACAAAGAGTTAAAGGCAGTGTCATTGTTTAGCTTTGTCGATCATTGTAGTGTCGCCGATCCCATTGCAATGGTCAAGTTACAAGAGGCCAATGATCTTGCTCCCAACATTAAATTCATTCGAGATCGTTTGATCAATCTATACATAAAGAATAATACTACTGTACCAAAGAAATTAATGGATCAATCAAGATTATATGATCATGGTAATAATAATAACAGTAATAATAATAATAATAATAACAGAAATACAAATATGAATATGAATATGAATATGGATCAATCAAGTCAAGACAAGATATTAGCATTAAAATTATATGCATCAGCAGTTGAATGTGAAATGAAAGGTGATTTACAATCTGCTTTTAGATTATTGTATGGTATGTATACACATGTATAAATGTAAACACATATATAGGGTAGATAGAGTAATTAACAATCATTTATATTTCTTTTACTTTTTTCTCTTTTCTAGCTGCACATGAAAAAGATAAAGAACATAGAGATATTAATTTACATATTGGAAGATTATATACAAAACAAGGAAAGATTACACAAGCAAACAAACATATAGATAATGCAATTAGAGGTAAACCTGTAATGTGGGAGGCACATATGGAAAAGGCAGGTCTCGAACAAAAGGAAGGTGAATCATCAAATGCAGTCCGTCGATTAGGATACATGGTAAAATCAACCGACACTACACCAGAAATGAAGAAACGTGCAATGCTATTAAAGATATTCTACATGAACTCTTTGGAAAATAGTGATAATGGAAAAGAGATTTATGATGAATCAATTTCTTATTTTAAATTATTAAATATTAAACCTTATCAATTGTAAGAAAGAAAAAAAAGAAAGAAAGAAAG
This sequence comes from Cavenderia fasciculata, assembly GCF_000203815.1. NCBI lineage: Eukaryota > Evosea > Eumycetozoa > Acytosteliales > Cavenderiaceae > Cavenderia > Cavenderia fasciculata. The sequence continues at coordinate 2,459,597 of NW_004457735.1, forward strand.
ATAAAAAGAAGAATACAATACAAATATATATTAATTTATTCATTTTTATTTATATTTTTTAGCTCAGAAGATCAAATTAAAGGATTTAAAAGACAATCACCAATTAAAATTGGATATCTAAGTTCACATTTTAAAGAACATCCAATTGCTTATTTTATGGATGGTATTTTAGAGTATCATAGATCTGAAATGTTTCAAGTACATATATTCCAAATTGGACAAGTTGAAGAGGATGCCTATACAGCTAGAATGAAGTCATACATTCATCCAGATAATTGGCATGTTCTTAGATCAGATTCATGTAAATTGTTGGCAGATATGATTCGATCACATAACATTGCCATTCTATCTTGTTTGGATGTACATACAGAACGTGATGGTGAGATTGCTTCTTATCGTCCTGCACCTATTATGGTAAACTATTTGGGCTATCCAAATACTAGTGGTATTGATACGATTCAATATCGTATCACTGATAGTTTTGCAGACCCCCAAGACACCAAACAACCATGGTCAGAGAAATTGATTCGTCTACCAAACTCTTTTCTAACATTTAGAGCATCACATCTTACGGTGCATCCAGTATCCGTTGCACCATGCGCTAAAAATGGGTATGTTACATTTGGATGTTACAATACTCTCTCCAAAGTACAAGATCCAACTTGGAAATGTTGGAAACAGATACTTGATCGTTTACCACAGGCAAGACTAATCATCAAGGCACCACTCTTTATTGAAGAGTCTGCAGCTCAACATTATAGAGACCGCCTACAAAAACTTGGTGTTGATACTAGTCGTGTGTCATTGCGTGCCTATTCAATGGACACTCAAAATCACTATGTCTCGTACGACGAGATGGATGTGTCACTTGACCCATTCCCATACAATGGTACCACCACATCGATGGATTCACTCTGGATGGGTGTACCCTTTGTCACCTATGCCGGTACCACTCATGTACATCGTGTAGGTGCCTCTATTCTCAATAATGTCGGTCTTGGTGATCTTGTTGGTTACTCGACCCAAGAATATGTAGACATTGCAGTCAAGCTTGGACAAGATCTCGATCGTATCAAATCCATTCGCTCTTCACTTCGTGACACTCTCTCCAAATCGATTCTATCCGATCCAAAATCATTTACCATTCAACTTGAAGATAAATATATTGAAATGTTTAATCAATCTTTAATTTAAAAAATAAAAAGTAAAAAAAGAAATAGGTGATAAGCCTGGATGAAATGAAGGAAATTTCCTTGGACAACAAAAATGTAAAATAATCCCGGTCAAATTCATTCGAATTTCGAGGACAAAGCAATTGTTTGTTATTATTAGTACTAGCTAGTTATAAAAGATCAATCACAATCAAAACAATGTATAAAATAGATGTATCAATATTATGTATTATAGTAGTTCAAAGTGTATTATTAGTATTATTAGTAGGAGCAGGAGATATTACGATATCGGGGATAAGTAGTGGTGGTTACATGGCAGTTCAATTTCATGTAGCATTCTCTTCAATAGTTTCTGGTGTTGGTGTTATAGCTGGTGGTCCTTATTATTGTAAGTATATAGATAAGAGAGTGTACAATCAAGGTTATTTTGTATCAACTAATTATTGTATCTATCTATGTTTAGGTGCAAAGGGTAATGTAGTAGATGCAACAACAGAATGCATGTCAACTCCAAGTTTAATATCAATTGATGAATTGATTGCAGCAACAAGTTATGCAGAGGATACATATACAATTGATCCAACATCGAATATGGCAAACTCTAAAGTTTGGTTGTTTTCTGGTACCAAGGATACAGTAGTACAACAAGGAGTCGTTAAAAAACTAGAGGAATATTATACCAATTATATAGATAGTAGTAGAATCAATACTACCTATGATATTCCAGCTGAACATTCATTTGTAACTGATAATTTTGGAAACGCTTGTGATTACTTGGGACCTGATTACATGAATAATTGTGGTTTCAATAGTGCCTATAATATCCTATCATATTTAATTGGTCCTTTAAATACTCCTTCTTCACAATCTCCAATTGATAATGTAACTAAATCTAAACTATATCTAATAATAATAATTAATTAATTAACAATTAATATTTTCTATTTTCTATTTTCTATTTTTAGATATTACAAATTGATCAAGCATCATTTATACCAATAATGACACCATTGGAAGCAGGATTATATGAATATGCTTATGCATACATTCCATCCAATTGTCAATACGAAAAAAATAAAGGAGGTAAGTACTTACAACCAACAACAAATATAAATATATTCAAGTATTAGTAATTAATCATTTCTTCTATTTTATAGTTTGCTCAGTACATGTAGCATATCATGGATGTGTTCAAACTATACCAGATATTAATAGTACATTCTATATGAATGCTGGATACAATGAAATAGCAGACAGCAATAATCTGATTGTACTCTATCCACAAGCACAAGCCAATGAATTGAATCCAAAGGGGTGCTTTGATTGGTGGGGATACTCTGGTGAAGACTATGCATCACAACTTGGTGTTCAAATGGTCACTGTCAAAAAAATGGTAGACTATCTCATCTCTGAATATATTTCATCAACCAACTAGAAGAATAAATTAAATTCAATTCTCAACGTTTTGTATAATTAAAATAGATTAAATTAATGAAAAAAAAGAATAGTCTCAAAAGTCTTGATTTTTTGATCATTACAACAACTCTCAGTAGTTATTACTTACTTCTAAAGTAACAAATAAGAAGAAGAAGAATGTTTAGTACTACAGAGATTAAAGGTATTGTATTGTATTAAATCATCATTCATTCATTCTAATTTACTAATTGTGTGTGTTTACCTCTTTTTGATTCTCAAAGATAATACAATAGTACCATTCCTTGGTTACACATATCCAATCAAGATTGTATCAAACTTGAATGAGGAGGAACAAACAAATACATCAGATGTAAATAGTAGATACAAATTTGTAAAGAATCAAAATTATAAAGCAATCGATAATACTGGTACCAGTACTTCTATTGTTGCTGGTGAAGTTATTTCATTTCAAAGTTTACAACATTCAGTTTGCTTTGCAAAGGGAGTATTACTACATTCCTTTTTAGAAAATGCTGAACGTATTCTATACAATAGATTGTCGAGAACACAACAATCTGTGGTCAAAGGGACTGAATCTTTGGGTTATGTTGAACCCGAGTTGATCCTTACACATCTCAAAAAATACAGACCATCATCCAGTCGCATTGAACAAGACTATTCAGAAACTGTCAATGGAGAACGTACAAAGAGTGACATTCATGTCCTTCACTTTTCACTCACCGATATCAAATCCTACAATGATTTACCCGCTCTTGTTACACTCAATTGGCAAGCTCTCGAGGATGTCATTGAAGTTAGTGGAAAGATACTAGACATTTCAATCATTAGATATGTAGATATATCATTTAGAATTAATATTAGAACTCATCATGTATTGGTTGATTTTATTCAACAATGTTATCAAGATAAAGAATAAATATATAAACAAACAAACAAACAAAATATCACATAAATGGTTCCCATTCAACAACAATATATAACAACATAGATAGGAGCAGTATATATATCTATATACCCCAATTACAATATATTATTGGCTAATTTATTTAATTTACATTTAGAATTCTAGTTCCTCTTTTAATTGGTGTCCAGGTTCTCTCTATCAATCCAAGAGAGTTTGAACCATAGAGCATGGTAACATCAATATCTGGATGAAGCTTTTTAATAAGATCATAATGGATTGGATGCCCATCCCAATTGATTCTCAATCATAATTTCCTTCCTCTATCCAAATATTTAAATTTTAAATATTTTTTAATTGAACATCTTCCCTCCTCGTTAACCTCTAAATCAATCAATCAATCAATCAATCAATCAATCAATCAATCAATCAATCAATCAATCAATCAATCAATCAATCAATCAATCAATCAATCAATCAATCATGACAGCACCACACACATACTTGAACTTGCAACGCACACTCTGCTGCGTCCAAGTTGTTAAACGAGTTTGTGACAGACAATGAACATCAAATTTAATTGGGTGCGTTCATTGCATTCTCTTTTTAGTCAAACTCGTTTAAGACGACAGACTGTGAGACATGTATGTTTACCCCCACCACCCACAAACTCATCATCATCCAGCAATGAAAATTAATTATGCTCATCAGATATAATTATAAACCCCCCACTACCCACACACAAACTAACAAATATTAAAAATATTTAAATAATTACCGAGTGTTTCTTGGTATTACCCTAACCAACCTTCTCACTCTCTCTCATACTCTATATTATCGACTGATCATCCACTTTATTTCTTTTATGAAACTTGTTTCAAAAATCGTATGATATACAGATAATAATAGTGTCCTACTATTATCTCTCTTTCTCTCTCTCTCTTTTACCTTCTCTATACTCAAACTCTTAAACTTTAATTAACCATCTAACTCTTTCTCTTATTTTTTATTTTTTTTCTTTCTTCCATCTATCTATAGTCTTACAAACACAATTATTACTACTACCTATCAACAATTAAAAATCAAATCATTTATTTTACATTCATTATCCAATCATGAACCCATTAATTATCATCTTTATTTTGTGTATCCTTGTATCATCTGTTTTTGCCAATTTGTCTTGCAACAACCAATATGTCTTTGTCAACGACACCAACTCATTGCCATCATCTTTTTCATTGTTTGACCATGTTGAACAACAACAATCAAATATCAACCAAAATAAAAATATTTCTTTGTCTATGATGATGCAGCCATTATCCGTTTCATTGTCATCTTTTGATCATTTTGAACATCCAATCATTCTTAACAAAAACAAAAACAACAAAAACAACATCATCAACAATAATAATAATAACGATATCCATTCATCTATTTCACAAACCCAATTTGATTCAAATCATATTTTTTCTCAATTTCTTTTAACATCAAACCATACTTTTATTCCTGTCTATAACAACAAAAATAATAATAATTTATCTTTTAATTCATCAATTTCAATTCCTTTGTCCCAATCCCATTTCCAGTTACCATTAAATCACTCAACCAACAACCATATTATTTTTTATGACGACAAAGAGGAGGAGGAAGAAGAAGAGTATGTTCAATTGAACAGTAACAGCAGCAACACCACAATCTCATGTTTCAACCATGTTGAACATCAATTCATTTCCATCAACTATCCATTACCAATTAGTAGTTTTCCATCGTTTTCACACAATATTCACTTTAACTCAAGCCATGTTTTGTTTATCTCAAATCATTCAACAACCAAAAACCATATTATTTTAGAGGAGGAGGACTTCAACAACAGTCCAATTTCAATCTCGTGTTTCAATGTTATCCATCAATCAAATCTCATCTTAGAGGATGAGGAGGAGGAGGAGTTTGTTCAATTGAACAACAGCAGCAAAAGCACACATTCATTAACATGTTTAGACAATGTTAAACATCAATCAATTCCAATTAACAATCAATCAAATAATAATAACTATTTTTCATTAATTCATTCATCATCATTGATTTCACCTATTCCATTTTCAAACACTTCCACATCATCATCATCATCATCAACATTATATTTATTATCAAATACAATTAATTCAACAAGATCAAAGACAAGCCCATTTTCAAGATACTCCAGCAACATCTCAAGAATAGAAAACAACAACGCTGGTAACAAGCTCTGACAATTTAAAGCATTTTACTGATACCTCTTCTTTTAATTTTATAGATACCAACAATTATTTTGATTCTCTCAACTGTTTCGGAACCAATCATTCAAATAATACAACAATACAACGACAATCATCATCATCACCAATCAATCATGATACAATCCTCAACACAATCCACATTCAAAAATCAACTCCACCATCTTCAAACAATAATAATAATAATAACATCAAAAATAATACCAATGAATCAGCCTCACTTATTCACTCATTAAACATGTACATTCCATTTAATTCAAGTGATGTTTCGACCAATTGTCGATCATCACCATTACTCTTTAATCATTCAACAACCAACCATTTTCTTTTAGCAGAAGAGGAGGAGCAGAAGGAGGTGTCATTTCAATTGAACACCAACAACAACAACAACAACACAATAACAATCTCATTGTCCAACCATGTTGAACATCATTCAATTCATAATAATAATAATAGTATTTCTTTCCATCAATCAACCATTTTATTTTATAATTCAAGTGATACTCAATGTCAATCAAATCATTCATTCATTCCTGACAATAATAATAATTTATTTTTAATTCATCCATGTCAATTCCTTTTAATTTTCAATTACCATTAAATCACTCAACAACCAACAACCACATTCTTTTATATGTTCAATCGAACAGAAACAAAACAACAAATTCAATCCCATTTTTCGATCATCAACCAATCATTTCCATCAATAACAACAACAACTCATCATCATCATCATTCTCATGTTTCAACCATGTTGAAACATTCATATCAAATAACAACAACAATAATAACAAAAATATAAAAACAATTAATAACATCAATAACACAAGACCAACAAATAATAATGATAGCATCACACCTCCAAAAAATCGACCATACAATAATAACAAAAACACTACCAAATCATCTTCATCATCATTCTCATGTTTCAACCATGTTGAAACATTCATCTCTGCCAACAAACAAACAAATAATAATAAGAATAATAATTCTTCATTAATTCATCCAACATCCAATCATTACACTACTCCAACCATTTCGACAACCAATCATTTTGTTCCAACTCCATCTTTGTTCAATTTCAACTCATCCACATTCACATTAAACAATCCAACAACAACAACAACAACAATCTCAATGTGTCAAATATCAAAGAGAAGTCCATTTTCAAGACACTCCAACGTTTCACGATTACAAAACAACTCGGTAACAAGCTCTGACAATTTAAGCCATTTTACTGATTCCTCTTCTTGCCAATCACCAAATCATTCAACAACCACCAACAATTTTAATTTAGATCAGGAAGAGTCTGTTCAATTGAACAGCAACAGCAATACAATCTCATTTTCATATTTCAATCAATCAATTCCCATAGATAATAATAATATTTCATTCTTCAACGACCATCAATCATCGATTCCATGTTTTAAACCTAGTGATATTTTAACTCATAGTCAATCACCACAATTAATATTAAACTATTCAACAACCAACAACCACATTCTTTTAGAGTTTGTTCAATTGAACAGCAACAGCAGTAGCAGCACAAATTCATTAACATGTTTAGACCATGTTAAAAACCAATCATTTCTTTTTAATAGTAATCAATCAAATAATAATAATTATTATTCATTAATTCATTCATCCATTTCTCCTAATCATTTCAACTCATTCACATCATATATATCAAATATAATCAATTCAACAAGATCAATTGCAAGCCCATTTAAATCAAGACACTCCAACATTTCAAGATTAAAAAACAACCCGGTAACAAATAACAATAATAATAATAATACCAACACCAAATTAAAAAATACAAATAACAACAATAACAACAACAACTCATCATCATCATCATCATTCTCATGTTCCAACTATGTTGAAACATTCATCTCAACCAACAATCAATCAAAAAATATTAATAACAACAATAACAATAATAAGAACAAAAATAATAACAAGAACAAAAATACAAAAACAAATAACAACATCAATAACAACATCAATAACACAAGAACAACAAACAATAATAATATTACAATCTTTGCCGATCACTTCAACGCATCCACAGTCCATATTCACCAATCCATCCACAATCGATATTCACCAATCAATCCACTCACCACCCATCAATCATATATTCATCTCCAATCAATCCACAATCTTCAATCACAAATCACTCAACAATCTGCAAACAATTAAAATACAAACAACGATAATCCAAACAATAATCAAACAACAAACAATAATAATACAAACAATATTCAAACAAACAATAATAATATAAACAGCAATAATAATAATAATTCAAACAATACAAAAAATAACATAAAAAATAATAATAACAACAATATATTATATATTTCACAATCCAACTCTTCCTCCTCCTTTTTTACCTCTTCAACGTCCATGCAACCCCCTCATTGTTCACCAACAAATAATAACCTTCCAATTACAACAAAGAATAATCATAATAATTTTACCAATCACTCCAATCCACAATCTTCATTCACCAATCAATCAATCATTCAATCATCAACAATCTGCTAGTCAGTTGCAAGTCCCAAATTCAGTGATCAAGAGTACCAGTTTCCAAGCAAAAATCACCACCATTCGTAGACCAACCTAATTAACTCTGTATCAAATGTTGATAATTAATTATAAATTTACTTACTCTTTTTCTTTTTATTTTATAGGTACACTAATCATTATTCTCTTCAACTCTTTTGGTAATAACAACATCTTAATACAACAATAACGAATAATAATAATAATAATAATAATAATAATAATAATAATAATAATAATAATTACAACAACCAATTACAATCCTCTTCTTTTCTAAAAAAAAGATATTTAATTACTTTTACCCAAGTGGTTTCCCTCTATACTCTTTTCTTTTTATACATTTTCCGTTGGCGTCGTCCGTGTCCGTTGTTTAGTCCATCATCGTCCGTCCATCCATGTTCCACGTCCCTAGGCTTTTATACCCAAAAAAGATATTCAATTACTTTTACCCAAGTGGTTTCCTTTACAAAAAGATATTAAATTACTTCACCCAGAGGGTTTCCCAGGTTCGCCCCCGTGTAAGTCGATTTTCTTCGCATTGGGGGGCTTTTTTTTTTTTTTGGACTGTTCCCATGGTCTAAACAACCATGGGAACAACCAAAACTATATTTTTCTATTTCTTTCTTTCTCTTTTTTCCCTCTCTTTTTTTATTTCTTATTTTTTATTTATTATTTATTTATTAATTCTTTCACCCGCCAAATCAATATTATTTTATTCTTATGAATTTAAAATTAATTCATCAGAATTTGTAATAATTATTTGTAACAAATATTTGTGACACTACAACTATAGCAATATGTGTCTATATAAAGGTGTGCATCCAAAGATGGTTTATGGGTTTGTAACTTTAATTTATTAAAATTAAAACTTTATAATAAAAATAAAATAAAAAAGCAACCACACCACTTCACCAACTCTGACTTTTTGATCAGACCATTTATTATTTTATTTTTCTTGTATTTATAAATATAATTAATGACTTGTTAATCACATTATATTCATACATATATGTATTCATTATCAATAGATAGAGATAGATACTAGCTGTAACAAGTGATAGAAAAGATTGTGATACTTAGGAATGTAAAGACATCTCTTTGTTTTAAGAGTATTATAATTATATTTATATTTCTTTTTAACTATTTTTCAATCATTGTTTAGCTCCATACTCCACCAACCATTCATATTACATCTTTGATCTTCCACCGGGCCACGATGGTTGGTGGAATAATCCATTCATAATCAATCGGGCAGAGCCAGCAGCCATCATCCGTTGTCCAATATCCATTGCCTCCCCAGTCATCATTGTCGATGATCAACTATCATCCACCAGGTGGAAGATCAAGGATGGAATATGCAATATCCGCCGATGAATGATTAAAAATCAGAATTGGAATCTGACATGACAAACAAAAAAAGGTAGATGATGTGGGGTTTATGATAATTGTATAATACAAGCAACCAATAAAATTTACTTTTTAATTAAAATTAAATATAAGACTTCAAATATGTTTAATATCTATTTAATTTCAATCTCATTATCCCATTTCATTCTTGGTATTACATCCATCCACCATCCACTATCCATCATCCATCCTCTATCCATCCATCCATCCTCCATCCGTCCTTCCTCTATCTATTCATCCATCCATCCCTCCTCTATCCCCCATCCATCCATCCATCCTATATCCATCCATCCTCTATCCACCATCCATCCATCCTCCATCCATCCATCCTCCATCTATTCATCCATCCATACTCTATCCACCATCCATATTCTTCCATCCTCTATCCATCCTCTATCCACCATCCATCATCTATCCATTATCCATCATCTATCCATCCATCATCTCTCCATCCATCCTCTATTCATCATCCTCTATCCACCATCCATCTTCCATCCATCCATCCACCATCCATCCTCTATCCGCCATCCATCCATCCATCCATCCATCCATCCATCCATCCATCCATCCATCCGTCCACCCATCCTCTATCTACCATCCTCTATCCTCTATTCTCAATCTACCATCCATATGTCCTCTATCCACCATCCACCGTCCATCTAAAATTAAGGATGGTCCATTAGGAGTAGATTTATTTGATTTATTTAATCAACAATAGCAAAACAGTTGCAGAAGAAGGGATAATACTTTGATTTGTTATTTAATTGATCAAAGTATTATCCCATTTTATAACAACAAAGATTGAAATGATATATGCGCGGTATATATATATATACACCAATAATAATATATTATTGGCTATTTATTTTTAATGTACAATTATTTTCTTTTTTTTTTTTTTAGAATTGATCTTTTTGATTTAATAAATCTCTTCTAATATCCTTTTCAACTTTTGGTAATGCATTGAGAATAGAGGTATGGAATTGATCAACTGCGTCGATATAACAATGATGACCACTCTTTTCAAGAATTACTACATCTTTGATATTTGATAGCTCCTCTTTTAATTTGTATCCAGGTTCTCTGTCAATCCAAGAGTTTGAACCATAGAGCATGGTAACATCAATATCTGGATGAAGTTTTTTAATACGATCATATAATGGATTGGATGCCCATCCCAATGGCAATGACAATAAACCAAAGAGGTACTCTCCAGTCGCGGGCGATTGTGCGTTACTATGATAAATATATTCAGCTACACGATTAACTACTGCTGGTGTTGATGTTACTGGTGCTGCAGCCGATCCTTCTCCTGCTCCTGCCGCTGCTGGTGGTGGTACTTGTTTTTTATCTACATCTATTGCAACTGTTGCAGCTGCAGTTCCATTGGCTACCAATTGTTGTTTTCTTGGTGGGACTGGATCAAGAGGATAGATATTTTCAAACTTTTGTAAAATGTCACCTCTAACCTTGTAGATAATGTCTGGGCCAAATGGACCGAGTGCACGTAATATACTGAGTGGGACGTCTGGTGTGATGATCTTGCTCAATATCTTGAGTGATGTTGGGAGGTGTTGATCATAGTCGACTGGTCTCTCGGGGATACCCCAACTGTCAGCCAACACCAAACGATTGACACGTTGTGGATACTTTAGAGTAAAACAGGCCGATAAATAGCCGCCAAGTGAATGTCCCAACAAATCAAACTTTTGTAATCCAACTACATCGGACCACTCATTAATCGAATTGATCCAAAACTCTTCAGCTTGATCACTAGTCTTTAATTCTTTTACATCTGGTCTTGAACTTCTTCCAAATCCCAATAAATCAATTGCATACTAAAAAAAGATTGAATAAATAAATAAGTAAATAGATTAAGAATCAATGTATGAATATTTTTTTTTGTTTACATACAACTGTATAATGTTTTGAAAGGAAATCAATGTTGGCACACCAGAAACCTAGTGCAGCACCATATCCATGAATCAATACGAGTGGTTCACCACTACCAGCTTTGACAGTGTTGATATAGTGGTCTCCAACCTTTACCATTTTCTGTTCATAAGGAACTTTGATATTCTCCATCATTCTCTTTTCGGCAAACTCGTGTTCATCGGGTGATGACTTTATCCATCTAAAATTCTTCCAATATGAACTCATTTCTATTAATTCTTCTATATTACTTTTAATATTATTATTATTATTATTACTATTATACAATCGGTTGAATGAATATCCTTTATTGTTGTTGTCGTTTGTTGTCTTTTTTTGTTGTTGTTGTTGATTATGTTGATTTAATTTATTTGATAGTACAGTTGATGCAGATACAATGATTGGTTTGATAGTCTTGTTGTTTAAACTAATACCCTTTTGAGCAAGGATACTGAGAATGTTTTTAGTTGCGGGATACAGGTTTTAAAACTTTAATGATAGTTTGAACTCTATCTCTCTCTTTCTTTAAAAAAAATATTATATTATAGTTTTGAAAATTTTATATAAATAACAATAATAATAAATAAATAAAAGGTAGATTTATAATAATAAAACAATAGGTTGAGATTTTACTTTTCTGCTCTTTGGAAATTATCGAATTTATTTATTTTATTTATTTCGATTTTTTATTTTTATACTGCTCCTAATGTTTGCGTCACAATAAAATAGCTTTTGATGATTCACGTCGGTGACAAGTTAATTATCTTTTGCAAGAAAGAAGAAGGATTGATGTCATCATCAGAGTCATACAATCATCATTCATTTCATTCATTGTCAACCCCTACAATAATTATATTTATATCTTTGCAATGATGGTGATGATGATCTTCAAGATCGATCGAGTGTTATTAATATTATTCTCTTGATAATTCGAGCTTTTACTCAAACACTACCTCTATCCTTGATTTTTCTCATATTTTCTACTCTTAGACTCTTCTCATCACCAGGCTTTTTCTACGAATGGGTGCAATATATTGTCAACCATTGCAACAATCAACATCAAAACTTACACTTTAAACTTTATTATTATTTATCTTTTAAAAAAGAGAGAGAGAAAGAGTTTAGTTTTATAAAATGGTCTCACCTGAATCATCATCATCGTCATCAACATTATTTAAAGGATTAGTATTTTGTATATTAGGCAAAACATCAGTTGCAAGTTATTTAATTGCAGATGATATCAAGAAACATGGAGGATCTCAATCCTACACTATTGGACTCTCCAACTATGTATTAACAAGTCGTGTAGACTCTTTACAATCATCGAAATTAAAACAAATTGTCGACGATAACATTGTCATCCTATCAGACACTTTTATCAATGATTGTATCAAATCAAAACAATTAAAGGATTTTAAACTGTATCAATTAGAATCAAAATCTTTTATTACTCAAGCAGCATCATCATCAACCTCTTTATCAAAATCAACTGATAATAGTACTACCAGCTCTAACAGTGCTGCCACTACTACTACTACTACACCAACGATTGAAATTGATCCAACCACTACACATATTTCTGGTATTTCAATTTATGGAGATACTGATAAACACCAACCAAAGTTTTCATCTTATTATGAAATTCTGTCAAGTCATTTATTACAAGTATGAATACAATATAGTATTATTAAAAGATTTTACATTTATTAACCTTTCTCTTTTTTTATATTTAGTGTTCATCGTTTGTAAAAAATAATAATGTTAATAAATTCTTTTATTTGGAATTACAAAAATGTAATTTGGATGATGGAAATATCAAGTATAGAATTTATACTCAATTTGGTGTATGTATAAACATTAAACTTTAACTTGGTTTTAACTAAATATTAATTATTATTTTTTGTTTAGAGAACAAATGAATTAAAATCATCAACAAAACAACATAGATATTTTTTTGATTATAAAGAATGTTGCGATGTTTATAGTTCAATTTATAACAACAAGACTAGTGAAGAAAATGGATACAAAAATGTATTGGTATCTCATTCTTTAATTGGTTCACCATTAAAGTTGTCGAAAAACACAAACACCAAAGACAATGACAATGCATCCAATTCCTTGTCACAGTATGCCAATATTGTTGATGAGGATGTTGAACGTGTCAAACAACGTACCTATGTCTCCAAAGAGGTATCGGATCTTGTTTCTTATGTGTTTGAAAAGTCTACAAGATCGTTAATTGGAAATTTCTCTGTTACCTTTAGTGATAAAGGTATAGAGACACCACTAGGTGTATTGTCATTGGACCAAGTCACCAAAGGAGAAACCATTCTCAAACAAATTTATTCTCTCATGTTGGATCAAGACCAACAAGACGACGATGAAGAGAATGAGCTCATTGGTAAATTAAGTTCTGAATTTTATTCAGTCATTCCAACAAAGATTGGACAAACTCAAAAGGAACGTGCTAGAGCTCAATTCAAAAGTTTGGCAGATGTTGATAATATGATGGAGAATGTACAGTTGATGAAGGATCTTGCTACTACCAGTGAAAGAAACAAGTCAAACTTGGTCACTGGTACATTGGTCGATATGAAGTACGAATCACTCGGTACAACAATCCATCATTGTCACCCTTCATCTTCAGACTATGGTATTGTAAATCGACTTTTACAAAAGGACTTGGATCCATCCTCCTCCTCCTCCACGTCCTCCATCACTTTGGTCAATGTCTATCGTCTAGCCAAAGAAGAAGAGGAAATCAATTTTAGAGAGGATATTGGCAATGTTAAACTTTTGTATCATGGAACAAAAAGTGAAAATATTGTTGGTATCTTGGTAAGAGGTCTATTAATGCCTCAAATTGTATTGAGCAAGGGTGGAAAAAGATCAGACTTTGGTCATCTCGGAGCAGGTATTTATTTTGGTGACAATATCTCTACCAGTTTAAAGTTTACCAAAGGCAGAAAAAAGGTTGACAGAACCATCGTCCAACAAAGAGCCTTTTTATTTGTTGCCATGGTAGCACTCGGTGATATCAGTGAACAATTTGCAGTACAACCACTCATCATGAACCCTCCAACAGGTCATCACAGTATTCAAGGTGTTAAATCTACTCCCTCCCAACCATCTTACTTTACACAAGATGAATTTGTCATTTATTCTACCGATCAACAAAAGTTATTATATCTTTTAGAATTGAAATATTAAGTACTAAATAACAGAAATTCTATTAAACTAGGACAAGAATAATAATAAATCTTTTAATAACTCAAGTCTGAACCCCAAAGAAGTAGTGACATCACACATAGACTAATTTCCGTCTTTTTCGTAGCATCGATTTTTTTCTTTATGCTTTCCGCTTTTAAAACCATGACCTTTAAAATATCTAGCTGACCTCAAAAAAATCCGATTTCTATTATTTTCTGTTTTAGATAGTTTAGTAAGACATTATATAAGATGACAACTGTTGTTTCATTGTTTACATCATTCAATAATAATAATAATATAACATTCACTATATATCTATATCTATATAAATATTTATAATATAATACAAAGATGACAATCTACGTTTACTTACCAATCGATAAAAATACAAAGTCACCAGACTACTTTTCACCAACCATTGAAAATACAAAGGACTCTTTGTTGGCTGCTATCAGTGTATTACCACCAGTTGCAGAAGATGAAGACAACAACAATCACTACTATGGTGGTGGTAACAACGATCCATTTGAAGGTGTATTAAAGGAAGTACACAAGGAATGGATTGAAGTCATGTCATATAGTCACAATGTTGCTAATCAATGTGACTCTGAAGCTGGTTCTGCTCACTTTGGTGAATTTGTATGTAAACAAGCAAATCTAACAACAAAGCATCGCATGACTAAATATAGATATATTAACACATTGTTCTTTTTCTTTCTTTTTCACTTTTTATCTATTTTTTTTGTAATTTTAGACAATGACCAAATTTATTTGTTCATTATCACCAGTATTAAATTATTTCTGTCTCAAAAACGAATTCATTCCAAAGGTTATCTTTAGAGCTCAAACCACCAAGAAGAAAGGTATCCTCAGTGTTTTGGAATATGAGTTTGAAGCAGTCGCCATTACCAACCAATCGGTGAGTGGAGGTGCCGGTGGAAAACCAGTCGAAACCATCTCATTGAAGCCAACCACTGTCATGCACAAGATGTATGAGATCGATCTTGCATCTGGCGAGTACATCACTCAAAGAAAGATGTCTTTCAACGTTTCAAGCAACTTGGGCAGCAGATCCATCGTCAACCAAGACAAGGTGATTGACGACATTGCCAAGGATCACGTATTGGACGACAATGAACCAGAAAAGGTCAAGCTCCTCAAGGAAATGGGTCTCGTCAGTGCTCACCAACACAAGTTTACCAACTCTTTCAACTATTACAGAATCCTCGCCTCTTTTGACCCACCACTCTACAAAAAGATTGCCATCCCATCACCAAAGACTCGTGCCGGTCTCATTGAAAACACTGCCAAGGCTATTGGCAAGAAAGCCTCAGACATTGAAGCAATCTATGATTCTGGTATCTTGGTTGAAATCGAATGTGATGAAGATTTGAAGGATTTGAATAGTTTAAGCAGTGTATTTGTAAAGGTTGATGGTAAATATATTGGTATTGAGAGTAAGCCAGAAGTTGCTCCAGAAGTTGCTCCTGTTGCTGCTGCTGAACCAGAAGTTGCCGCAAATTAAACTCTTAAATAAATAAATTGTTGTATAAATCTATTGATACCAAAGAAGCTTTTATTTATTTAAATACATTAATTAATTATCTTGTCTTTATATTTATCTTTATATTTATCTTAATTGATTTTGAAGATTAGAAATTGTTGATTGTAATTGAGCTTCAATATTATTGGCAATATTAATATTATTTGTAATGGTATTATTTAATTGTTGAATTTGAATTTGATATTGAGCAGTATTTGAATCAATGGTACTCTTCATTCTTGATTCCATTTCACTTTTTGATGCTTGCATTTGTTGAATTCTTTGTTGAAATATTTCTTGGTTTGTCTTTATGTTAATCTCTAAATCTTTTTGACGTTGAATCAATGAACTATTTTGTTGTCTCATTTGTTCACGATCAGCTTCACTCTTGGCCAATGATTCTTTAAATTGATTTGTACTCTTTAGATAGGATAGAAAAGTTTCTTTCTTTTGAGAAAATTCAATTAGATAATTGTCAAAGACTTGATCAGTCTTTGGACCCAATGCATGGACAAAGTATTCTCTTTCAACAAGTTGCTCTGCAGTTACAAGTGCCAAATGGGTTGTAGTTTCACTCTTTAGTACTGGGTTGATAATCTTTTCAACCAATGTTCTAATAACTTGATTATTATGATTAATAGATGCTTCATTATTCTTTAAATGAACTGAATATAAATATCCTCCAACCAATTGACCACTCTTATCAAATTTTGCACATTCATCCTAAATTAAAAAATTAAATAAATTAATATTATTATTATTTAATATTATTTATATTTTGTTTCATACATGATATCTATTTGAAAATTTTTGGAAATAATGTAAATCAGTATCCAAGTCTAGGATTTTTACAAATAATTGATCAGTTTTTTTAATTGCTTGTTGATAATGAGACATGAATTGTTGATAAGAGATTGGCATGGTATGAATAAATTGGTGAATCTCCTTTTGAAACAACATTACAGCTTCATTTGTAATCGATTCATAACCAAGTTTGAGTGTTTGTTCCCATGTAGATTCAACATTGATAGATTTACCATTTTTAATATCTTCCAAATATATTTCAATTTGTGATATTAATTCTAATAGAATAAATAAATATAATTAAACATTATTATTATTATTTTGTTAATATTAATATTATTATTTTTTTACATACGTTTACCATTTACTCTTGAACCAGGACTTTGACCTTTTTTAATTTGAAGAACATTTTTAAATGAAGAAATAAAGTTTGCTACATCTGTATGGAACTTTTGAGATGTAAACGGATTTTCAATATCTTCAATGTTGTATCGAAGTGCTTCGTGGCCAGGATGACTAATTGTAAATGCCATAAAAGATTTGAATACTGTCAAGAGAAATTTACGAATACCATTTCTATGTACGATACTCTTTAAATCAGGGGCATCAGGAGTTTCGGCTTCAAGTTTGAATGACTTTTCAAGCATGAATGTTGTCATTGAACACTCGTCGATACCATTCAAAGTAGGAGTGAGATGACAATCTCTAAACACCCAACTGAAATGACTAGGAAAGAAATGACAAAATTGTTCTAGATCTTGCTCGGTGTTTCTATTCTCTCCCTTTCTAACTACAATCGATTGAGATAGCTTTGTGATAAAGTAGAGCTTATCAAAATCACTCGATGTTGGAACAGAGACAGAGTTGTAGACTACATTGGACGACAGTAACATTGATAGTGAGAGGATTTGATTGTCGCACTCTACAGTGGTACTTTTACTGGTAGATCCTAATCCCTCGGTATCCAACAAGATGACAGTCACCTCTTCTTCGGTTCCATCTGGGTGGATAATTGGATGTTTAAATGGTGCACCCCACATCCACACACCCAATGTACAACTCTCCATTGTATGTCCAAGTGCAAATCCTCTAGATAGCTTCTTTGACATCATTCTATTTAATATATAACTTTTACCTGATCTATATGGTCCAATAACAGATACCTAAAAGAAAGAAAAAGAATAAATAAATAAATAAATAAAAGAACGCGTTATTTGTAAAGAGTATTGTTTTAAATTGCATACAATAGCTAATGGACCTTGAATTTGTTGAATGATTGATGCAGCACGAGGATTTAAAACTAGATGAGTTCTTTCTACATCTTTTATGATTGTTAGGTCGTTGGCATTGGATAGAGAACAATTGTTGGGATAGAGGAATGGGATGGGACCCCCATCGGATATCTTGTCATTATCATTGGCCAACTGACCGCTATCAATAATGTCATTATAGAATCGGTAGTCAGAATCTTCTAGCACCAGCTTTTTCTTGTATTCACTAAACATCTTTTCTTCGTCGAGTGGTTTGATCGATGAGTCTTGCAAGCGAACCATCAATTGTCTCATAAAGTTGTTGATGCTTATATCATTGGATGGTTGGTCTGCTAGTACATCGAGACCATTACCTCGAGGAGCATTAAAAAAGTTGTTTGTAAGTTTTAATCCACTTTTATTGAGTGCTTGTAATACATGTTGAATGATCTTGTATTCATTACTATCTTTTACTTTTACAATGTCCATGAAACAAACGAGGGAGAGAGAAAAAGTTAATTTTACAAAAATAAATATTGAACAATAATGATTCATTTTAAAATCCTATCTTTTAGAAATTCAAGTCTTTGAATGCCGACTTGAATTTCTAAAATTCATTGAGCCCAACCCAAATATTTAGTTCACGTCGTGAATGCCGAGAATCAACCACCCTATCAATATTGTTTAATTGTTATGATAATCTAAAAAAAAAAAAAAGAATTTAAAGAAACAGATCCCTAGGGTTTAGTTCATCATTGAAATTTGTTTGATTGCAGGAAGGGTGTCTTGATAATACTTTATTTCATCCAAATACATTTGTTGAGTGTCCACATATGAAATGAGAATTATGGGAAGTTACATTATCCATAGTTGAATTGTCTTTTGTATGATAGTGACAATTCGGTCAACATTCTCAAAGTTCCAACAAATAGAAAACCTATAAACATAAAAATAAAACTT
This sequence comes from Cavenderia fasciculata, assembly GCF_000203815.1. Lineage (NCBI taxonomy): Eukaryota > Evosea > Eumycetozoa > Acytosteliales > Cavenderiaceae > Cavenderia > Cavenderia fasciculata. The sequence goes on from NW_004457735.1 coordinate 2,479,057, forward strand.
GAGAAAGTTTTTAAAAACTATTATTATTATTATTATTTATTTATTTATTTTTTTTCTTATAGTTTATTGAGATGGAGTATCATGTTCAACATCAGGAGTTTGGACATCTTTATTTTTTTTCTTTTTATCTACTTTTGGTCCATCATCGGTTGTTGGAGGTGGAATATTGGTAGCATATTTTGAAGCTAGTTGTTGAAGTGGTTCACAAATCGGTGTCTTGTTGGATGCCAATTCATTCCAATAGATGTTTTTAATTTGTTTGTGTCCTTTGAAATGGAATACTGCTTCGTAGATGAATGCATCGGCTACTTCATGATCGGGTGTGTAAACACTGTGTTCTGGGAGCTCTTTGAATTCATCGGATTTGATGTGATCTTCAAGATGATTCAATAGTTTTTTATCAATCTTTTTGCCAGTTGCTGTCTTTCCAGACTTTAAGTCTAATGATACTGTCTTGTGTACTCCTGCAAATCCTCCTGTCTAATTTAAATAGAATTATAAATAAATAAGTATCATTAATAAAGGATAGATCTTGACTACATACCTGAGTAACAGTGACACCAGTTGGAGAAGATTTAGATGAATTCTCATTAGATAATTCACCTAATGTCAATGCAATGATAGCTACCAAGAGAATGAATATTGTCGATAATAATTTCATTATTTTTTAAACAAATAAATAGAGAGAGATAGATAAAAGTGAACAAATAAAGTAATAATGAATAGGTTTGATTGATGTACTATGGTGTACCTACCTAGCCTGCCCCTTATCATTATGAGAATCACCACCACACAACCAAGCAACCAACCAACCAACAACACTATTTTTGTCATTACAAATGACCTAACCCCAAAGGGAGGGGCACCAATGTCTCACTATCACCAATACAAGATGGATGGACAACCCTGATACCCACCACTCACTAGTGGCTCCACCCACACCATCATCATCACTCATGAGTAGTTGGTCATGTAATCGTAGTTCCGTTCACAAACTTACTCTACTACACTACATGTAAATTCTTTGTAAGAGTATATGAGATGTTCAAAAAAAATATAAAAGATATATACTAGAATATATATATATCGAAAGTCTACATATCTTTGATACAAAAGTCTCCCGTTCAAATAATTACTCAAAAACTATTGCCAAACACAAAATCAAATTAATAAAAAAAAAAAATTAAAAAACGCAAAGATGATTCTACCTCCACACACAGAATGGGTGTCATTATTGTACAATTCATTCATTATTGTTTTAGAGTATCCTTATTGCAACATCAATAACTTCTCATGTTCAGAATCACTCCCTTGGCTACTACTACAACTTCTACCATCTCTATCAACTAAACTATTATTAGAAATATAGTCAATTGGACTGCCAAAACTATACCAAAACAACAACAACAACAACAACAACAGACAACAAAACCCTTTGTACATAGAATACTGTAGATAGTTCACCATTCATTCCTTTTTTTTTGTATTATATTATATTCAATCGACTCGATTATTCATTCCATCCTTCCCTCTCCTTTACTTTTTACAATCCAATCAAAACAAACCTATTCTATCCTTTCGAACCTTTTTTTTTTTTGTGATAGTAATAATTATAATAATATAATAATATAGTAATAATGGATCCATTAGACCCAGAATATAGTTATAAATTTTTGACAGATGGAGCACCTTTAAAACTAGAAAAGTTATTAGATATCGAAGTCAAACCTGGAGCCTTTAAAACAGCTTCACTTATTGGAACGATTACAGTTGGTGTGGTGGCTGGTGCCGCAGCAGCCTATTATTGGTTAAATAGGCCAGAAGATGAAGAATCAGATGACGAAGGTGGCAGCGGTGGTAGCATCAATGACGAAGATGCTATCATCACTACAACCACTACGACGACTACTACAACCTCTTACTTTCCTCCTCCTCCTCCCATCATCAATGGCGGTCCACCCATCCAACGATCGATCCATACACCGCTTCCACCACGGTTGCACAGTCACGCTTGTCCCTCAAAACTTTTAAAAGACAATGGCGAACCACTACCAATTGAAGAACAAAACCGATTACTATTAAATGAAAATAGAACTCTAAGAAGAGATGTTGATAATTTAAATACTTTTGTAAGTAGTTTGATTAAAATCAATCAATCAAAAGAAAAGAAAAGACTTTATTTATTAAAGTTTTCTTTATTTTTCTTTTAGGTAACAGAAAAAATGGCATCAATTGAGAAAAAGTTAGAATCTTATGATAAAACGATAAGAGACTTGGAATCTGAATTGGACAAGGAAAGATTCTGTTTTATTTGTCAAGAGAATGAAAAGCAAGTGTGTTGGACTGGTTGTGGTCATCGACTCTGTGGTAGATGTGCGATTGTTATTAAAAGCAGTGGAGGTCAACCAGTTTGTCCAATGTGTCGCAAACCTGTTGATACTTTTGTACGTTGTTATAATTCTTAAATAAATAATCTAGGAAACAAATAACACCCCAAGGAAATATTTAAAAAATATTTTTTGTAAATTTAAAAAAAAAAAAAAAGAATGGATATTGAAAGAGAAACCATTATCCTTTTTTGTTTTATTTCTTTTTCTTTTTCTTTTTTTATAAATAGGGACTCCAACCAACATACATTTCAGATAGATTAACTGGATCTGTAGCTTCTTGAATCAGAGAATTTACTTGACCTTCAATGGAGAGTGGGAGACCCATGTTTCCACTACTATTAAAGTTTTTATAGTTTGAATAACCTTGTAGTTCATTGTTGACCTTGCTCATAATGTCTCTTGGTTCTTTTTGATTATTCTTTCCCCAAAGAGGATCGTGAACGACCGATTCAACGACACCGAGTAGAGCTTCTCTGTTTTCACGCATGACTCGGACTGCATTCTCGCAACAAATTCTAAATGGTCCTTCAACACCCAAGACACCAAGCATATCGAGTAGATTATTGGTCAATCTGAATGGAACTCTTTCGGGAACGTGGAATGTTTGACCTCTCCAAAAGATACAGTTGAGATCAATCAAATAGATTTCTCCATTCTTTAGGGAAAAGAGGAAATTGTCTGGATGACGATCACCAAGACCAATCATCGTGCCAATCATAGATGCCGTTGCCAATGACACAGTGTACAATGTTCTTGCTTCGAGGTAGCTAGTTGGATCTGGGAATTGTTTTTGGAACCATCGATAGAGTGTGGCTGGATAGGCAGGAAGCAGTACCTTGTTAAAGTTTTCCAATTTGTTTTGTCCATTTTCAAATAGTTTTTGAATGCGTGCATTGTCGAGAGCAGTGGTTGGTTTGAATTCCGAAGAGTTGCAAATCGATCTAAAGGTGATAGTGTTGGTGAGCCACTCGAGAATACCATTGTCGGCATTGATTGGGATGACACAATAGGTTTGGACGTGAAAGTGTCTCTTTCTAGTTTCCGGGTCTTTGGACCAGAGATAATTGACCATTGTCATAAATTCAGAGGTACGTGCATCCTTTCTTAGATCATCTGCTGGTTTGATGAGGAATGGGTAGATATTACCATCAGACGAGTGAAGGTTGATCTTTTTAGGTTTTTGCAACGATGAGAGAATATCAACGTGATCGCCAACCTTGATAATGGTTGGAATACTACTTGAAAAGTATTCGTGTTGCGTATCTCCAATTTCATTTGATTGTGGGAGTTTTGGAGACATGAATCTTTGCATTGGCAAAATGGTAGAGAGATGAACGAGCTTGGAAAGTGGGTCGAGTATCTTGTCTCTACTTTTAGAGATGAGCATACTTGAAGGCTTTTTAGTGGTTTGTGGAGCGGGGTCATACATGGCCAAATTAATCAACTGATTACATAGATTAAAACTATCTTCAAAGGTCTTTTTATCGCCATTTTGCTTGGCCAATGCAAGACACTTGTCGGCACGTGTCTTTCTCTCGGGGATGTTTGAAAAGAGTTGGATGGCAAATTGCCAAATCGATTGTTTGGGGTAATCTTTGAGCACCTTGACAATGATGGTTTGTAAAACTTCATAGGTATCCATATTCTTGTGAGCAATTCTAGAGGCAATCTGTGGAAAGAAGAGGAGCCACGCATGACTGGGTACGTCGAGTGCCACCTTTATCAGCTTTTCCTTCATTGTCTTGTAGGCATTGGCAAGAGATTTGTTTGGATTGTTGGCTTGATTGGTATTCTTGTACGACTTGCTTTCAAAATCGAGCATATGTTTAACATCACTTTCCTTTTCACACAGCGTTGTTCCATAGTCTGTGAGAATGGTAATAAATCTTGGTATGCTAGCATAGACATTTTGATTGCCCAACGTGCAAGACATTCCATACGACTCTAAAAGCTTTTGCATATGTTTGACATTTTGCTTTTCCAATTCCAACTTTTCCCTAACATGTTGTTCCGGACGATAGATGGCATTCTTTTTAAGAACCGTCTCAAAGAAATAGTCATAGTATTTTGCCAAATACAAAAATCCTTTTTCCCATTGGTACTTTGTCGATTGTTTATAGTGTTCGAGAATCTTGTCACTTTGTGTTGATCCACCTTCTTGTTTCCATTTTCCCAACAATAAATGTGTCTTTGCGCTGACCAATGTATTTTTATCGTGATCTTGATTCTTTTGTATTTCTGCTGTCAATATACTAATAGCTTCATTTGTTTGTCCTTTACAATAGGCAATCTTTGCCTTTTCAATGATATAGTTTCTATCTTCTATAATGCCAGGAGTCAACAAAGCATTGAGAGAATTTTCAAATTTCTTTTCACGACGAGAATATTTTGAAATTTGTAGCCAACATTGACTTGCTTCTTGTTTGAGATTGAATATTTCAAAGATGGATCTTCTAGCAGTTAAAAGTGGTTCTCTTGTATGAATGTTTGGTTGAACAATTAAAAACCGATTATTGATATTGTTGATGATCAATTTAATAGGTTTTCGGGTATATGGAGAATTGGTATTTTGATCTTGACTGGTGGCAGATGGCATACGAGTTGGTGGAATAAGTTGAGCAAGACTTTGACTCATTTCAATGTCTCTGAGAATATGAAGTTGAACCAAATAGGGATAACATCTGTCATAGGAATCCATAGAGGCAGATGAGAGTTGATGCACAACATCGGCACGAGCTTGATGTACATAGGTACTAAAATCCTTTTCATTTCTTTGATTGAGTGAAAGAAGAATCTTGCCAAGTGATACTTGGAATCCACCTTCAATGAGATCTGATTCATCGTGTACTAGTTTGTTAATTCTTTCCCATTTACCAAGACTCCAAGCTGATTGTAATGAAATAGCATTCAATTTAGATAATGCCATTTTAGTATCTAAAAACTTTTTAGATAAATCAATTGTACTTGTGTTGGATCGTCCTTCTTCTCTCATTGATTCATATTGTTCCAACTTGAAGAGTTCCATTTTAATACCATCAGACATTGTAATGACGGCATCATGTTGACCAAGATGAAAGAGTGATTTGAGTTGCCCGAGTTTGTAACCAATAAGAGGTTGATCATTCATTCTACATGCGTTGGAATAGTAGAGGAAAGCGTCATTCCACTTTCCGCTCATTTCAAGGTCAACCAATTTTTCGTCCAATGGAATGTCGTTGCCACGCAACACTGAAAGTCCTGCCAAACTATCGACATCGTTGAGACTGTGGTAGATTCGTTGAAGCAGTGGAATCTGCTCAGCAACAGCTTGATGTTTTGACATTTTTCCAGTGGCAATAATCTTTTTAATATAACTTTCCACGTGAATAAGTGATGTTGCAGCAGCACCACAACGAGCCGATGCAGTTGCCAGGAGCAACTGAGGAATAGAGTCTAAAAACTCTTGGATAGCAAGAATCGATTCTGGTAGTTTGGGAGAGTTGACAACGTTGGGTGGTTGTTTTTCAGTGACCATTTTTTGTTTACGTTGTTCAATCCATTTTGAAAGTGAGTTGTGTAGTTCGAATATACGTTGAGTACACATTTGACCATTCTCATAGACTGGACCAGTGTCATTTTTCAAGACACTCAATATCTCCAAGGAAATAGATAGTTGATCACCGATTTTACCAAATTCAAAGATATTAATGATGAGGTAGGGCAAGAGATAGTGACAGATTTTAATGTCATCCTTGATGATACCTCTACAACACATGAAAATCTTTTCAGATGGTCCAGATGAACGATACACCAAATCAGACACCCAATTGGTAATCCACTTTCTATAGGATATATTTGGTGTAAAAAAGGAAGAGGTACGTGGAGGAATTGGCTTTTTAGGTGGATCGGGTAGATGGTATTGGGAGGTTTGGTAAGGTCTAATAATTTCCTTTACCTCTGGTGAAAAGTTGTTCCATAGATCCTGTGCTTCATGTCCTTTAAACTCTTTTCCATTGATACCACAATCGTGAAGAATCTCTTGAATGGCAAAACCTGCGCGATCTTGTGGAGTAGTGTTACTGGGTGAACACACAAACCTCGATAGATACTGTACAATGAGATCTTGAGCCATTGCCAGTCTTGTTTTCTCTTGAATTGGTTCACTACGAAGTTTGATTGGGTTGTCCTTGAAACGTTCGGGGTCGACCGCACCCAACTCACCCAAACACTCTGCAAATCGAGATTGAACCAATGGATATGGATCACGACACCCAATCAATAGATGTTTCATGAGGTTTGACACCATTGGCTGTGAATCTGGTGCAAACAACTCTTGACGGTGTTCTTGGAGTAGTGTCAGCAGTCGATTGAGTGTCATCATTTTGACTTCAGTATTTTCATTGCCAAACAGTTGAATCAATTGATTGAGCTGCTCGTCAAGTGGTTGTCCGCTATGAATCAACTCGAGTTGTTGAGATATTTCACGCAGCACTGGGTATTCCTTGGGCATGAATGGAATAGACTTGAAGAAACTTTCCAATTGTGCCTTGTTGGTTACGAAAAGGTATTCAAAGATTGGGTATGCCTTTTGTTCTTGTGCGACTACAAGAGGAAGTACTGAAAATACAATTTGGTTGAGGTAGGGACCGAGAACCTTTAGGTCGAGCAATTTGATAAAAGTCTCCCAAATCTCTATTGCAATCGATTCCAAAGGTGTCTTGACAGCCAACTTTAAAAATGCCATAATCTTTGGTCGGAACATTGTCACCAACTTGCCAAGCATTTCAATAAATCGATGAAGACTTCTCATCATGTTTTCCTTTTCCGGTATACTCTTGTGTTTGGTCATGATTTCATTAAAATAATTCATTGTACCCAAAAATTCCTTCATCAAATATGCTTCCAATGATGGTGCTTGTTCCTTTTGTATATGTTGAGTTAAATTTGATAAACATTGTATTGCATTTTTTGCCTAAAAAAAAGAAAAGAAAAAAAATAAATATATTATTAATAAATAGAATAGAATTATTTTTTCTTTTGTTTGTTTTGTTTTGGTCATACTTGATCAAATTTTTGAGGATTACCAAGATTTAAAACGAAATGAATAAATACAGTGGACGGAATATCTTCAACAAGATCTTCCATTTTTGTATTTAGTACAGATACTAGGAACCCCAAACCATCGGCCAATACGAGACTGTCCTGCGTTGTCATGAAAATATGCTCAATGATAGAACCTAGGTTATCGTCTATAGTACGAACAACGTTGACATTGTGAAGTTTAAACTCGTCAATGGTTGTGGCATCCTGAGTTTTAATGAGAATGGGAAGAACATGAGGAAGCATTCCACTTAGGAATGCGTCAGTATCCATCTTGAGTATAGCTACAAATCTTTGCATCGACATGAAATGTTCTTCTTTGACCAATTCCACCAAATGAGGATATAGTTGTGGTGCAATGATTGAAGTTGGTCCAATGAGTTGGCGAGGTGTAACACCATGCTTTCTAGCAATCGTTTCAATTGTATCTGAACTACAATTGCTAATAGCCGAGTCTCTACCAAGACACTCTATCAATTTGGAGAATATAGCTACTTGATAGTCAGAGTCTTGTGGAAGAAGTGCAGACAACTTGCCAAACAGTCGAATGATGGATATAATGGTTGAACTACGGTTGAGAGCGGCTGGATTGCCGTCCATACTAGTGTCTGTATCGTCGCTTGGCAGACTGAGTGGTTTCAATTCTCTAAAAAGTAGACGGAATGCAAAGTCACCAAGTTGAGGTAGTTGGGAGAGTATAGGTATGGCAACTTTACAAACAGGACTATTTCCACTGAGCAATGGAATGATCAGTGACAATATCTTTAAAACATTTCCTTGCATGGGAGAGACATGATCGGTAATAGATTTGAATGTGTATTTGGTGTACATGTAACGTGTCAGTGTATCTCCTTGAGAGCTAGTGTCTTGACCACCAAAAAGTTTTGAAAATAGGAAACCTCCATCGGTAATATCCAAATATTTTGGTGTAAACTTGGAGTCTTGATGTTTTGCAGCTACATCGTCTCTATTTAACAAAACCTTTTTTGATTTAAAATAATGACATGCACATCTTGGTAACCATATATTGATTGGTGATGTTTCATTGTTGATTTCAATCTTTGCAGCTTGTTGTAATGTTGTTACATTTACACTGCTGCTACTTTTAATGTTGATGGTACTTGATCCACTGATTGAATTATATTTTGCTATTTGATAGACATTGTATGGTAGGGCTGGAATATTGGTGTATAAAGCCAAAAGTGATTGATCTACCAATAAATTATCAATCTCTATTCGGTTGAGTGCCAATATATTGCTATTCTTATTTACAATGATTCCACCTTCTTTGGTATGAATCTCTTCAATCACTTTTGGTTGTAAAAAACATCCCTTAGTATCAAAACATATTAAACTACCTCCAATTAACCCAATCATTTCTAATATATTTTCATTTGTTTCATTATTTTCTACTATTTCACTAGTAAAAATAAATAAAAAAAAACAAAATTAATATTTATAAATTATATTCTATTCTTCTATTATTATTTTTACATACTTTAAAGTTTGAATAGTTTCTTGATAAATGGTTGGATAATTTTCAATATTATAAAGATTGACAAGAATGATTGGGATTGCAGATATTAAACCAATTAAAGTTTTGAGTACTGATGGTTGTATTAGAGTATTTTCAATAGGAGATGATTGTTGTTTTAATTCATATAATAGTTTTAGATATTGTTCCTTTCTTTGACTGTGAAAGAATTGTGATGGCATCCAAGCCATAATATTGATTGCCAAAATAGTCATATAACTAAATTGATTTGGATGTTCCACCTTTATCGTTTCAAACAAATCCTTTCTTGTCCATAAAAGAAACACTATATTGTGTATATTATCCAATGAATATTTGTATTGACTCCCCATTATAATCTCTTCCATCTTTGAATGTGATCCTTTTACAATATCTAAACATAATTCCAACAAAATTAAATAAATTTCAAATAAATAAATATTTAATTTTTCTTTCTATTTAAAAATAAAAAAAGAGAAATGAAATGATTAATATATCGTCTTTGTTTGTTTTTTTGGTCTACTTACAGATAATAAAAAATTATAAAATTTTGAAACATTTGTTACAAAGTGTTCTAAAATTATATTATTATTTCCATAAAATTCTTTACATAATCTAAAAGTTGAACTATAACCAGTGATAAAATTGGCTAAAGCTGTAAATCGACCACTATCAATATCATCTAGTGTTGGGGTGACAACAAGAGGGATTGGTATTTTCATTGATGTCAGCAAGGTATCCATCAACTGTGATGATAACTGTTTATCAGATTGAAGTGGGTTTGGATTTGAATTTGAATTTGATTGTTGTAAGGCTTCTTTTTCCAATGAAACCTTAAATACATATCTAAAACATGATACTAAATTGTTTTGTATATCTTTATCATTTAAATATATAATCATGTTAAAGATACTATAATGTTTTGGTTCTGATATTTCTAATAATCTATAATAATATAAACATAATACATTCTAGAGAAAAAAATAAATCAATAAAAAAACATGATTAATATTTAATATACTTTTAAATTGTTTGTTTTTGTTTACACACACATACTTTTAATAAAATACTTTTTGAATAAGATAAAATAAGTGGAATTCTTTTTGAAATACAATCACTTGTACCAGCAATAAATTGATGATTTGAAATGATTGTTAAAAGTCTTGATAAAACCTCTCCAATAACATCATCCATTTGTGTCTTTGCTACTATATCCTCTGTCATATTATTATTGATAGTTGCCAATCTAAAAAGTGATTTGATAAATTGATGATGGTAATTGTTTGGACACTGAAATTTTTTTAATATTATATTTAATAATATAACTGCAGACTAAATTAATTAATTAACAAACTAATAAATAATTTGAATATATTTTGATTGTTTTCAAAACTACTACATACATTTAATAATTTGAAAGATTTTGAAAATTGAATTCTTGATGCATTTTGTAATAGTAGATTGATATGTTCAATGAGAAAGGGTATTTCAATTCCAAATGTTTTATGTTCCAACAAGTATGCAAATACATCAAATAGACTTTTGTACAACATCATCAACATATCAATTGATGGTAAGTTGATAACCAATCCTCTTAATGTAATTTCTACTTTCTTTTCATTATTTTGATTATTATTATTATTATTATTATTCTCCTCTCCATCTATTTTCATTTGTTCATCTTTTTCCTTATTATCTTGTTGTTCCTTTTCCCTTTCTTTTTCCTTATCCTTTTCTTTACCCTTATTATTATTATTATTGTTATTTGATTTATCTTTTTTATCAGAACCTTCTTTTGATGATAAAGATGATGATGCTTTAGGAGGAGATTCTAATTTCTTTTTTAATCTACGATAACTATCAATCAATATTGGATATTCAATTTGTAAATCCATCTCCATTACTTGATGTAAATCTATAAAGAAACAAAAAATGTTAATGATCATAAATATAGTTATAGTTCAAAGTATTCTTTACTCTACCTTTAAGTAAATCCATTGTATCTAAAAGAAATGCAGTTGCAGCCTTTAGATTATTTGATAGTAATGTAATCAATAGACTGATTGATCTAACTATATCTTCATGAAGTGATTCACGTTGCATATGATTGGGATTGGTAAGGATTGGTATCAATCTAAACAAGTATTGTGATATTGCATGTTTATCACCTATCCAATCTCCACTTGGTACTTTTTGTGTAACTAATCGTATAATGAGTACTGTATCATGTACATCTTTTGCACTTGCTAATTAATTAAATCAAAAAGTAGTTAATAATCACATTCATTGATCATTATAATATTGTATTATCTCTATTGATATCAATATTACTCACCAGTTGATATTAAAACACTATTTACAAGCTCAGGTAACAATGATCTAATTTGAGCATACTGAGCTACAGCCTTTTGACTTGCTTTATTACTATAGGATGATGTTGTATCTTGTTGAGCTATATCATTTATAATTGATAATAACTTTTCTTTTGTTTTTGTATTCGTTGCATCCATCTCTTCTTCTCTTTGTTATATATATATATATATATATATATAAATATATAAACCACAAATAATCTTTATTCATGAAAAGATCTAAAGTCATCATCAAAATGAAACGACGGTACACCTCTTTTCGAAGAACTTAAAAATTGCTCTTCCTCTCCCCCTTCGAAGTTCGAGTTGAGTTGGGGTTATTGTTCATTGGTACAACCATACGTTTTCATATATACATTATTTGCAGATTTATTTATTCATCCTCCTCCTCTTTATCAACTTCTACACATTTGAAATCAAAATCATCCATCTCCATCAACTGATACTTGGGGTTACATATGATGTTATTTAGAATCTCCAACTAATTAGAGGTAATTACCTTTGATTACATTTTTGTTTAGAATAGAATACACCTACGCTAAATGAATAAGCCAGACGTACACAACTGAACCTGGTTCATTATTATTATTATTCTATGTTCTGATATTAATTATCTTATCTATAATTATCTATCAAATCAATACACACATTTAGAGTAGTAACGTCTAGCTCATTCCATTTGCGTATGGTAAGATGATCACTATGCCAAAGATCCGCGAGATCACACTTGATTAATGTAAATCAATGCATTAAAAGACAGATACTCATTGATTTGGTTGTGTAAGCACAAGATCATACCTACCTTCTATGAAACCAGGCCACAAAAAACGTCACCCTTTCTAAAAATGGACAGAGAGACGTTAAAAATGTGGCATGGTTTGTTTCTGATTAATTTGCGGGTAAATTAAAAGGATTTAAATAGGAGTTATTGGCAATAGCCCAATAACTCACAGAACCATCAATTATTCGAACAAACAACACTTTTGTTTAATTAATTTTACACATAACACTTTTATTTATTTCAATCAATCTATTCTTATTCTATCTATTAATTAGTACTTTAATATATTATATTAATTAGTACTATTGTATTTTTAATATCTTTAACAACCATGTCACAACTACTTAAAATCAAGAATTCATTATTATTATCATCATCATCACCACAATCGATTAAATCATATAGAAGAAATGCACCTCCAAAACCAAATCCAAACTATATTGCTGTTCTTGATGCACCAGAACCTCGTCATTTCCCAAGACTACAAGAAGCTACACCAGTCATCGAGACCACCTCTACCTCTTCAGTTTATCTCAGAGGAACCAATCTACTCGGTCAATCATCATTGAAAGGAAGATCATCATCTTCAACTTCTTGGGCATCGTCATTGTTTGGTGAATTTGAACCAAGTCAGTTTACATCACGTCGTCGTATTTCAACAGCACCACTTACACAATTCCAAAAGGATCCATCACCGGAATACCACAGACATAGTACATCACATGCCTACTCCAAGAGAGAACATTTGGACAAGATCGAGAAAGAGTTTGTCACACCAACCAGATACGAACCAAAAACATTTGGTGATCACTTTGCCAGATATGCTGTCAAATCTTTAAGATTATTAAGTAATATGTTCTTTAAGGAAAAGTATATTCATTATGCGTATGTATCAAATTTTGATAGATAAGATGGAATATTTATATTTAGTCATTTATATTAATATTAATATTTTTGTGATTTGAAGTTGCTTACTTGAAACAGTTGCAGCAGTACCAGGTATGGCTGGTGGTATGCTTCAACATCTTCATTCACTTAGAACTTGCAAGAACATTTATGTAATCAAGACATTGTTGGACGAAGCTGAGAATGAAAGAATGCATCTCATGACATTTATTGAAATCACCAAACCAACTGTTGGTGAACGTGCCTTGATTGCATTAGCTCAAGCCGCCTATTTGGTCGATTACATGATCCTCTATCTCGTTTCACCAAAGACAGCACATAGATTCGTTGGATTTTTAGAAGAAGAAGCTGTATTGACATACACCAATATGCTTCGTGATTTGGATGCAGGATTGGTAGAAAATGTCAATGCACCAGCCATCGCCAAAGCATATTGGGGATTGCCAGAAGATGCCAAACTTCGTGATGTCATCATGGTCATCCGTCAAGATGAAGTTGAACATGCCCATGTCAACCACGACATTTCAAATACACTCGCAACCGAAAAGGTTCCATCCAAACAAACAACTCCCACTACTCCACCACCTAGCAGTAGCAGTAATACTGCCACTTTGGCCTAAACATTCAACAAAAGATTAGAAATATATTTCCATCTTCAAATCTAAATAATATTAATAATAATAATACTCTTTTTTTTTTATAAATAATAATATAATGTTATATTTTTTCTCATCCTCTAAATTCCCTTTGTTTTAAATATTAATAATTATTATTTGTTTATTCTATATTATTTTATTTTAATTTAATTTAATTTACATAATTTGACAATTCTCCTTTCCTTCACCTTTTTCTTTATTCTTTTCCTTTTTATCCTTTTTGGATCCTACACCACCACCAAGTTGTAGTCTAAGAAAGATTTTGGCAAGGTTTTCAATCTCTAGATCCTTTAGTGTTTCCGCATTGTCATCCAATCTTCTTGCTCCTCTGAATGAAAGAATTTGATTGTCGGGTGGAATACCTTCACTGTCTTGAATGGCAGTTCTTAAATCACCGACGGTAGCAGTGGGAGGTACAACTACTGCAAGGGGTCTACCCAAACCACAAATGACGATAACCAATTGTCCATCGGCCACACTGGGATTGACAAAGAGTACAGCTTCTTCATCATAGATATTGGATGCTTTAAGTGTTTGTGTCGTGTCTTCTACCTTGTCACCACTAACATATGCAATGTAATCTTTATACTTTTCTCCATGTTGAGCTACCCATTTACTCTTGAGTACATCAAGACTATCTGTTCCACAATCTATCTCTTCAATAACAAACTTTTCATATTTATCTTCTGTTTTAATTGTAACTTTTCCCATCTCTCTCTCTCTATGTTCTTCTTATTTCTACTTTGTTTGTTTAAAACTCTAAACTACTTGATTTGTTTAAAAAGAACAGCTGGCTGATCAACATTACTGTTGATGTAAAGCCACATCGAGAGACTTGTGTAGGTTGAGAAAACCCAAAAAAATCGTGCAAGTTAAAGGGCAAATCTGTGAATAGATAAAATGTGGAGAAGGATGATATCACTGAGGACATGCGTCTTATTTTATTTTCTAATAATCTTTCTTCTTTGATTAAGTGTTTTAAACTTCTTCTTCTTCTTCTTCTTCTTCTTCTTTCTCTAGTTTACAATCTTTGACATGATGACCATATAATCTTTGACAAAAGCATCGATCTTGAAACCTGCAGATGCAGCCAAATCAGTATATTCCTTTTCACAACGTTGTCTACCGTTGACAGAATGCCACAAGTCAACATCCTTCCAAGTTCTATAAGAGTAATAGTCTCTATCCTTTTCGAGGATCAAGTCATAGATGAATACCTTTCCATTTGGTTTAATTGATTTACCAATTGTTTCTAGAATGCCTTTTGCTTCTTTGGCATCCCAATCGTGAATGATCTTACTCATAGTGTAACAATCGGCAACTGGAACACTTTCAAAAAATGATCCTACCACTTCACTAAATCTTGGGTCCACCTTTGAACGATCCAACTTTTTGTTGTTATCAATAGTTTCTTGAACATCAAAATTTATTCCTTTTTCAAGATGTTTGTTTTGTTTTAAAATTTCTTGAATCATTCTAAAAAGATAAAGAATAATTAATTAAACTTTGTTTTTTTTTTATTATTTTCTTTTATGTTTTAACTTACACTCCTTGAGAACCACCCAAATCAACAACAACTTTAAACTTTGAAAAGTCAGACATGTCAAGGAAATAAGGTAACAATGGTGAAGTTAAACCAGTCATACCTCTTTCAAAGAGACCAAGTTCGGTTGGATTATCCCAAATATATTCCCAAAAGTTGGAATATCCTTTTCCGGCAGAGTGAAGAGCGACACTTGCTTTGCCAGTTTTTAGAGTTTCTCCAATATCATTCAAACCATTGTAGACACCATCACCACCTTTGAATAAGATGGCATCCCTTGTAAACTTGTCATTCAACATTCTTGAAAGATCCGATTGAGAGAATATTCTTGAAGAGACACCTTCCTCTTGATCATGGTGCTTGAATACACCAATGGTAGATAGACCACGCATAATCTTGTGCAAGGTGGTAGCATCTACTCCTCCCAACTGTTTGGCCAATTCATCGACTGAATGAGGTTTTTCATCAGCCAACAAAGAAGCAACATTGAGTTTGGTGACCAAATGAAGACAACGTGCCTTGTATGCACCTTGAGTAATTTCAATCAATCCAATTTGTCTCTTGTAATAATCCTTATCAATTGGTTGTTGATTGTTTGTATTTTCCATCATTTTTTAGTATAAACAAAAATTAAATAAATAAATTAAAAAACTAAATTATCTCTCTTCCTTTTTGAAATTAATAAAGATAATGAGTGAAAGAAAGTGTCAATATTTTTTATATTGAACTTGACCCAATTCATTAAAATAATCATTCATAATAAAAGAATATAATATATTATTTTATTATCCGCCTACTGATTTTTTTATTGTTGTGTGCATGTGTGGTAGGAAGTGACAGCAGCTATCCAATGAAGGGTTGACAGTTTTACTAGTGGTTAAGCAAGATGGTAGCAAAAAAAAACAAAAGTCACACTCAATGTGGTGGAGGTGCATCATTGGACGAAGACTAATATTATTATTCTCGGCATTATATATTATTAATAACACATACGCATACATATATATCTATATATATCTAATATACATATTGTAGTCGTATATAATGGATATAAAGAGACAAAAGAAAGAAGTTATAGTCGAAAAGGAAGGAGACGATGGAGTAGATATATTGCTCGAAAAGATCGGCAAGAACAAAGAACTTCTTAAAGTATTACAAACAATCACAGAGATTGAAGGCGAGAGGGATTTCGAGACTATTAGAATAGACAAGGATCAATATAAAAGCGCAAAGCCATTGTATGACAAGAGAAAACCACTTCTTACAAAGCTACCAAACTTTTGGTCTAATGTTGTATGTAACAATTACAATACGATAATGACAATGATATATATATATATAAGATTCTAATAATCATCTATTTATAAATTGATCACGATGTTTGTTGGATCAATAATAATAATAATAATAGTTTAAGAAATCATTTCCAGAATTTGAAGGATCAGATGATAAACCATTATATGAATACCTTACAGATTTTCTCGTTGAAGAGACTGATAAAGAGTTTACATTAAAGTTTGTATGTGTTTAAAACAATTGTGAATCAAATTTGTTTACAGAAGTCTGTAAATGATATGAAAGAAAGAAAGAAAGATGGATACTATACTGACTGACGAATCGATCGATTGTCTATTATAATGTAGACCTTTTCAAAGAACAAATTTTTATCAAATCAAGAGGTTATTGTGACCTGTCCAACTGCAACCACCAAGGAAGAGATGCTTCAAGACCTCCCAGCAACAACCAATGCAAAGGCAACACCTCTGACAGGGGAGGATGAAGATTCTTTTGACATGTTTCTTCAATTCCTCGAGCAACCAACACCCGAACAATGTATCAATATTGTTGGCGCAGTTTGGTCAACCCCACTCGATATTTTCCAAGCTGTATGTCTATCCAATCCATCAAAACTATATATATATATATATGTGTTAATATAGTTTGGGATTTCATCATTGTTATGTTATTTACTTATTTTCTTTCTTTTTGTAGGAAATGCCAGTAGAAGATGATGATGATGAAGACGATGATGAAGATGGCAAAAGTGTAGAAGTTGAAGAAGAGGCAAACGAATAAACATTCCCCAATTACAATCATTGGAGAATGATCTTACAATTATAATTATAATTATTTTTTAAAACAAAAAGAAAGAAGGGAATTTAGAGGAAGAGAAAAGATGTAATATTTTATTATTATTTATAAAAAAAGAGTATTACTTATTATTATTATCATTATTATTATTAGGCCAAAGTGGCAGTATTACTGCTACTGCTAGGTGGAGTAGTGGGAGTTGTTTGTTTGGATGGAACCTTTTCAGTTGCGAGTGTATTTGAAATGTCGTGGTTGACATGGGCATGTTCGACTTCATCTTGACGGATGACCATGATGACATCACGAAGTTTGGCATCTTCTGGCAATCCCCAATATGCTTTGGCGATAGCTGGTGCATTGACATTTTCTACCAATCCTGCATCCAAATCACGAAGCATATTGGTGTATGTCAATACAGCTTCTTCTTCTAAAAATCCAACGAATCTATGTGCTGTCTTTGGTGAAACGAGATAGAGGATTGTGTAATCGACCAAATAGGCGGCTTGAGCAAGAGCAATCAAGACACGCTCACCAAAAGTTGGTTTGGTGATTTCAATAAATGTCATGAGATGCATTCTTTCATTCTCAGCTTCGTCCAACAATGTCTTGATTACATAATTGTTTTGACATGTTCTAAGTGAATGAAGATGTTGAAGCATACCACCAGCCATACCTGGTACTGCTGCAACTGTTTCAAGTAAGCAACTACAAATACAAAAAAATATTAATATAAATTTCTACTATATATTCCATATTATCTAATTGATACATACGCATAATGAATATACTTTTCCTTAAAGAACATATTACTTAATAGTCTCAACGACTTGACAGCATATCTGGCAAAGTGATCACCAAATGTTTTTGGTTCGTATCTGGTTGGTGTGACAAACTCTTTCTCGATCTTGTCCAAATGTTCTCTCTTGGAGTAGGCATGTGATGTACTATGTCTGTGGTATTCCGGTGATGGATCCTTTTGGAATTGTGTAAGTGGTGCTGTTGAAATACGACGGCGAGATGCAAAATGGCTTGGTTCAAATTCACCAAACAATGACGATGCCGATAATCTTCCTGTCAATGATGATTGACCGAGTAGATTGGTTCCTCTGAGATAAACTGAAGAGGTAGAGGTGGTCTCGATGACTGGTAGAGGATGGTATTCTACCTTTTCAACCTTTGGAGGATAATGATGTGGTTCTGGTGCATCGAGAAAAGCAATATAGTTTGGATTTACTTTTCCTCTTCTTGTATATGATTTAATTGATTGTGGTGATATTAATGAATTCTTGATTTTAAGTAGTTGCGACATTGTTTGAAAATAAATAAAATGATAGGTTAATTTTAATAAATAAAAGTGTAAAGATATTAATTAATTAATTATAAATAAAATATAAATTTAAACCAAAATGTTGTTGTTGATAGTTATAATAAAAATTAACAAGATATTGTTGTTTATGATTGAGTTATTGGGCTATTGCCAATTGCTGCTATTTAAATCCTTTGAGTTTACCCGCAATTAATAAGAAACCGAGTTATGCAACATATTTTTCACGTCACTTAAACCTCTTCATTTTTAGAAAGGGTGACGTTTTTTGTAGCCTGGTTGCTCGGTTAGATCTTGTGCTTACACAACCAAATCAATGAGTATCTGTCTTTTAATCAATTGATTTACATTAATCAAGTGTGATCTCGCGGATCTTTGCATAGTGATCATCTTACCATACGCAAATGGAATGAGCTAGACGTTACTACTCTAAATATATGTATCGATTTGAAATAATTAATATCAGAACATAGAATAATAATAATGAACCAGGTTCAGTTGTGTACGTCTGGCTTATTCATTTAGCGTAGGTGTATTCTATTCTATCTGCTGATATCAATTTAAATGTAAAGAAGATTCTTAATTACAATTAATAGAAAAGGGTTTTTGTTTGATTAGTTTATTAATTTAATCAATCCTATATATGTTTTTTTGTTTGTTTGTTTGTTTGTTTTGATCAAATCCACAAGATCTTTTGTAAATAATAAATATAGATAAATATTATTATATTAATTCTTATCTAAAGGTTTTTTCTTGTATGGACTGACTGTGAAAGATGGGTTTGGTTGGATATCATAATTCTTCAAAACCTTTCTGAATGCTATTTGTACATTTTCACACTATAAATAGATATTATAAAAGGACCTTATTAGAATTCTATTCAAATGTTTTTGTTTTGATATTGTTTATCTGTTGCATACCTTTTCTTTAGTTTTACAAAATATTCTCACTCTTGACTCTTGGAATTGACTTGGAATAAGATGACTTGCATGTTCTTTAAGGATTTGTACCTTTGTCGAGTCATCATATCTAGTGTAAAAGTGTGTACTTTCAACAGGGTCCTTGTCTTTGAATGCATAATTTAATTTGAGATCGTGAATGATAAAGTCACTCTCTAACAAGTCGTTTCCAACCTTTGCAATCTCTTGACTAAGGGTGGGTGGAAGTTGTTTTGCAAACTGTGATCCAACCGGGATGATAACCTCATCAACAAATTTATACAAATTACGTGTTCTAATATTTCGAATGATTTGTCTTGCTTCTTTTAATTCTGGTTCTTTTGAATATTCTATTCTTTGTAATATACTATCTGTTAAATTAATAAATCTAAAATAGAAATAAAAATAGAAATAAATAAATATATTTATATAATTAATTAATTAAATTGTTATACAAACTCTTTTGGATCATCCAATTGATCAGAAATCTTCAAGTATGGATCAGCGGCACTTAAAGCATCTGAAACCATGTATTCAATTGCCTTTCCAACTTTATGAGTATAGACAATCTTGTGAAGACTATATCGTGTATGGAATAATTCATATAAATTATAAACTTCTTTACTACAAAAACATATTTCATCATCAATTACTCTACTAAATTCCATTAATCTAGAAAACAAAAGAAAATTAATAAATAAATAAATAAATATTATTTTCTTCTTTTCTTTTTCTTTTTTTTATTCAGAATACAAACCTAGTAAAATCACAAACGATAGCTCTACCCAAACAATAAGAATCACGAGCCAAATAATCAAATTTATCTACATCTACACTATTACGGTGATTGGCTACTATATCATACATGAATCTTTTTCCCGTTGTGTATGGTTCTCCAGTAATTAATGATCCAATAAATCTAACATCATCTGTACTATAATCCAATCCCTTATCATCAATTAAATAATTTAACATTTTCAATGACATTTCTTCGTGATGGAATTTTTTTCTAAAAAGAATTAAAATAAATAAATAAATAAATAAATAAATAAATAAATAAATAAATAAATAAATAAAAATTGTTCTTTTTCTTTTCTTTCTTTTCTTTTCTCTTTCATACCCAGTAGAATTTGCCCAAGATTCAAATGCATGTGAAAATGGTCCATGACCCAAATCATGACACAATCCAGCGATTCTAACAAACTTTTGATCATCTTCTGTTATTTCCAACTCTGGTTGTGTTGATTTAATCTTGTCTATAAATTTACCTGCCAAATGACTAACACCCAAACTATGTTCAAATCTAAAAAAAAGAAAAGAAGAAAGAAAGAAAGAATAAGTCAATCATTCACAATATACTTTGTTTGTTTGATTGTTTGGTTACCTACCTATGATGAGAAGCACAAGGAAAAACAAAAGAGGTAGTACCAAGTTGTTTTAAATCACGTAATCTTTGAAACTGTACAGAATCGACAAAGTCGAGTATATAATTGGGGACGTCCATGTGTCCGTGAACAACATCGTTGATCACCTTTGATGCCTTTGGTTTGAAGATGGGAGTATGTTTGAGTGTTCCTCTATTCGATCCCAACACTGATCCAAATGCATTGCCATTGGTACGAACTTTCTTGATGATTGAGAATGCAGTCTCACTGTCTGCACTCTCATTTATATTGAATGAATATTGTTCTTGTGATACACCATCAATATCATCTATACTACTCTGATCATCAAACGATGGGGATGAATCCCCTAGAAAATTGGGTTGTGACATTAATAAATAAACAAATATATTCTTTTTCTATCTCTCTATGTATATTAAATAACACAACAACAAACAATAATAATAATGAAAAGAAAGAGAAGAAAAAACAGAGATGAAAAGATTCTGAAATTCTGCAAATGAAATTAATTCATTCTCCTTTTGTTTTGATTATTCGAGAGAAACTAAACTCTCTCTTCTAATGGATTAAAAAAGTTACAATATAATTATATATATATATATTCATTTGCGATAAATTAGTATGCTACTGAATGATGACATTACACGAGTAAGCGATAGGATAGTAGTAGAACTAACTCAAAAATCGATGAACAATCGATTAGTCATGTGTATGTGTCGGTTTTATATTTTTTTAAATTTTTTCTTTTATTTGTGCAAGCAACGTTTTGTAGCTGCAGGAACTCCATCAACTCTCTCACTCTGAGAATTTCAAAAAATCATTCAATAACAACAAGTTCAAATTAGAGATATCTTTTATATTTATACTTATTTATAACATTACATATTAAAAATGGCAAGAAGAGGAGCATCATCATCACGTGTATCTGCACCAAGCAAACCAACTACTGCATCAAAGCCAGCCCCAAGCAAGGCACCAGCTACCACCTCTAAATCCTCTACACCAACCACCACCAGCAACCAACAATCACAAGCTCCACAAGTTGTCATGCAAGGACCAGGTCTCCTCTCCACCATGGCTTCTTCAATGGCTGGTGCCGTCGCTGGTAATGTTATTGGTCACGCCCTCGTCGGTGGTGTCTCTTCCATGATGGGAGGTAGCAATCAAGAAGCTGCTCCACAAATTCCACAAACCACCAACGCTGTCGATGAAAATACTTGCACTCCAATCTACAAGTGTACGTATCTCTACACAGGGACAACGAAAGATATGAATGATATCATATTGTAACAATCACGACGATCTAGAATACTAACTTAACTTTTTGATACTTGATGATTTTAGCATTCATGACATGTTTGGAAAAGAACCAAAATGACTTGGCCTCTTGCCAATGGGTCTATGACTCTTTCTTGGACTGCAAGAAGGGTGGAAATGGTGACAAGTTTTACTAAACCTTTCACTCTACATAATATATACAAAGACCAATAATAGTAATATATAAAACCAACTAATATTTAAACCCCCGAACCTAAACAACCACTACTCTCTCAAGATTGCTTCTATTCTTTTTGTTGGCCCCCTTCCCTCCCCCCGTCGTCGTCTCGATGAATAATAATAACCATCATAATTAATAATAGTTTGTTATTATTATTATCAATCAAAACAAACAACAAAACTTGTATAAACTTTAATTGAATGCATATATTCACATAGTTTATTGTACTATACATATACCTAATATCTATATATTTACGGATAGGAATGGGAAGGTCAATCAAAATTCAAGAAAGAATGTGTGATTTAATTTAATTTATTTTTATTTGTTTCATTGTCTCATCACTCGTCTTTTTGCGATTTGATATTTATTCATTTATTGACATCATGTTTGGTCGGAACCAAAGGTCTGGTGTTCTGACGAGGTTCTGTTCCATTGTATTCCGTTCTTTCAGTTTTCGTTTTACTCTTCGGTTGATATTTTTTATAAAAAGAGTTTGTGATTTTAATCAAACAAAACTATCTTTGCCCATCAACCAAAAAAGACAGACATAGATAGATTGTTTCATTCATTCATTCATTCATTTAGTTTGTATATATATACTTTTATATTTGTGTAATATATTAAGAGATGTCATCAATGTCATTAAATAGTTATGTAACAACTAAAAAGGGACTCAAACTATATGTTAGAGTAGCAGAGGAAAAGGATTGTGCTACATTGGACACTGTCATTAATTGGGCATACAGAGGAAAGGAAGGCACTCCAGACCCATGGACAACTGAAAAGGGATTGGTTGCTGGTAAACGTATCGATGAAGCTGGTCTCTTGCAAGAGCTAAAGAGAGATCCAGAGACCGCAAGAGTGATCCTAGTGGAATTGATCAAGCCTGTCGTACAAGTAGAGGATGGAGCTCAAGAAGAGACAACAAAAGAAGAACGTACTATTGTAGGCTCTATCAAGATTGATAGAGAATCTGCTACATCGACGGATGTACTCATTGGAATGTTCAGTGTTGACCCATCACTTCAATCAAATGGCATTGGTCAGATTCTTTTCAAGATTGCCGAATCATTTGCCTTGGAGCATTGGAAGTGCACCAGAGGTGTCCTTCACGTTCTCTCGGTACGTCAAGAGTTGTTAAATTGGTACTACTCGATGAACTATACTCCATCAGGTGAATTAATCCCATTCCTTCACGAAAAACATACCGATTCACCTTTAATCGATGATTTATGTTTTAGTACTCTTTACAAATCTTTAATCTAGAGAGAAAAAAAAGAAAAAAAAGAATATAAATAGTAATAAATAATAAATAATAATTGTAAAATTGGATCCAAGGAAAAGTATGTTTTATATATTGTTGTAAAATTATTTGTTTAATTTATTTATTTTCCTCTTTTTCTTTTTCTTTTAGGAATAGATTGGATCATAGTCTGAACCTTCAGGATCTAAATCACAAGTACCATCTGTATAAATTTGAACCCACATGTAGTTGCCAGATGTGGTATCGTATTTGGCAGCAAACCCAACACTTTTGAATTTCTCAGACAACATGAGTTCCACTGCACTTGGATCGTCTAGATACTTGTACATGACTTGGGCATCATTGTAGACCAATGGACCAATGAAAATGTTCATGTCTACAATGGTGACATTCTGGAGTTGATAATAAGTTGCCAGTTTTACGAGTGATTCTCCATGTCGTCCTCTCTTGGACAATTCTCGGCTCTTCATACCTGCAAGATGTGCCTTGGCCATACGAAGCAAACAAACATTTCGCTGCAAATGACTTCTGTTTGCCGCCTCTCTCTTGTTGTTTACATAGTTTGTTTGTACAAAATCATGGAAATTGATTGGAAATGGTTGAGGAAAGAATTGGGTTGGAGTGGGGGTTGGAGGATGTGGTTGATTAGTTGGAGCATAGCTTCCACGATATGGCATATACACCTGGGACCATCCAGTATTTCTTGCGAGTTCACTCATTGCTGCGGCCTCTTCTCTAGTCATGTGAGGTGAAAATATGTATTTTGGTGGTTCGTATGGTTTGGCTGTTGGATCATATCCCATCACACCAGAACTGACGGCAATGATTATTATTACAATTAAAAGTATAATAGAAAAGTGAAATTTCATTTTCCAAGAGAAAAGGAAAGTGTTGTATTATTATTGGTTAGTTGAACAATGAACAAATGATTAAATTTCGAGATTCTACAATCCAAACAATCGAGATTTATAAACTTGATAAATGTGTAAGTTTCCATATTGAAAAATAACAAAATAAATGATACAAAAAACACCTGTATGTCGCGTTCGTGTGGTAATATTCAAACACCATTGCGTTTTTAAATCACCATTGACTTGTTGTAAAAGTCACAAAAAAATTAATAAATAATTTCAAATAGAGATACTACAAGTACTTGTAGATATATTATTTAATATTTCTTTTTATTTATTTATTTGTGACAATTTCAATTTCCATTATTATTATTAGTTTTGTAATGTTTTTGTTTGTTTTGATTTAAAAAGATTCAGTAGCAACGAAAGCATTAAAATCTTCATCTTCAGATTTAACAGCAAATTCGACATCTATATTTTGACCAGATTGATCAATCATCATACGAGCACGAGCGAGAACCAACATGTTGTTGTTGGCAACTGATCTACCAGACATGTATAGAATATGTTTGTTGGCCTTTGGAGGGACGACCTCTGATTTCTCGCAAGGAGCCATACCGAGTGTACGAACGATCTCCTTGACAGCTTCGTCGATGCTCTTGATATTGAGTGAGAATCTTTGAATTGATTGAATATCCTCTGGCAACTCTTTCCATTCCTCCAAGAATTTGGGGGCTGGTTGGCCACGGATAATGTAGTCGCGTGGAACAAGAGCAATCTCTTCAATGTTGTATTGTTCGTCGTAGCTGCTGCTGTCTGCCTCGCCCGTCGATGGATCGATTTCACGGACACGGAAACGAAGGATATTATTGAAATTGATGAGAGGGGTAGAGTCTTGGATACGCAAGGCAACATAACAGTCGGCTGGGTCGTTGAAAGCCAACTTGTCGATAGGGAGATAGGTCTCAAACTTGATACGAACATTTGGTTCCATCTTTACAAACACATTCTCGAGTAATTGATCTTCAAGAGTGTTTTTGACGGTGAATTGAAAGACAATGTATCCGGCAAACATGTGTTTGACACAAGACACGACATATTCAGTCTCGGTTTCAGTCAATTCAATGATTTCGCTGCTCTTGAGCAACTTGCCATAGGCAGCAAACTGTGGAATGTTGGAGAGCTTGATAGCATAAGTCTCGCCTGCTTCCTTGCCCTTTGGTGTAGAGTCGCCGGCAGCAGAGGATGAAGAGGCCAAGGAAATAGCACCAGCCTTTGGAGTAGAGGTGGCCGATGCCTTTCCAGAGCTGAGAATGGGTGATGTTTCAACAACTGTGCTTACATTGTCAATGTTGAATGCCTCGGTGGCTGCTCTACCACTCTCCAAATATTGCTCCAAACTACGTTGAATATTAATGGCTGGTGCTGGTAAATCTTCCAACAATAATTGTGATAATAACTTTTCATTATTCTCTTTAAATAATCTAAGATATAATGTTGCTCTATCTCTAACTTCATCATCTTCATCAAATAAACATCTAAAAGGTAGAAATAAAAAAAATGTTAGATAAATGTATATATTATAATATATAATATTTTCTTTTACCTTTGAATTAATAATTCAACTTTATGTTTCATTTGTTCATTTAATAAACCAAATTTGGCCATTGAAGTGACGGCAGCAGCTCTGATGGTTCCACTGTCGAGTGAAATTCTATTGTAAATGTATCTAATATATTTTGATGGTGATGGAGTATGTGGTCCTTCTTGTCCAAGTAAATGAAGAATTTGAACTGAAAGTTCAGAATATTCACAATCTTCAATGAAATCACATAATTCATTTAATGCTAAAAAAATTAAAAAATAAAGAAATTAAAATCTATAGAATTGATTGATTGGATATATATTATTATATCTATTATAATTACCAATTTCTTTTGATTCTGGGATATGATTGACAACACTAAGGATTGCATCCAAAGTTGATTGTTTAAGTTGAAGTGAACCTTCATCACGAAGGATCTTGTTCAAAAAGATAATCAATTGTTTATACTTTTTGGGGAATTTAATGCTAAGAGCTGTAATTGATTCTACTACAACAATCTTGAATTCATCATTAATATCATCCAAAAAGTTTGAAATTTGTTTAATTAATCTTTCAACATTTGATTCATTACCAATCTAGAGTAGAATAATAAATAAATATATATTAATACGATTATTATTATGATTGTTGTTGTATTAAATTTCTATTTTTTTACCTTTAATAAAGTAGTAATAGCCAAAGTAGCAATACTTCTATTATTGTCAGTGATAAGATTTTCCATATCAAGGTTACATGGTACAACAGCAATTGGATTGACTTGAGCCAATTTATTAAGTGTACGAACGGCAGCAAAACGAAGAGTTGGTTTGGAGGAAGAGAGGAACAGTTGAAGAGTACCAACTGCAGATGTCAATTCCTTTAATGAACTATTCTTGAGTGAACAAATAGCTCTTGCTGCTTCATAAGATACCATTTCATTTCTATTTCTTAAACATGATTCAATATAATCATAGAATGCTCTATCTCTATAAAAAATAAAATATTAATATAAAACTATTGATGGGTGTTTTTTATGTTATTTAACATACTGAGTACCAGTTTCTTCGATAACTTCAACAGCACATTTAATGAGATAACATTGAGCATATGGTGAACGAAGAGAACTACGAATCATAGCACTAACGAGTTTGGTGACAGCCAAACGATCGTGTTGCTTGATACGATGGAGGAGTGCCAATGCATGGTATTGAACCATGTTTGATTTGTTGGAGATGGATTCTTGTACTTCATTGGCCCAACGTTTAACAGTGTCTGGTGACACCTTTAATAAATGAATACTCGATACCAAAGCTGCAGATGAAACATGTGGATCCTTATCAACAATACATTGTTTAATATGACGCTCAACTTGTGATAATAATTGATTCTATAAAAAATAATAATAATAAATTTAGTAATTGTTAAGTTATGTGTAAACATCATATGATGATAAGTTATTTCTTCTTTGTAACATACATCAATAATTTTACATAATACTCTAATAGAATTGGCTCTATATAATTCAATCTTGTGAGACATATCCTTGACAAGTGAACTTGTAGCAATAAGACTCATCTCTTGTGACATGATAGTACTAAACTCTTTCAACAAAAGATATGTCAATCTTCTTAATGGAATCTAGATAGATAGAAGAGATTGTTAGATATTTAGAGTACTCTAAACCAAACTTTCAATACTACTTACATCCTTTGATTGGAATAACTTTGTAGCAGCAAAGTAAACATCTGTAGCTTCTGTATTGGTAAAGGTATCACCACGAGACAACAAATAAAGGAATTCAGAGATTACAAATGAACACTTTCTAGCATTGATTTGATTCTCATTGAATACACGCTTCTCTTGAATTACTTGTCCCTTGTCTAATGATTCGAATGGGAATTCTATAATATAACAATAATACATATATATGTATTAGGATACTTTTCACCAATCATCATTTGATCATCATCGTCTTGCTCTCTTTACTTACCATTCTCATCATCATCCTTCTTTTCAAATCTATTCATTCTTTCTTTCTATCACTACTACACTATCTACTACTACTAATACTACTTTATATTACTGATAAATAGGTATATATAATAAATAATTATAGAGTGACTCTCTTTGCAAATGCCTAAGTTGCTTGATGATTCATAATGGGAGTGGGTGAAAGGTCAATTTTGAACTTTTCTTTTTTTTTTTTTTTTTAATTTTTTTTTTTCCTTGTCCAAAAACAAGATTGAGTACTATATATTAATAGTATGTTTTTAATTAATTATAATAAGTTTGTTTCTAATATTTATTTTAATAATCCACGTTTTCTAAAATGTTCTTTGGCATGATCAGATAGACCAGTTGGGGTGAATGACATCATATCTTCAGTTAGTTGATCGATACTTTCACTGTCGTCAAAGTCATCGTCACTATCGTCGCTGTCAGAGTCATCCTTGTCGAAATCGGAATAGTCTGATTCAGATTCAGAGGAACTCTTCTTTCTACCGTCGTCTTGGTCTGATTCCTCTTCGGATTCATCTTGGTCAGACTCCATGTCATCCAAGTCATTGTCGTCGTCCTCTTTGGTGACATCGCTCCACTGGACGTAGAGGTCGTCAATGTTGGAACAAGAGTTGCGAAGGAGATAGGGATCGAATGGGAAGAACGAATCAAAGGTGTTGGAGATGGTGTTGGAGTTGCTGTCGACGATACTCTTGGGAAGGACAATCTTGGAGTTGGAACGAAGAATGTTGGTGCACTTTGTAAAGATGTTGACACGAAGACAGACCGAGCAGAATTGCTTGACAACTGTCTTAAGACACACCTTGAATGGGTTGAGTTTGGACATGCTGATCTTACGGAACGCGTCGTGTAGATCCTGCCAGTACTCTCTTTGCTTGTCGTCGGTGAACCCGCGCATGTCGAGTATCAACTGGTTGCGGAAACAAAAGATGTAGTAGACGGATTGAGCGACTGAATAAAAGATTGAGTGGAGTAGTGGATTGGGTGTAGAGTCTTTGGTTTCATGACGGTCAATGTATTGGATGGCAAACGACAACAATTCTCTAAACGCCAATCGAATGACATGCGATGGGAGATAGGAAGCACGTGAAACAAAACTACCGATATAAGCAGCACTGGCTTGGCGATGAATAGAGGGGGTCCGTTCATTACTGAGCTTGCCAAAGAGGTATCTGAGGAATGACTCTCCATATTGTACTCTTGGATTGACGCCAAGAGGCAATGGATCAATATGCAAAAACGTGACTTGCTCTTTGGAGACGACGAAAAACGTAGTTTGGGTGATGTTGAGAATGGATTGGCACCAACTGCTTTTGGTGATGTTGGTTGTTTAAATGGTGATAAATATTGTGGTGATGTTGGTGTCTGTTGTTGTTGCTGCTGTTGTTGAGAATATTGCATGACAATATTGATATTATTTTGAGTTTGATTTAAAAGTGGAGTATTATAATTAAAGGCTGGGAATATATTCTTTTGTTGGTAAAGTTTACAAGTGTAAAAGATGAGGTATTGGACATATTTGGACTTGTAAGTGGGAAGGACACTATTGTCAAATGCCTTGATGAGATTGTGGAACATTTCATCTTGCAAATTCTTGATGTCACCCTCCTTTTGGTTCAGTTCAATGGCAAACATATTCTCTTTGGCTGTCTTTACGCCAAAACATGCATTCAAATACTCAAACATCAATGCCATGAGAATATCCAATTTGTGTGCCATCTGTGCTCCCTCTGATTTATTTTCCTCAATATTGAATTGTAAATCTTCATCATCTGGTATTTCATCTAATGATATTGATGACTAAAATAGTAAAATTAAAAGAGGAAATAAGAATTAGAATTTGGAAATAATTATTATTTTTGATTTAATATTTTTTGATTTTTTGACTTACATCTATATTTACAAGGGTATCAATTGAAGAAGTTAAAATACTTAGGGCAATAGTTGGACAATATCTGGTGACAAAGAGAGCATTTTTAAAATAAAAATGATGAATTTCAACTGAATGAACACGATGTGGGAAACGATGGGCAAGAGTGGATGCCAATAATGGAGTGGTTAGAGGAAAGGTGGAAATAATCTTGTTGAAAAGGAAATGAACCTTCATGGCAATCATTTCCCATTTCTTATAGTCGACGACATTGATACCGTTGGCAATGGCTTGTTTGTATGGTTCAAATGCTCCAACCAACATTTTAAAACATTCATCTGCATAGGCAGAGTTGTATGTAACCAAATTGATGATAAAATCTATAAATCTATTGACTGAAAGTTCATCCTTGGTCCAATCGAAATTGATCAATTCAGACAATGATGGTTTGTTTTTATCTTGTGTTGCTCTTTTCCAAAGTGCATGATAATCACCAGCTACTACTGTTGGTGTTGTTTGTGTTTTTACTTCCATTGGCATCTAGAAAATTAAATAGAAAATATATAAGTAATCATTATTTTAATAATATTAATGTTTTTTTTTTTTTGCCAAATCTAGAATATTGTTTTACTGTTTTCTCTAAAAGAAAGAAAGAAAAAGGAGCAATATATATTGAAGATATATAAAAACAACAAATAGATGTGGTCATCAACCAAAAAAACAAACAAAATTCCATTATTATCAAAAGATTAAAATGGTTTTAAGAAGTTTAGTTTAGGTTTTTTTGATCGCACACTTTTTGTGTTTAATAATCAACAATTCCAAATCATTGGGAGGGCAATATATAGTGGTATAGTTTTACTCTACTATATAATTCAAATCAATTGACAATTACACCATACAAAATAATAAAGAACGCGCATGCATGCATTTACATATTTAATTTTTGTTTTTTTTTTTGTTTGTTTTGTTTTTTAAACCTATTTGTTATGAAGAAAACTTACTAACTGGATGGGACGGGTCCGAGTAGTAGTTGAATATGGCAATGTCAGTACGTAAACAATGGAGGGGAATCCAACCCAACCACATCCATGTCTAAAGATTAAGCTTTTTTCCTTTTTCTTTCTTGGTCGGTAATATATATACTACCGAAACAACATTGGATTGTGTGATTGAATGTGTATAATATTATACAAATTATAAAGCGTTCACAACATTTGATATTCAATAAGAGATTAAAAGGGGTAGTGGAAACACATCACCAACCTCCTCTGGTTTCTCTAGTTGTGTGCTTTGATTTGTTTGATTTGTTTTTTTTACAACATTCACACACACAGATCCTCTGAGAACGGAGCAATATGCCGCCAGTCATCATCGTCATTGTCATTGTCATTGTCATTGGGAGGTCTGGATCTAGATTTTCTTGTTGATTCCATAACTTCAAAATACATGTTTGAAGAGAATAAATAAAAGTATGCTAGATCCAGTGTCTGACATAACATAATGACTCTGACCCTCTTGGCAAAAACAATACTCTTTACAAATGAAATGAATCAAAAATCCAAAAAAAGTGATAATGCGATAGAGAGTGATAACGGTTCACGTGACATGGTCAATGGCATATTTGTATGACAGGACCAAAAAAAAAAAGAAAGAATTGGGGGGTTTGTGTAAAGGGTCTCGTGATAATGGTGGTACTCTAGAGTATATGTACACTTTAAAACACATTATCCATTTTGTTTGACCCGTCCCAATTCAATTGTTCATTTTTTACCCGCCAAACCAATAATTAGTTTCGAACCTCCTCTACACACACGAATGATCATTTTCAAAGTGCTTGGATTTCATCTTCATCATAGTAAATGGCAATGTTGGATTAACGGAAAATAAAGAAGAAAAAAAGCTTACCTTTTTAAAAAATAGAGATAGAGATATAGAAGGATTATTATTGATTCTTAATAGTTGAATTGATTAATGAATGAGAAAGGTTGAAAGTACTAGTAGTAAATATTAAAAAAAAAAAAAACTTTGAAATTCTAATAAAATCGAAAATCTGTTTGTTTGTTATCTATTAAAGAATGTTGTTGAAGATGAGTCTTATTATGATATAATGAAATATGATATTAATTCTCGAAGTTTACTGTGCTGTTGTTTGTTGTTTATGTTGAAATACTAAGTAGTTTTTAAAAAAAGTGATGTAATGCAATACAAAACAATTTGGTTTCTATTATTATCTCTTGTTGTTGCTTTTTATTTTTAAATAAAATGTATTTGATATTTTTTGAAATTCACTAGTGATAATGAAAGTTGAAGACAAAGGTGTTGTTGAACAAAATAAATAATAATTATTTCGAATTGATGGATGGTGGAAAACAAATAAAATAAAATAAAACGAGAAAACAGCGAGAAGCGATTTCGTTTTTTTTTTTTTTTTTTTTTTTTAAATATTTTTAATTTTTTTTTTTTATTATTTTTTGTGCAATTGCAACAATGGGCTCAGAAAAATGAATTGAGATCTGGATATTTTTAGGTTTGAAGAGTTAAGTATTCTGGTTTTACGGATAGATGATGGAAATTGATTGTTGGATGTTTAGATGTATACAAAAATGATGATGATGATTGTGATTTGATTGGATTTGATTATTTTTGGTTTAAAATTTCTTAGGAACCACAACTAATACAACCTTGTTCACGACGACAAACAGCACCATCACCATAATCTTCAGTTGAGGTTGGTTGATTAGGGTTGAATCTTAGTGGACTGACAACTTGAGTGTTGGGAGAAGTTGGATTGATTCTGGTTGGTGTCTTTGTTGGTGTCTTGATGGATCCATCGGCATTGACAGTGACAGGGACAACAGTGCCATCAGCCAAGAGTTGTTGTTCGGCGGCAGCGGCGGCGTTGGCTTTGGTTTGAGTGAGCATTTGTTGATCGACGGTGAATTGGATGGCGTCGGCAGCGGCACGAGTACGGAGGTAGTACATACCAGTCTTGAGACCCTTCTTCCAGGCGTAGAAATGCATAGAGGTGAGTTTGGCAAAGTTTGGTTCGGCAATAAACACGTTGAACGACTGACTTTGGTCGATAAAGGCACCTCTGTCGGCAGCCATATCAATGAGTGTACGTTGACGAATCTCCCAAGCCGACTTGTACAGCTCTTTGAGGTCGTCGGGGATACCTTGGACGTTTTGTACCGACCCACGGTTAGCAATGATTTGGTTCTTCATTTCGGGAGTCCACAAACCAAGTGCCATGAGATCCTGGAGCAATTGCTTGTTGACGACGGTAAACTCGCCGGCCAAGACCTTGCGCGAGTAAATGTTGCTAGTGTATGGTTCAAAACACTCATTGTTGCCGAGAATCTGTGAGGTGGATGCTGTTGGCATGGGTGCGACGAGCAACGAGTTACGTAGACCGTGTTTGACGATACGTTGTTTGAGAGCGGCCCAGTCCCAACGGGCAGATGGTTGGACATCCCACATGTCAAATTGTAGGATACCTTGGGAAGCGGGCGAACCTGCAAAGGTCTCGTATGGACCGTCGCGCTCGGCCAATTGACACGATGCGTCAAGGGAAGCATAGTAGATGGTTTCGGCAATCTCCTTGTTGAGGACGGCGGCAGCTGGTGAGTCAAATGGCATACGGAGAGCGATAAAGACGTCGGCCAAACCTTGAATTCCAATGCCGGTTGGACGATGACGCATGTTGGAACGACGAGCTTCTTCGACTGGGTAGAAATTACGGTCAATGATCTTGTTGAGGTTACGTGTAATGATACGGGTGATTTCGGCGAGATGGTTATGGTCAAATGAAGCGACGGCCGATGGCGAACTACGCTTGACAAACTTTGGTAGAGCAATCGATGCAAGGTTGCAAACGGCTACTTCGTCGGCTGAAGTGTACTGGATAATCTCGGTACAGAGATTGGAGCATTGAATAGTGCCAAGGTTCTTTTGGTTGGACTTTTCATTGCAAGCGTCCTTGTAGAGGATGTATGGGGTACCAGTCTCGATTTGCGAGTCGATGATGGCAAACCAGAGGTCTTGTGCCTTGACCACCTTACGGGCTAATCCAGGAGTCTGCTCGTAGGAAAGGTAGAGATCGCGGAACTTGTCGCCGTAGCAATCGGCCAATCCAGGAGCTTCGTTTGGACAAAACAACGACCACTCGGCATTCTGTTCGACACGTTCCATAAAGAGATCGGATACCCAGAGTGCGTAAAAGAGGTCACGGGCACGCATCTCTTCTTTACCGTGGTTCTTTTTAAGGTCGAGAAACTCGAAAATGTCCGAGTGCCATGGTTCGAGGTAGACAGCAAACGCACCCTTTCTCTTGCCTCCACCTTGGTCGACATAACGGGCAGTATCGTTAAACACACGTAGCATTGGCACCAAACCGTTGCTAGTACCGTTGGTTCCACGGATATAGGATCGTGCGGCACGGATCTTGTGCACGGCGATACCAATACCACCGGCACTCTTGGAAATGAGGGCACATTGCTTGAGCGTGTCATAAATACCTTCGATCGAGTCGTCCTTCATCTGCACGAGGAAACAACTCGACATTTGAGGCGAGTTGGTGCCAGCGTTAAAGAGGGTTGGGGTGGCATGCGTAAAGTAACGGTTTGACAATTGGTCGTACGTGTCAATGGCAGCGTCAATGTCGTCACCGTGGATACCAAGTGAGACACGCATCAACAAGTGTTGGGGACGTTCGATGATCATATCATTGACACGGTGCAAATAGGAACGTTCGAGTGTCTTGAAACCGAAAAAGTCATACTCAAAGTCACGAGTATACTTTATGGCAGCCTCGATACGATCGACGTGTTTGTTGGCCAGTGCCAAAATCTCGTCGGATACTAGTGGGGCTGGTGCGCCAGTCTTGGGTGACACGTATCCGTGTTGGAGCTTGACGGTCTCTAAAAAGGATTCGTGTGTCTGTTTGTGCAAGTTGGACACTGCAATACGTGCAGCCAAGACGGCATAGTCTGGGTGCTTGGTCGACATGTAGGCAGCAGTCTCTGCAGCCAAATTGTCCAATTCAGTGGTCTTTACACCTGGGAATACTCCACTGGCCACCTTTTGTGTAATCTCGGATGGATCAATTATATTGGTATCCAATTTTGGTTCCAAATCACATAAATATTGTAATCTTGTTGTAATCTTATCATATTTTACCTAAAAAAAAAAAAAAAATAAGAATAGAAATGAAAAGAAAAGATATATAATATATTAACATCTATCTCTTTTTTATAAAAGTATAGTTGAGTTGAGGTTGGTCTATTACATACTGCTACACGAGTACCATCACGTTTGACGACAAACATTTTACCTGGTGTATTAGTAATTTCAGATTTACTATCTTTAATAGGAGATAATGGGTTCATCTAACTCTAATCTCTTTTTCTCCAATATCAGTGTTGTTTGTTATTATTATGATATCTAAAAAATGATTTCTTTTCTTCTTAATTCTGTATTTTTACAATTATGTAATGATGATGATGATGATAATGAATAGATATATAATATTTAATGTTAGTTATTATTATTCTTTCATATGTTATGTGGTTGGGGTGTGAGTATGAGAGAGAGTATAAAATTTACTAGAAAAACGAATTAATTAATTTGATTTCCTTCTGTCGGGTCGGGTAAAAGAATGAAAAGAAGAATAAAGAACAAGTAGTAATTCTTTACTTGTGCGTTGTTTGTTGGTGATTTATAAAGAAGTAGGTAAGTTGTTAAAAAAAACTTGAAATAAAGTCTGAGAGAAGAACAAAACAAGCAAAAGGTCATCCTCCCAACTCCTCAAACTGATTATCAAAATTGGCGCCAAATTCAAAAATTTCTCTTCTTCTTTCAACCAACCCACCACATTCTTTTGTGATTTTTGTTCATCGTTGGATGTATGTTGAGCCATTTCCACCTTTTGGCCGATCAGAAGATCGTATAAAGTACAACCCGGCGACGTTCTTATTTGTAACGATAACATTTTCCCATCCATCCACCGTGGATCATCCCCTATATATTTATAAATACATCAATAAATAAATAAATATTCTTATTCGAGAACGATGCGATGTGCGACATCACAAGTATACAAAATAATAAATCATGATTATGTTGAACGATATCGTCATCAGATATATATATATATATATAATCATTATCACAAAATATTATTAGTTGTTATTCTTTATATTATTTGATAGTGACATATCTTCTATGTTAATGACTATGATGATGACCAACTGATAACATTGAGGCACTGCAATGAAGCGAAAAAAAAATAAAAAAAAAAAAAGTGTAAAAAAAAAACGAGAGAGTTGCTGGAGCCTGTTGATCATTCGTTTCAAAGCACACACATACTTATTACTCTTCTTGGAGGTTGATATATTACTTTTTATATTATAATCAGCAGGTATGTAAAGAGAGAGAAGAAGAGACAGAGAGAGAGAGATGATAAAAAAAGGAAGAGGAAAAGATTAGAAAGTGTTAATAAACAAACGAAATGATTACTAATTACCAAAACTTCCTTCCTTCCTTACTCCTCTCTACTGCATATATCTTATATCTTTAAACAATATAAATACAAATATGTGGATATAAACAAACAACAACAATAATCAATAATTATCAACAACAACAACAACAACAAAAACAACAATCATTATGAATGATTAATGATCATATTCATATACAAATACAATTACATTATCATTATGTATATATATCTCGAATATATTTCTTTTTTGGAATTGGAAATATTATAATATAATATAATATTTTCTATATACAGAATGTTATCAAAGAATCTTGTACAAAACTTTGTATCAAATGGAGCTCGTTATTTCCGTACTTCATCTGTATTGATGGCTGAACCATCATCCAAGAAGAAGTTTGAGCGTACCAAGCCACATGTCAACGTTGGTACCATTGGTCACGTTGATCACGGCAAGACCACTCTTACTGCCGCCATCACCAAGACCTTGTCCGACAGAGGTTTGGCCAACTTCAAGTCGTACGCACAAATCGACAAGTCACCAGAGGAACGTTCACGTGGTATCACCATTACTGCCTCACACATTGAATACGAATCGACCAACCGTCATTATGCCCACATTGATTGCCCAGGCCATCAACATTACATCAAGAATATGATTACTGGTGCCGCTCAAATGGACGGTGCTATCCTCGTCGTCTCTGCTCCAGACGGACCACAAGAACAAACCCGTGAACACGTCATTTTGTCACGTGAAGTCGGTATCCCAGCCATCGTTGTCTTCCTCAACAAGATGGACAATGCCGACCCAGATCTCGTCGAAATTGTCGAGATGGAAGTTCGTGAACTCTTGTCCAAGTATGGTTTCGATGGTGAAGGAACCTCTTTTGTCAAGGGTGCCGCCGCCGTCGCCCTCGCTGAAGACGATGCATCTGCCACTGAATACGGTCGTCATGCTATCGACAAGTTGGTCGAAATCCTCGACACCAAGATCCCACTTCCAAACCGTGCCATCGACAAGCCATTCCTCATGCCAGTCGAAGAAGTCTTCTCCATCTCTGGTCGTGGTACCGTCGCTACCGGACGTATCGAACAAGGTGTCGTCAAGGTTGGTGATGAAGTCAGCATCATTGGTATCAAGCCAATTCCAAAGGTTTCTGTTACCGGTCTCGAAATGTTTGGCAAGATCCTCGATTTTGCCCAAGCTGGTGAAAACGTCGGTGTCCTCTTGCGTGGTTTGAAGCGTGAAGATGTCGTCCGTGGTGAAGTTAT
Source organism: Cavenderia fasciculata (assembly GCF_000203815.1). Taxonomy (NCBI): domain Eukaryota; phylum Evosea; class Eumycetozoa; order Acytosteliales; family Cavenderiaceae; genus Cavenderia; species Cavenderia fasciculata. The sequence continues at coordinate 2,516,917 of NW_004457735.1, forward strand.
TGCCAAGCCAGGTACCATCAAATCTCATACCAAGTTTGTTGCCAAGACATATATCCTCACCGATGGTGAAGGAGGCCGTAAGAAGGGTTTCGCCACCAACTATAAGCCACAATTTTTCATCCGTACCTCCAACGTCACTGGTCGTATCGAATTGCCACCAACTACACCAATGGCAATGCCAGGTGACAATTTAGAGATCAATGTAGAGCTAATTTCACCAACTCCACTTAATGAGGGCTTGAGATTCGCGATCAGAGAAGGCCAGCTTACAGTTGGTGCTGGAATCATTCACAAAGTACTATCCGCTTAAAGACAGCAATGCAATAAATAATTAAATAGAATTAGGAAATATATATATATATATAGTTGATACATATAAAGCTTTATAATTATTTATCTCTATCCACTTTTTTTTTTTTTTTTTTTTAACCACACAATTCAAATTGAATAGTGAGAGGTGAGTTCAAACAAACAAGTAGGGAGGTAGGTATGGATATGAATGTACTCCTTCATATATACAATACATAAAAGGATAGAAAAAAATAAATATCTTGTAAAGTAAAAAAAAGAGATAATTTATTTAAATAATTAATTCCATCCAAAGAATGAGTATAGTTCTTGTAACAATTGGGTTCACCTTTATTTCTTTTGTCATTACAAAAGGTCTCCAAGTGTGAAGGATACATTGGAGTGTGTATTGCCGCCCATCTCTTTATTCATCATGTCTGTAACGACACAATAGACAGAGTGATGATGGTGAAAGACACACTCCCATGTATTCTTCACATGATGATGATAGTTTCTATTTACAATAAATAGATTGTCAGCCAAGCCAGCTTTTGGTTGAGCAATTTCAAGTCGAGTGAAGCCAATATATTTGTAAAATTTAACCATTTCTTGCATTAATTAAATTATTTTCTTTTTAAAACTTGAGTTTGTCCAACAAGTCTGGATAGATATTAATAAAGCTTTATATATATATATATATATTTATATTTCCTAATTCTATTTAATTATTTATTGCATTGCTGTCTTTAAGCGGATAGTACTTTGTGAATGATTCCAGCACCAACAGTTCTTTAGTTTGGTTTGGATTCGGAGAAAACCTGATAATCGTATAGAAAGTTGACGGGTCTGGTTGGTGTATGTACAATGTTTGATGAAGAAATTATTTTTAAAAAGAAAAAAAAAAAGGTACTCGATTTGTACTTGTATTTATTTTGTTTTTGTTTGGAAGATTAAAATGTTAAATGTTATTTTTTTTATATATATATGCACTGTTGCTCCTCTCCTACTATAGTAGCGGGAGAGGATGATTTATCTATTATTTGATATTATATTCTGGAAGCCGAGGGTACGTGGAATACTTGTTTGTCAGTGGTGGTCACCTCAAAGCGGAGTCCTCTGGGCTTTGCACAAAAGTCTACTCTTGAGATTAGGGTACCGTCGCGATCAATGCCAATGTGTTTGCGAGTGACATTGTCGTCCTCTGGCACTAGACCCGGTGGTCGCGGGTATTCAATCGAAACAACAACAACTTCGTCCTTATCAAAGGCCATGATAGAGCTGACATGGGCTGGAGGGTCAAGCACCAACACGTATTTGTTTGTGCGTCCCTTATCGTCTTTGAAGTCGTAGCCATCAATGTATAGCCGAGGAATAGAAACGTTGGGGCTAGGTACCATTCTCTCATTGACTTGCTTGCATACACCTGCTAGTTCCATGTCGCCAACGAATAGTTGTGCCCCCAATTCTTTGACTTGCACCTCTGGTATGCCAATTTTGAAATAGTAGGTAGAGAAATCCTTTTTTAAAATCTTTGATTGTACAGAGACTGGTTGTCCGGACAGATCGTTCATGAACAAGGAAAGCTTGGCAAGTTGCTGTTGTCCGTCCAGGATATCTGGACGATTGGTGATCTCTACTTTGATTTGAATGTAACTACTGTGGCTGATTACTTTGTAGGAGAGTGTGAGCGTTGTAGGACTCTGGTGGAGGTGGTGGGGGACGATGGATTTTTGGCCTCTTTGTTGTTGTGATGGAGAGGGTGAGGATGGAACAAGCGAGTAAGGGGTCAATGGAGACGACGGCAAGTGGACCCCACTGTTGTTATTATTATTATTATTATTATTATTATTCAAGTCATTCAATGATCTTTTTCTTTTGCCAACAGAGAGTGTCCAACCACCACCACCACCAGACTGGTGTTGGGTGTTCACATTATGGTTGAATGGGGATGGTGGAGCAAAGGCCATTGCATCTACTTGGCTTTGTTGACTCTCTCCACTTTGAGGTGATCGTGTTGGTAGCAGGTTGCTTGGAGTGCCTGGAAGTTGTTGTTGGCCATCTGGCGACGATTGAGAGGGTGGTGATTGTTGTAAATAGGTAGAGGGTGGTGGTGGTGGTGGGTGATATGGAAATGATAATGATTGTGTCAATAATGGGTTGATAAACTGAGGGGTGACCGGAGTTTGTTGGGATGGATGGTGAGGCGACGAGTTTGTTGGGATGGAGGGTGGCGACACTGGAGACCGGGGTGGAGAGTATGGTTCGTTCAACGCGAAAAAGGCTGCAGATGGAGAGTATGATTGATCCAACGCATGTTCGTTGTGGGGTGGTACTTGTTGAGTGTCGTCGGTGTTGTAGATGTTGTTGTTCGTTACAACATGTTGTGGAGGAGGATTGACCTGTTGTAAAGTTTCCAACCGTTTGGAAGCTCTTGGGTGTCCCGAGGCTTTCCATACAAATAGAGCACTTAGTTGTCCGGTAGCACCTGCTGGTGGTTGTCCAATCTTCTCGCTGGCTATTGTTGTGGTTGGTGGTGGTTTGGCATGCGAGTCCAATGGATTAACATTGTTATCTATTTGGTTGACAAGTAGTAGTTGGTTTGGAGTTGAAGGGCATCGTTGACTTGGTTGTGAAGTTTTCAAATGTTTGGAAGCTTTTGGATGTTTTAAAGGTTTCGATGCCGAGTGAGCACCTAGTTGTCCGGTAGCACATGGCTGTCCAATCTTCTCGACTATTGTTGTTGTCGTTGTCGTTGTTGTTGTTGTTGTTGATGGTGGTGGTTTGGCTTGCGAGTCCAATGGATTAACATTGTTATCATTATTATCATTATTGTTAGAATTAATAACATTAATACTATCATCAACAAAATTTTGAATATTGAAATCATCTGCCGTTGTTGTTGGTGTTGATTGAGAGTCCAAAAATGTATTATAATTAATATCATTGAAATCATCTGCCGTTGTTGTTGGTGTTGATTGAGAGTCCAAAAATGTATTATAATTGATATCATTGAAATCAATAGAAAAATAATCCATTGTTGTTGTTGTTGTTGTTGTTGTTTGCATGACTGATGTAGAGGGGGAGGAGGAGGAGATTGATCGATCGATCAATATATTAAAAAGGAAAAGTACAAGAATAAAACTAACTAGATTTATTCTATGTATAAAAGATAAATAAATATATAAATATATAAATATATATTCTTCTTTTTAGAGATAGAGATAAAATATATATGTATATATTAATAAATTTGATTTAGGTATTAGATATATATATATATTTATAGATATAAATAAAGTGAGGAGGAGGATAATTTGTGTATAGGGATTGATTAGCAATAAGAGAACGGGTGAGTGATGCGATGAGTGAGTTCACGATCACGACAAATTAAAAATTAATTAAATCGATCATTGCACGTGATTGTGAAATTGATGATAATAGTTGGCTTTTGTAATGGGTGAGATATTCATTGATTAATTCAACCAATCATTATTCATTTGGCTTTTTTTGTGTGGTGGGTGATATAATTCGTTGATTCAACCAGGCAACATTTCCGAGCTTGATACTACTAGTATACTATCAATTACGGGTAGATCATACAGATAGAGAGAAGGAGAAAGAGAGAGAGAGAGAGAGGAAAGAGAGAGATATGATAAATCATACAAAAGATGATGAAAAAGAGACAGTAACAAATACTGCTTATAACATCACCTCTACTACATCTACTACCACCTCTTTGTCCGCGCCATTTATTACTACTTCTGCAATCAAACGAGAGAGAAATGGTGGATCAAAGATTAAAATAGAAACAAATGATGAACAACGTGGTGATGATGATGATGATGATCAAGACAGAGAGCAGCAACAGTACAGTGAAGATGATATAAAGAAAACAAACCTACTAGAGAGATGGCATCAAAAGCTGATGAAACTAGCAGAGACACAACCCTTTATAGATCAAACATTCTACTTTTCAAAGGAATTGTTTAATCGTCATTCACTCTCTTCCTATTCATTGTTTAAACAAGAATTAATCTATATCCTAACAACAAGAGATCAAATTAAACTTGAAAATGATGGTAAAAATTAACAGATTCAAAGAGATAGTAGAGTACAATATACTAAACATAGACTCTTCTTTCCTTTTCTTTTTTAGGAGATGAAAATAGATTATTTAGAGTATCATCATTGACATTACTACAATTATTAGATAGAATCAAAGATTATTATTATGTCAATAACTTTGAACTCTACAAAGAAGATTTTCATTTGGTGTTTGCATTTGATGCTGAAACCAACCCATACTTGGACAAGAGAATAGGTGGCTATATCAACCAACTCATCTCTAGTATCAATGATCAGCTGTTGCTAGAGTTGTTTGATCTACAACAAGTGTTTAAGAAAAAGAAAGCAAGTACTGTTCGATTGGAAAGTAGTATTGTTGCAACAGACAGAAACATCCAAAAGCTAAGACAAGCACCCAAGGTTAAAAGGAAAAGACCAATCAAGACGATCAGCCATCCAAGAAACCACCATCTAAAAAGAAATTGGAAAAAGAAAACAAAGCCAAAAAGATTCAAATCAAACAAGACAATAAGAAACTATTATTCCAACAATTAGAGAAAAAGGATCAAGACAAATTTAATTTTAAACATGTTATGGAGAATTTAGAAAAACCTCTAGAATGGAGAGATTCTCCTTTACCATTCCCATATCAACATATTAATCTTGTTCAACCTGATGGAATGTTTGAAAGTAAGATAAAAAAAAAGAAAATTAAATTGAAAATGATTTATTAATTTTAATTAACTTAATTTTATTATTAGGAATGAAATTATATAATTATCAACAAAATGGATTGGCAAAAATGATTCGTAGAGAAGCATCTTTGGGTGAACCATATATAAATCCTATTTGGATAAAATTACCAATCGATCAAGAAAATAATGAAGAAGAGGAAGAAGAAGAGGAAATGGAAATAGAAGATACTGCTACTACTGCTGCTATCGAATTTGTATATAAAAATTTGATAACAAAGAAAACAGTTAAAAAAGAACCAAAAGATTATTATCTTGCAGATATCAAAGGTGGAATATTATGTGAAGAGATGGGTACTGGAAAGACTGTCATTAGTATTGCTCTCATTCTTTCAACACTTGGTAGTTTTGCAAAGGTTCCAGATAATCCTCCACCCAATTGGGAAATTATATTACCTCCAATGTCTTTGGAAACAAAAGATAAAAAAAAACAAATAATTGATTTGGATTATGAACAAATGGAAGAAAATAATAATGACAATATTGATTCATCTGTACCAACATTAATGTATTATGGAGCAAGAGAAGTAATATTAAAAGGATATCCATATAGAACATTATTTCATCAAGATATTGTAACATTGGTACAACAAATACCAAAGACTCGTGTAAATATTTATAGTGCCAAAACATTTCAACGTAGTTGTAATGTAGCTCCAATAAGAACATTGGTACTCTCTAGTACCACTCTTATTATTGTTCCACATCATATATTGCATCAATGGAACCAAGAAACAATGATGCATCGTATTATTAAAAAGTTGGTGATTGATTCCGAGGATCATATCCCATCCATTGAAGAATTGGTTGGTTACGATCTTGTTATCATGTCACACAACAAGGTCAGTAGATTGGATACAAATGACAATTCGATCGATAGCCAAGCACAGTCGTTGTTGGGTATTTATTGGCTGCGTGTCATCATTGATGAAGGACATGTCATTGGAAACTCATCGACCAAGATGACTAATCTAGTCAAAGACTTGGCTGCTGAAAGACGATGGGTTTGCTCTGGTACACCAGTATCATCATCGCTTGTCAGCAACGAATTAAGTAACCTCTATTCCATCTTGTCATTTCTTCGGGTCAACCCATACAAAGATGCCGATACTTTTAGAAAGCTCATCTCTACACCAACCACCAAATTGGATCCAAGAGGTATTGACCGTCTCGTACAAGTACTAAGTCGAATCTCTATTCGTACACCATCTGCTGTTGTTGCAAGAGATTTACAATTACCAACACTCACAGTAGACACGCACATGGTCAGTCTTTCAAAAGATGAAATCATAAAATACAATGAAATTGTATTCCAAGTGGCAACTAATCTTTTGGCATCTCAATATGAAGGTCCAGATTCTTTGTTTTCCGCTGGTAATCAAAAATATGCTATCGAAGTATTTAATCAACTTCGTAGAGCTTGTTTTTATTCTCCTGGATTGGAAGAGAATCAAAGACAAATGGCTCGTGAAGCTATTGAATCTGCCATTCAAAGAAATGACTATATTATTCCATTGGCAGATAAATTACAACTTTTAAAAATTTACAAATATTTTGAAGCTATTTCAAAACTTCAAAATCCTCAATTTACAGAATTATCATTCTTTTTTAAAGAAAAAGAAAAAGAAGAAAATGTTGATAATAATCAAGAACAAAAAGAAAAGAAAAAAGTTAGATTTATTATTCCAGATGTTGATAATTTGGAGAATAATAGTGTAGAAAATTTAAATAATAATAATAATAATAATAATGTCGTAAAGTTGGAAAAAAATGCAGAAATTTTAGATAATAATATTACTGATAATAATAATAATCAAAAAAAGAATACAGCACCAATTGGAATGGATTCATCAATATTAAATAATACAACAACAATAGCTCAACCAAAATTAATTGATTCATCAAAGTTGGATTATTTAATCAAAAGATTACAAGTATGTTTTAATTCTATAATAATAATAATATTCAAATATTTTACTTTATTAACATTTTCTTTTATTTTATTTTAATTTTAGGAACTTGAGAAAAAAGGAATTAAATGTATAATTTTTAGTCAATTTAATGATGTATTATATGATATAGTAATGGCAATGAAACATGCAAAATTAAATTTCCTTCAATACCATTCAAATATGAAACTTAAAAAGAGAGCAATGGCGATTCTCTCCTTTCAAACAGATTCACAACAACATTTTATTGTAATGAATACAGACTTGGCTGCCTATGGTATCAATCTCACTGCAGCCAATCATATCATTTTTGTTGATCAACTTACAAGCGAGGGCAAAGAAAGACAAGCAATTAAAAGAGCTCATCGTATTGGTCAATTAAATCCAGTTTCAGTTGAAAAATTAATTATTCCAAATACAATTGAACAAATGATCCTTTCAACTTTAAATCATAATCAAAATCAAAATAATCAAAATAATCAAAATAATAATAATCAAATTATAAATTTAGAAGAAGAGGATGAACAAATGGAATTTATAAATCAAGAGATTGTTCAACAAGAAGAAGAAGGATCATCGTTAATTTCTTCAAAAAATTCTTCTGAATTCTTATTTCAAGATGAAAAAAGAGAAGAACAAAGTACAAAGATTAAAAATATTCTAAGATCACTTGTACCTTTGGATTGTGAATATTTGACCAATGTTTATGAAAGTGATCTTGTTCAATTTAAATTATTTTTAAAACAAAAAGAACAACAAACAATAAATAAATAAATAAAGAAACAATAGCTACTATTTTTCTTTTATTCCTAAATGTTGATAAAGTTTCAATAGTGCAGACACATGAGGTGAAGTCATTGTAATGGTCAATAGTCGTGAGTCCAAGGACATAAAATGTTGTTGTCTTGTTTTCAAGAGGAAATTGGCGACATGACAATGAGTGCCGATATTGGCTTGAGCAGTTTCCAAGCTGATAGCAATTGCATAATTTGTGCATGTGGTCATCTTTGAATTATTATAATGTACAAATCTAATTTGATCCAATTGACCTGTTCTGCAAGGTAAATCAATACTAAATCCAAGTTTTGATTTTCCATCGATAGCATGTAAAGCTATAATTCCATCGATTGGATTCGATCCCTTGTCATATGAGTTTAGAGGGTTATTGACATTATAGTTGTATAGATTTGAGTGTCTGTGAAAGGTTGCAATCGACGATGAGGTATTGAGTGAATAGCAATAAGCATTGAGGAGATCTGACTGTCTGAATGTACGAGAACTAATCACGCCAGGTGATAAGAGATAATCAATGATGGATTTGGTGAAAATCGAACCTCCAACGACGATAGGATACAAATCGGGTTGGCTCGAGCCATTAAACTTTTTTGTTTTTTTAAGGTATTGTACCAAGTAGACTAGAAGATCGATGTTGCTGGAATCGATCACCATTCTGAGTAATGGATAGGTCATACTTTCGTCAACCTCGACTCCAACCACCTCCAAGAGGTGTTTGACAATGACGATGTTTTTATTCTCGATTGCAATCCCCAATACTTTACTCGAGGACAATAAATGTTTGGGTGTCAAATACTTTTGATGACATCCACCAATACCAAGACAAATAAAATCAAACAATTCCATGTTATTAGAGTAGGCTATTTCTTCCAAAAACCCATGACCAGGTGAGATGATACAATTCTCATCAATCCATTTGACAATTTCAATGTGACCATACCGAATGGCTGTACTCATCTCTTTTGTAAAATGTTGGTCTTTTCTTTTGTACTGTGCCAAAAAATAAAATGCATCATACCATCGTCTACCATCTTGTTTCTTGACAGTATTTTGTGGAAGTGATGGGATGGTCCAATCTTGATTATTAATTAACAAATTTGGTTGTTTTTCTTTTATATACTTTAAAAGTGGTAAGAATGTCATTGTATTGAATACATCTTTATGTTGTAAATGTTTCATTTCAATCTTTTCTTGAACCAAGTCAAATATTTCTTGGTTGCCTGAATGCATTACATATTCTAATAAATCACCTTGAATATTATAATTAACTAATAATCTTTTTAATATTGATAAATCTTCGTTTGCAATTGCATCAAGAATTGTATTTGTTTCAAATTCTGGAAAAAAAAAAAAAAAAAAAAAGATTAATTATTATTATTTAAATCTTAATTTTTAATTAATTATTAAGCTTAATACATACCAAAAGTAGAAGAATTAAATCTGATTTGATCAATTGTTGATAATTGATCAAGTAGGTAATGAGTCAGTTTATGTTGCTGGTATCTAACTGACATGTCGATTCCAACATTTAAATCAATTGGAAGTGTTGTTTGTTGGATTAGGTATTGTACAATATTAAACCCGTGACCTTTTTTACATGCTAGTCCAATTGAAGGTGGAGGGTGATTTGGGAATCTTTCAATTAAATATTTGGTCAAATACAAGTATCCATTTGTATAGGCTGTTTCTAGATAGGTGGCTAAAGATGATACTGATGGAATGGCAATAACATTCTCGATGATATAAATAACAACATTGACATGATTATTTGATACTGCCCAACCAAGTGCAATACTATTATTTCCACTTTGACAATCTATTTTAAAAGTCTCTACAAAGAGTTTAAGAGCATCAAGGTTACCATATCTTGATGCAAACTCGATTGACCTATTGATATCACTTTTATATGATCCAAAAAGCGATGATTCAAACTTTTTAATATTATCTACATCCAACAAACCAAACCAACCTGGGTAAATTACACTTGGCCAATTGTTGTCAGACGGCGACGACGAAGATTGTTCAATCTCCAAACAACGTATGATTAATTGTTGAAGTGACTGACAGTTTGGTACATTGTTCATATCATCGGATCTATTTATATACTTGTAATGAGCTTCCAATACGATTCCAACAAATAGTTGATTAAAATCCAATTCCATTAGATATCGAAAGATATCATATCGATGATAATGAAACGACCATTTGTAAATGTAATATGAAACCTCTTCTACATGACCACCATATCTTTTAAATAAATAGTCAACTATATTTATATGATTTCCTTTACATGATCTTTCAATATATCGATCTAAATAAGGTATAAATGTCTTTTTCTTTGATACGTCTTGATTTTTTGTTGTTGTTGTTGTTGTTGATGATGATGATGATTCTTTTTGACTAAACAGAGTACCAAATAACTTTTTAATTGAAGGTTTTTGTTGTTGTTGTTGTAGTTGTTGTTTTTGTATCTTTTCTTGGTATTGTTCTTCAAACCAAATATGACCACTATACTTTAGTTCTTGATCTTTAATAAACTTTTTAAATAGTTTTAAATAACCAAATCTAGCAGCCAAACATATATTATCTTTAATGTCTATCCATTTAAATGTGAGTGATTGTCTTTTTCTATCAATACATTGATCTTTATCTAATTCTTCTTGTTTTATTGAGAACAATACATCGTAGTCATACGACAAATTTGGTTCATTTAATATTAATCTATTATGAATCTCTTTTACATGTTGAAATAGTATTCTTTGTATGTATATTTGATTAATTATTATTCGGAATGTATTCATTTTAAAAAGACAAAGCGAAGAAAGTATACTTTTTCAAACCATATAATGGATATTTTTTTTATTTGAAGGTTTAATCTTAAAATTGGTCATTTTGAAGAAGGACAGCGCTTCAAGATGAGAAACACTTCTAGGATTGGGAAGAATAGAATGTTGGGGAATTGTCAGGATCAGATTTCATTGCCAATAATCCTCTATGAGCAAAGGTTGGTGTAAAGAATGTTTCAAAATTGTCTTGAGAAATGATAACAAGATAGTGGTTGGATTTGGGAGTGTTGATTGTGGCATCTCTGTTTCGTTTTGGGGTAGTTGGATTGATTTCATTCTCGTTTTTGAGTTTTTGGAAGTCTTGAACCTTTCTGTTTGTCACTATTACATAAACGACAGGTGATTCAAAATCCCTAAAATTGGCAAAGAAATCTTTGGTCATTTCTGCCACTTTTGTATCAGTGATTTGTTTGTCACCTGGGTTCAAAGAGTGTTTGGTTTGTGCATGGATTATGTAGCTTGTCTCACCAATCTTTACTACCCAACGTTGGTCAATTGCTTCTGTATTGGGACTACAAATAAATATACTGTCGGTAGTTGCGATATCTTTACCATCTACAATTATTCTTTGGTTTGAAATTGAGGGAAATTTGGAATCTTTTTCGTATTCTACCTACAAAGAGAATATATTTCGTTAATGGTCATCCATAATGAGAAAACATGTAACTTACTTTAGTAGGATAAGAAGTAAAATAACCAATTGGAAGATTTTCGACACCAAGGGCACCTCTGAACATATTTGCAAAGTTTACTTTGATACCTAGGAATTGATAGGAATCTAAAAGCGTTTGTTGGTAAAATGGATAAAGAATTTCAAAATCTGGCCACAACCATTTATGATCTTGTGTGGGAAAGAATAAAAGTTTGTTTGGTATAATAGTATCCTTCAACTTGAGGAGATAAGCCTTTAAAATGTAAAAGGGTATAAAGATATAGAAATCTCTAGGAGCTTCAACCAAAAATATTAATCCACTTCTTCTAACTTCCTCGACTGTTTTGTTTGTTTTACCAAGCTTTGTTTCAAGTGTAACTGGGTGGCGAGATAAAGCAACGGTGCAAACTCCTTTCAAGCAATCGATTGAGTCTTGATCATCTGGCATGACACACATGTCTTGAATCTTAAAGAAACAATTATCACCATATTGATGAGTAGAGTCAACACATGATACCAAAAAGAAGGATATGATTTTGGGAATGAATCCAGTGTCAGCCAGACATATTTCAAAGTTGTTAGGTTCGTCTTCTAAAAGTTGTGTGATTTTATCACCACCAGGCAATGTACTGTGGAATTGTAGAAGGTCATCACATGATTTTCGGTCAAGTGGAGACAGACCAATTGAAACCCCTCGGTATTCTGTTGGAGGAAATTTAAGATCTCGTTGTGCTGTTCCTGTGCAAATAGGAATAACAAAGCAGTCTCCATGGCTGCACATGAACTCGCCAATCGATTTAAGCATTTCCTTGAAATGTAAACGGCCTGCGTCTCTAGATTTGCCTTTTCTGTTGATATACTCATCAATGAAGATCTGAAACTCATCAAGATGAATTATTATTGCTATTGGTTGTTGTTGTTGTTGTTGTTGCTGTTGTTGTTGCTGTTGTTGTTGTTGTTGTTTTTGTTTTTGTTGTTGGAAGTGCTGTACAATGGTTTCCAATGTGTATTGAGTTGTGAAATCTTTAAGGACGTTACAATCAATCATATTTTGAATCTTGTTGATAGGTTTGTTGTTGCAATGAAATAAACCACCAGCACAGGCTATTCTAGACCCAATACGAACAGAGGGTTCACAGTCATCGAGTACAGGCTGATTTCCCAATCCATTTCCCATATTCAAGTAAATGTATATTGGATCCTTCATTGCTGCAACAAAGTCAGTGTGAGGGTGAAGACATTTCTCGAGAACAGACTGTGGAATAGTAGAGGCTTCTACACCGGCTCTAGTCTTTCCTATTCCAGAACCCCCTGCTATGAATGCAAATGAATGTAATTGCGTGGTAGAGGAACCTCTGTGATGGTAGTTGCTGTTTGACAAATCTGCGATTGTACGATAATAAGTATCTCTTCCTTCATGACTATATCTTTGTTCCCCTCGAGCTCATCTTTATATCTTTCAATAATTTTGATTGCTTCATCCATTATTGTTTTCTAATATTATTATTTACTTGCAAACTTGTAAAAGAATGCAAAGTGAAGAAGAACCTTTTTTTATCAAAGTAATTAAAAAGCTGCAACTGGCAACCAATTGATATTATTACTATTAAATAATTTATTATTTATTGATTGTATTTAAATAGCAAAAGGGAATTAAATTATTACTAATGATTGATTAATAATTCATTAATTTTTGTTTGTTTGTTGTTGATTGAGGTAGGGTATGTATAATTACTTTTTGTTATTATTATTATTGTTTGATGAATAAGAAGGTGGAGCAAAAGCTTGTGGAGTGTATTGTTGTTGTGGTTGACCGTATGGTTGAGCCATATAAGGTACACCTTGGTTGTATTGGTAATAATTGGGTGGTGGACCAACTGGTTGTTGTTGTTGGACGACATTGTAGGTTGGTTTGGCATGGTGTGATTTCTTGGCACCTCCATGTTCAGTGTCTTGAATTTGCTTATAAGAGGAGTGTGCAGACGATGAAGAGTGATGCGACTTTTTGATGAGGGCAGCAATGATACCACCGACAAAAATGACGGTCAATACACCACAGGCAATGGTGAAACCAAGAGCAACTGGGTTGTACTTGGGGATCTTAAAGAGGAGTACTTGCGATGGACTAGACTTGAGGTAGTAACAGGTGTATGGGTTACCAGCTTGTGGGAACTTGTCCAAGTATTGTTGTACCCAAGCACCGTCAGAACTGTAGAGACCTTCCGATGTACCATTGACCAAGACACCACCAAGTTCAAAGTTGACATAGTAGACACCGTGAGCACAATAGTATCCATCACCACACTCTTCCGATGAAGAGGATGATGAGGATGAAGAGAATGATGGTTCAATTGAACTACTGCTTCCATTGTTGGTTTGAGAGACGACTATTTGTTGTTGTTTTTGTTGTTGCATGATTTTGTGTTGTTGTTTCTTGCTCTTTAACTTTAATTCTTGTTCTTGTTGGTTGTGTGAACCACCAGAGGTTGAACCTGCGACGATGCCTCGCTTGAGGAGATCTCCGTCATCACCTCCACTGTCAAAACCGCCTCCGCTGTCACCTCCGCTGTCACCTCCACTGCCAGTTCCACTGTCGCTGTCGCCAGTGCTACTGCCGGTACCAGTGTCTTCGTCGTTGCTGCCGCCATCGTCGTCGCCGGTCGAGGTTGAGTCACCACTGTCATTGTAGTCGTCGCCCGAGGAGCCACCGCTTACATAGACAAAGAAATAGGACGATCCCCAAGTATCGTACCACCAAATGTCGTCATTATAACTTTGACACATATTGGATTCACAGTCATTATACAACTGTGTACCTGTAATTGAACATGATACTTGTCCATATTCATTATATTTAGCAATCTAAAAAAAAGAGGAAATAAATAAATAAATAAACAAATACAAAAGAGTAATTAAAAAACAAATATGATATTAGTATTACTAATCTATATACATCATCCCATCTTATCTCATCTCCCCTTCTCCCCAACTTTGATCCCTTTTATCTTTTGTTTTTTAAAACATACACTTGGTGCTAATGAAATCAAACCAACCAAGAGAGTTACAGTTGCAAAAGTAACAGCAAAAATAGTACAAATAATAATAATAAGTGTTGGAGTACAACAAGTAGAAGAAGATTTACGATGAGCCATCTTCTTCTTTTAATTGTTGCTCTTTAGAAAGATAGATAAATAAATAGATAAATAATATACAGATAGATAGAGAGAAATTAAAGAAAACTGTTGATTGATCAATCCCAAGTGCGCAAAGTTGGAGGTACCCACCAAGTCGGAGGTCTCATCAGCTCGTTTTACAAAAAAATTAAACCCTAAAAATCTCCTTCGCGATTCCCCTTGATTTTTAGGGGTCTAAATACTCAATATCCTCTTCTTGTGACCTGGTCAGATGAACCATTCCCATTCTTCAAAGTGATCAGTCTGATCTAATAAATAATAATTGATTGATATTTACAATTATGTATTTTGTGTGAGGGTGGGTATATATATATATTTTGTACATGTAGGGATTGATTTATTATTATTATTATTATTTACATTAATTTTGACATTACAATGAGAGATTCACCAATAAACTGGTCTACTTTAAAACCAGCAGATTTAGCCAATTCTCTCCATTCTCTAATTGTTCTACCTGAACTATTTAAACTATGCCATAAATCTAGAAAATAGGAAAATAAATAATTTAAAATAATGTTGGGGTTATTAGAACGATGATCAAATTTGAATTGAATATTGAAGGTGTTTTGTTTACTTACGAACATCAACCCAACATTTATAAGAATAATTTTGAGATTCCTTTTCCAATATACAATCATAAATATAAACCTTTCCATTTGGTTTAATGGATTGTCTGATGATTTCCAATATTTTTTTAGATGGTTCGTCGTCCATCATAATCTTTGACAATATGTAACAATCTGCTTGAGGCACTTGTTCAAAGAAACTACCTTCAATCTCTATAAATCTTGGATCAACATTTACTCTGTCCAAATGTAACCGATTATTTTCAATGGTAATTGGTAAATCAAAATTAATTCCTTTTTTTATATTTTTGTTATATTTTAATATTTCTTGAATTAATCTGAAAAAAAAAGAAAAATAAAGTAAATAAATATTGTATTCTATTCTGAAATATTATTATTATTTGTTGTTTTAACTTACACTCCTTGACAACCACCAATATCAGCAACAATATCAAATTTTGAGAAATCAGATTGTTGTAATAATTTGGGTATTCCGGGTCTTGTCATTCCAGTCATTCCTTTTTCAAAGATATTTAAATCTTTTTGGTTTTTGTGTAGTGCCCCAATAAAGGAATCAGCCCCAAAACTTTTAGGTATCGAGGATACACCAGTCTTTACAGTGTCTCCAATATTTAACCAACTCTTGTAACTAAAATCGCCGCATTCATAGAGCAACAGGTTTCTAGTATCAGTGTCTAATAACATCTTGGATATTGGTGATTGTGAGAATAGGTGAGAGTCGACTGATTCTAAACCGTCAGTGTGATGGTTGAATATACCCATCGTAGAAAGCGCCCTCATCACTTTAAACAGTGACTTGGCATCGACGCCAACCTGCTCGGCCAATTCATCACAGGAATATTTCTGACCGTCGGTCAACATTGCCGCAATATTTAACTCGGTCACCATATTTAGACATCTGGCCTTGTACATGCCTTGACATATTTCATTTAATGTTTGTTGGTATTCTTCAAATTTTTCATCTTTTCCGTGATGGTTGCTGATTGGTCCGACAACAACTGAAGAGGTTGAAGATAAAGAAGATAAAGATGGTGATGATGTAATTGAATTGATTGTTGATGAAGTTGAAGTATCCTTATCAGTGTTACAATATGACATTCTTTCATATGGTGTATTTTTTATCATATTTATAAATATATTATAAATATAAATGATATTAATGAAAATGAAAATGGGGATAGGGATGGGATTGGATACTTTAAATAATAAATAATATATTAAATGAATGATGGTAATACAATTGTAATGGTAATATTAATATTAACTGTTTGTTTTTAGAAGAGATTAAATATATTATATGTTATTATATGAGTAGTAATTAATTTAAACAACAACAACAACAATGCAAGAGATCTTCTTCTAAATACCTACCTGAAATGAAGAACATTAATTCCTCATTTAATGTTGTTAACCCAATTCATTTTAATTGTGTTGAATGAATTGTGGTTGGTGTGTGTGTGTGGTTAATTTACAACACCGCTCCTTAATTTGACATTGTTGATCTGACCAATGACTGAATACAAATTGTATTTTACAATTCAATCGTTGTTGTCTTTTACATCACAAACTCAAACTATAGTATATTCTTTAAAGTTTGAACTAACTAACTGCTAGACTGCTACTGCTAGATCGACACACATTATTTTAAAATAATAAATCTGTCACATATTTTAAAAGTGAAAACAATAACAACTGTTATTTTCAATTAACCAAAAGGAAGTGTTAATTAATTAATTAAGCAGCGTTTGGTGATAGCTCAAAGTTGGTCATGAAAAGCTGTTGTTGGTGTCCCTCTCTTTTAATTAACCGAAAAGGCAAATTCTTTGAACTTTTTTGGAGAGGAAGCTCCTGTCCTGTTGTGATGAGGAGATGAGTTTCTTGAAACCACTCAATTTTATCAAGATCGAGAGAGAAAAGGAAAAAGACACTTACTTTGCAATATCCCCACTCACAGTGTAACCATCATCAGAACCCAACAGCCTCTACTCTACTCTACTCTCTTAATTACATTCATCTCAAATTCATTTCATTCAATTCAAAACATTTAAAGTAGAGAGAGATACAACAATACATTTAGATTAGATAGTTTATAGATAGATAGAAAGTTAGTTACCGTTGGATATTGCAGACACAAACATTTTAAATGAGTAATCACCAATCTTCAGGTGAATCATCGCCGTCATACTCTTCACCTTCACCAAAAGAAAAAGAAAAAGGAGGTAGTGCATTATCATCACCAATACATACACTCAGAAAGAAAGGTATCATACCCAAACAAGGTATACGACAGAGTATTGAAGAGTTGATTTCTGCGTTGACCGATTTAAAGGACGGACATAGCAATAGCAACAAAGACATTAATAATAACCAACAAGAATCCACCACCACTTCCACCACTAACATTTCAACACCAACTCCAAGGTCTCCCACAACATCATCGGTACCCACAAATATATTCGCAAGCAATAATAACAACACCAATAATAATAATAATTGCAACAGGGTTGAAAGAGCAAGTTCAGGAGGGGCAGGAGGAGGAGGTAGCGGATTTATAGGAGGAGTAGTAGGAGGTACTTCACCTACTCAACGAATAACAATGACAAATAGAAGTCCTTCATCAACTGTAGTAGTAATGGTAAGATTAACAACAAACAACAACAACAACAACATTCCACTATCACATCACCACCCAACAAAAAGATATCTTGTATCTCCACCCAGTTCCAACAATGCCTATTTATAACCAACAACAACAATCGCACCAACAATCGATTGTTGTTTGGTGAAACTTTGATTTTTTTTTTGCTGACGGTTTAAGCTCAAAAGAAAAGGAAAAGGACATAGTTGGCTCGATACATACATACATAGATATCTATCATACAGAGAGAGGAATAACAATAATATAATAACAACAGGAAAATTAACAATCAATAGCATTACAATAACAACAATCAATAACAACAACAACAACAACAATTGCATTAACCAAAAAAGAGAGGATATATAAATTCAATTAGAATTGAATGGTGTTGATCGAGGTGTGTTAACAATTTGGTTGGTTAGTTATAATAATCTAATCTATCTTTGTCTAGTAGTAGAGTGTAGAGTGTAGCTTGGTAGAGGTGTGTTTGTTGTTGTGTGTTTGGTTTGTTTGTATAAAGGAAGGAGAGGAGGAGTAAAACTTACTTGCTTACTGACAAACATACCGAACACACAAATGGATGGATAGGATATAGCGATCTCTTTTCTTTTATGTTGTTCATTCATCATCATCATCATCATACATATTATTATTAGCATCATTATTAATATTTAATTTCTTTCTCTCTTCTTTTTTTCTTTTGATGATACTATTTTACTCTTTAAAGTCACAACAAAAGTCTTTAGCTAAATTTTATTTCCTTGCACAACAAATTGAATATGTACCACATAGCAATCGACATATAGTGATCACGTCACCGATTGAACAGGATCCAATGTTGCCGGTAGAGACGTTTTCATCGTTTCTTAAAGTGCAATGGACTACTTGTTGGACTGTTCATTTGGTGCCGACCACTACATGTCTCGAGGTTTTAAAATATATATCGCAAAAGACGAGTCGAGAGGTATGCCATCTCAAACTGGCCGACTCTGAAGGTGTCATTATGGACCATGACTTTCTTTTAATCACTCATAGATGTAAAAGATTTGTAGTCTTTGAAGATATTGAAATAGATCAACAACAACAACAACAACAAGACAATACAACTAGTAGTGGTTGTTCATCAACTTCATCTTCTTTACCATCATCACCAACTATTTCAACTTCAACATCAGATTCACATTCACCAAATAATATTAGAAAACAAGCACCTGCACCACCACCTCGGTCACCTTCAACCTATAATCCATTATTGGTTCATACAGAGTTGATATCAGAGCCAACTGGTACTACTCCTACTACACCATCATCTACCAACACTACTCCACTTATTTCTGGAGGTAAATCAACAGGTCCACCATTATCCCTTTCAAATGGAGGTAGTGGAGGTTCAAATACTGCTTCATTCCTTTCAAATTTGATTCTTAACGGTGGTGTAGGAGGAGGAGGTGGAGGTGGAAGTAATTGTGGATCAACTAATAATTCACCACCAGTATCACCACCATCATCTAGAAAGAATAGTGGTAATACTAGTCAAGCTTCGAGTAGACCGAGCAGTCCAAACACACAAAACAACCATCATATTGGTGGTTCTTCGGGCAGTCCGAGTAACAGCAGTGGTAATCTTTTGTCGTCATCGTCATCATCACCATATATATATTGTAAATTTTTAGATCGAGTGGAACCATGCGATGTCCCACCATACACGGAAAAAGGAAAGATTCTAGACAACTATTTTGCACATTATTACAAGGAACTACTCAAATATACGCAACAGAGAAGTCTCCGATACCAGCGAATATTAGAGTTTGTCAAGGAAGGTGGATTCGACGAGACTGGCACAAGAGGATGGATACAAAAACACTATGACAATGAAACAACATTCCTACGTAACAAACGTGCCGGTATGAAGTTAAAAGACTTTAAGATATTGACACAGATTGGTAAAGGTGGTTTTGGACAAGTATTTTTGGCCGTTAAAAAGGATACTGGAGATATTGTAACGTTAAAGAGAATTAAAAAGCAAGCTTATGAATGGGCCAATCAACGTACTCAGGTGTCACACGAAAAGACAGTCATGATGAGTGAAGCAGGTGGTAAATGGATAACAAAGCTTTTATACGCATTCCAAGATAACCATCATCTCTACTTGGCCATGGAGTACCATTGTGGTGGAGATTTCCGTGCCATCCTAAACAATTTGGGAATGCTCAGTGAAGAGGACGCAAGATTTTACATGGTCGAGATGATCGAAGCACTCAACTCTCTTCATTCACTCGGCTATATTCATCGTGACATTAAACCATCCAACTATGTCATTGACAAACATGGACACATTAGACTAATCGATTTTGGTCTCAGCAAGGAGGGTTATGAAAGTAGAAATGGTCTACATCGTCAATCAATGACCGATCTTCGTAGAAGTTGTATAGAAGGGAAATCATCTTGGAGAAATACTTTTACTAATCGTTCAAATAATGGAATGATTGCTTATAGAAGACCAATTGTAAGAAATCAAAATAATAATAATAATAATATTATTATTATTTATTTAATATTAATTGATTTATTTTTATTTGATTTTAGGCTCACTCAGCAGTTGGATCACCAGAATATATGGCACCTGAAATTGTACAAGATTCAGGTTACGATCTAAGTTGTGATTATTGGTCATTGGGATGTGTATTTATGGAGATGTTGTGTGGTTTTAATCCATTTTGTGCCGATACGCCAAACGATGTATTTATAAATATTATGCAATGGGACGAAATATTGGATTGGCCACTATTCACACAAGATCTATCACACGAGGCTGCAGATCTACTCAAAAAGATGTTGTGCCTACCACACGAAAGATTTAAATCACTCGAAGAGTTCAAGTCACATCCATTCTTTAACATGAATGGACTGACATGGGACTCTATACTCGGACAACAAGTGCCTCCATTCGTACCAAAGGTAGACAATGATATGGATACATCTTATTTTGAAGATGCTCTCAACAATGATCCAGCATCTTGGGAAATCAATGAAGACAATGAAAAGAGTCGTGATCCATTCAGTAATTTAAATATACCATTTTTCACTTATAGAAAATCTTCTGCTTTAAATGTTTTAATGAATAATTAAAGTAGAGAAAAATAACAATTAACAAACAAATAATAGATAATAATAATAATAGATAATAATGGATGGAAATAATCAATTTTGTTTCCATTCTTTTTTTAATATTAATTAATTAATTTTTATAAAGATCAATAATCAATAGAACCAATCTTCAAATAATAATAATAATAATAATAATAGTACAACTACCAAACCTACAACATTACCTTTTGTAAAAATACTAATAATCATAATAATAATTAATAAATCTACAATGATGAATTCACATGCGTAATATATAACGTTGTATTTCTATATAAACGTAAATCCATCCATCCATCCATTCACAATGTTGTATTTGTATTGTTTTTTACTTTTGTTGTTTTATTATTATTATTTATTATTCAATGATACATGTACTACTATTAGTTAAACTTTTCGAAAGAGTTTGTCTTGAAACACTTGAATAATTCTTCAGTCTCTTTTGTGCATTTTAATGTACGCATATTGTTTTCTTCAACGCAATGAACAGCCTTGTCTAGTTCTGGCTTGCATGTTTTAGTGATTTCTCTCATACTATATAGATATGATCAATGATGATGATTATTAGAACGATTGATGATCATTTTGATCAAAACTAGAGATGATCTGCTGCTACAGCTATGATGATGATTTGACTTACATTTTTTGAGTGCAACCAGCAACAGATACAGAGTATTTGAGACAAGCTTGTGGATCGTTACCATTGTCGATCTTGCACTTTTCAAAGGCATACATTGTTCTTTCGCAAACCGACCAAATCGAGTCTACTGAAACAATAAGTTCTGCTCTGCTATATGGTTCCATTATTCTATATATATATATATGTCTTGTAGAGAGTGAATCTAAGTGATGAACTAATACAATGTTGTTGCAACAAACTAATCTCTCTGCATGCAATCATAAAAAGGCTCCAAGAGAAGGTGTCTGTAGTTCGACAATGAATAGTTTTTTTTATTTAATTTTTTTTTTTCGTCTTCAAGCACAAGTAGAGAGACTGGTTCTACTCATTTTATGTCTTTTGAATATAACAATTATTTCTTTGCATTTTTGGTTTCATTTGATGGAGTTGAGGAAATTGGTAATACAAATGCACCAACGAGCTTGTAAGTTTGGATCAATTACAAAGTGGAGTCATCTTGGCTATATTTGGAACGTTGATGGCTAATCTTTAAACTGATTGTCGGATGGATGGTCCTGTATAACTATTGTACAATCATCTGCCTCCTCGACAATTACATGTGTTGTTTAGCTTTCAACTCAAAAATAAAGCTAAAAATAATCATAAATAATTGCAGATGAATTCTTATTAATGTAATATAGATAAATCGATAACAATCATTTTTTGTGAAAGCTTATCAACTTTGTATTATTTAATATAGATTAATTTGTTTATTTCTTTTTAATAACAGTCATTTTTTGTGAAAGTTTATCGATTCTGTATTGAATAGCATATTTATATTTGATGGCGAAGAAAATGGTAATCCCAATCACAATGGATGCTCCGACAAGAGCAACAGTTAGTCCAATGATTAGACTACGAGACACTCCTCCATCGTCGCTACTACTACATTTTTGGTTTGGTGATGTATCACTTTCCATATTCAAAATGGCTTGAAAGTTGGGATCAATGACAAAGTAGCGGTCATAGTATGGAATGTTGATGGCTAATCTTTTCACTGATTGTTTGGATGGGTCTTGCACGGTAATGGTAGTGTCGTTTGATACAGATTCTTCTAATATCTTGTTGGTTACATAGATTGTACGATCGTCTGCCTCTGCATTCTTTATGCATTGGACATAGAGTGACACGCTATCAACTCGGAGTTGGATCCAAGCAACATCATTTTCTGCGCCATTGAATGATCCAGATTCAGATGATGAACAACTGTCGGAACTAGTGTTTCTAGTAATGACCGAGTCCATGATGAGTTGAAGTGTATTGAGACGTGATGAAAAGCTATAGTTGGACATACTAATAGTATATTTGATGGTTGAATCTTGAACGGTAAAGTTGGCATCTGCAAAGTCAATCATTACATCACTAGTAGTGTTGAAATGTTCAATGGTCACATTGATAGTTGATGTTGTGTTGTCTCCTTGGCGAATAACGGTTGTGTAATTGTATAGAGTACTTGATCTATTTGAATTAAAACTACCAACATAATCCCAATCATTTAATGGATATGATTTTAATGTATCACCATCAATTGAAATCTCTCTTAGTTCAATGATTGATATAAATGTTTTTGTTTTAGCAGTTTCCTCTGACGATGATGATTCCTTATTATTGTCTTGATCTTTAATAAACATATTTAAAGATGGTTTATCTTGATTGAATTCCATTTTCAAAGAGTCGTGAGGTATTTTGACACTTGTACAACCACTTCCAGTATAACCAGTTGAACATTGACAACCAGTCTTTGTACAAACACCATTTCCACCACATATTTTGTCGTTGGAATCCTTTGGACAAGGGAATAGAGACTCTTGATAGATAAAATCTTTTGAGACGAGAATAATAGAGTTTGTCGAGATGCTAACCGATCCAAGTCCATCCGACACATAGAGTGAGAGTCTATCTGATTTTAATTGTGGTTGGGTAAATATAATTTGGTATTGATTTTCGACACCCAATTGCTTGGTGGCAAAGCTTTTAACTTGAATGGGTGTTGATCCATCCATTAGGTCAAAGTATCCAACTACTGGTAATGGTTTATCCAATGAACCAAAGTTGCATCCATTTACTGTAATTGAGTTTCCTCCAGATTGAGTAATCTTGTCGACGATATGGAGTATCTTTGGAGTCCAATCCATTTTTGGTGCTGTAATAACACCATTATTGATAATGTTTGGAAGGGCAACCAATAAATCGGCAGTATCATATCCAAGAGGGTTCAAAGCATTATCAATGATACCATAGACTCCAACGGCCAAGAATTCTCCTCCAAATCCATACATGTAGGGGACAGTAATATTACCCGAGAATTCAATTTGATCTCCAGTTGGTGAGCCGTCAAGATTAAGAGGTACCTCTAAAACTTGTCCTCTAATGTTGGTCAAGTAGATGGATGGCAAGTGGAGTTGTGATAGACCATAGGTTGGTTTGGATAGTGACAGTGTCAATTTAAATGCGATTGGTGTTGAAGTAAACGATGACAATATAGTTGGACTAAAGGTAAGATTGGCAATGGTGGGAGTACTGAGAGTACTGACAATAGTCTCTGATGGGAGACTACAAACGACATTGTATATTCTATAGTTTGTGTCTCCAAATACAGGTAGTGCAACGGACAGAGGATTGACTAAAAGACTAGCTTCCCAACGATTGTAAACATTTCTATTTCCACCCTTGTCAGTCAATGATACATATTCAAATCGAATGGAGCGTGAAGGACAGGAATAAATCTTTATAGTCTTGTTGTAGATACCTTGATTTGCATTACCAGATTGTCTATCGTTTGCCGACAATGTAAATTGATATTGAGTAAAGTCACCCTCTGATACCAATGTAACCAATCCACTATCAAATCCATTAAAACTATCAGAAATGTTGAAAGCGATAGTCAACAATACGATACGATTTGATGATCTTGATTCAGTGGTATCTGTACTGTCAATAGTGATGACATTAATAAAAGGACCAATGTTATCATCAGTGTTGCCCGATACAACTGTAACTTGTGGAACAATTGAATTGAACGTTTTCTTTGCATAGATTGACATTAGAGCACCATCCCAACCTTTGCAAAATATCTCATAATCCAAAGGTCCCTCGTAATATCCTTGAGGAACAGATATGTCAAATTCATAAAATCCATTGACCAACTTTCCGTAAAACAACTCTGCTTGTGGTACATTGTCACTTGGTAGAGGTGGAATATTGGAATACAAAGTTTGTTTGTTTTCAATATACTTGTCAATTGGTCTTTTTAATTTAAATATTGGTGACCAGTTTATATCTGGATGAGTCATCTTTACATTTAATTTGATTTTTTGAATTTGATTATTTGTAATTGTTGTTTTATCAAAATTAAATGATGTTATATTTTTAATTGTAACTAAAAAAAAAAAGAGAATAAAAAAAATTAATATATAAAGATATATTATTATTAAATCTTTTTTAGATTTACTTACAATTTAAATTAAAAGAAGGAACAATGTTGAAATCAAAATCAAAAGCATTACCAGATTTATAAATGTTTAATCTACCAGCCAAATCAAACAATGTAATTGTTAGAATGGTTGGTGGTGGTGGGACTAAAACATTATTGATTAATGCTTGATAGGTTGAATTGAATCTATCATCTTGTTGAACGATATTTGATTGATCCAATATTGATAGATTAATACCATCACTAATTTCTATTCTATGAATGGGTGATTGGGAGAGACATCCAATGATAATGGTGTATTGGTTTAGATTAATGACAGATACCTCTACTCTAGTTAGGATTGGGATGGGATTGGTTGTTGGTAGGGTTACTATTTGAGCTGTTCTAAGATTCTCTGATTGTTGAATGATGTTTTGGTTTCCCATGATAAAGGCAAAGCTATCTTGACGCATTTCAGGTAACCATGGATACGAAGCACCAACTATGACTCTTCCATCACTAATTGATTTCAATCCAAATGGATATTTTGAAATATCAAATGCCCTATTACCTTGTTGATACTTTATAAATGATGCACCTCCTTGTTCACTGGCAGTAAATGTAGCAGTATTTAATTGAGTAACATTGGCTACTTGGATGGGTCGTGGTCCAGAGAATTGAATGTTACTAAATACAGCACTCGATATTGAAATCGTTGGAGCAAAGATTGGTGTAGAAGTGGTAGGGAATGACATTGGATAGTATCTTTGACTACTCATTGGTTGCACCAAATCTACAAACCAATAGGAAACGGGACCATCGAGTCTACCAGTTGAAGGCATCATCATTTGTCTGGATTGAGCCATTTCCTCTTGATAAATACTAAGTGATCGACCAACACTAACGTTTACAGGACTTGTCATCATAAAGGTTGGTGTAATAACTTGATAATATTGTTGATTTGATGGAGTGGATTGTATTATACTATAATTACCAATATTTAAATCTGCTAAAAAAAATAGAGAGTATAATATTATTAGTAATCACAACATTTTGAATCTATTCATTTAATTTCATACCATCAGAACTAATTGGATTAGTAATAGACACTATCATTTGACTTGAAGTACTACTACTAATGGTAACATTAAATGATTGTGGTAGGATAGTTTCAGTACGTTTCTCAATGACTACACGGTAGATACTTGGTGATACTAGGTATGTAAAACATATATCACCAGAGGTCTGACCAAAGTTTAATTGACAAGTTGGATCTCTAAAACTAAAGGATACATTCTCTAGTAAAAAGGAGTAGGTTTGAAATACTCTATCATAAATAACTTGATTACTAACCAATGATCCTGTAAATGTTGGTGGTCCTATAATAAAATTAGTTAGTAAACTATTATTTGTTTTAACAAATAAATCAAATTACATACTTTGACATGTTATAGATTGAATATCAAATTCTAATGTTTGATCATTCTCTATGTATTGAATCTTTAGTAATTGAGTTTCTTCAGGACTCAACATCATATCACCACCTTGAACACTATAGAATTGATGGTTGGTGGTAGGGTCTTGAAACATCAAAGTTGCACCAGATGTTACAATTTGAATAGGTCTAGATACTACGAATTGATAGTGAATGTTTGAGCATCCATCACTACTATCCATAAATATCTTTGCGTCATTTGGTATAAAGTATTTAACTAATAGATTTGTATCTATTCAAAAAGAGAGAATGAGAATAAAAGTAAGATTTGAAAATGAATTTGGTGATGATCAAAAAATACATACTATTAGTATCTGTGCTGATTGGAATGACACCTTGAGGTTTAGTAAATTGTATAATAATAAATAATATTAAAATTAAAAAAGATAAGGAAGAAGAAGATCCCATTCTTTCTTTTCTAAAGTATAGATACTTTTTAAAAAAATAAATAAATAAATAATTATTGGTTGGAAGATATTAAGATAATTATACTAATACATTGAACAAATATTCTTCTAATAAAAAATTTATTTATATAAATATAAATAGTTGGTCAATTAATTGTAATTGTATTGTCATGTTAACTTTAACCATGACACCACCATTTTAATTTAAAGGTTAGGTTGTGATCATTTAATATTCACACACTTTACCCAAGAAGGGTGCGTGAGGGGAAGATTTGATTGATTGATTGATTGTTGATAGTTAACCACATCGACCGTCTTCTACTCTGGCTAGTCATTGAACCACCATAGCTCTATTGATCGATTGACCAGTATTTATGTGTGAGAGTGTGGAACTCAGGTCAAAAATTGTGTAATTTCAACCCAATCATTAAAAAGTGCTAGACACCAACGGACTGGTGTGTAGAACGAACCTCCTTATTTTTATTGTACTGTTTGTTGGAATAAGAGAGGGAGGTTCAACAATTATAACTAACTACTAAATGGGATTTATACATAATAATAATATTATTTATTATCAAGATTTGGGCAATATATATTTTTTTTTTGGAATTTGGTTTATTTATTTGTGATATTCACCAACCGTCTTTAATGGACATACTTGTCACGTACAACTTGGCGGGTAGTGTTTGGTGAATATATAGTTTATATTTATTTAATATACTAGTATGATGTAATGAAATATTTTTTGAGGAAAAGCCATAATAAGCACACGAACCAGCCTGGATGATTAAACGTTAGTTATTTGATTAGATATTGATGGATTGGGTGGATAGAAGGATGGAAGGTATATATATCGGAAATCATTTAGTTATTATTATAGCTGTTGTTGTTGGCAGCAGCAGAGGCAGCAATGACAACAATTGGGATAATAATGGCAATTGCGACCAAACCAATAAAGAAGAAGATAACAGAGAGGATACCAAAGAGTCTGGCAGTTCCATTCTTACTCTTTATAAACATAAATCCACCAAGCCAAAGGAGGCAAACGAACCAGCCTAGATGAATAAACGTTAGTTATTTGATTAGATATTGATGGATTGGATTAATACCCACCCAGAATAAAAATTAATAATGATGGGAAAACATCATTCTCTCCTTCATTATGATGATGATGGCTCACTGTAACTGGTGGAGGAGCAACAACGTATGTAGTTTGTGGTACATATGAGATTGGTTGTTGGTATCCTTGTGGTTGTTGGTAAGCAACTGGTTGGTAGCCTTGTGGGGCATATCCTTGTTGAGGGTATCCTTGTTGTGGCTGTTGTTGTTGTTGATACATTCCTGGTGGTGGTGGAGCGTAGTATCCTTGTTGTGGAGCTTGTTGTCCTTGTGGAGGATACATTTGTTGTTGTTGTTGTTGTGGTTCTTCTAAACCCATTGCTTTAATCTATTAATGTGTGTATGTATGTAATACGACTACTTTTACTTTACTATATATAATGTTTGAACAAATAATATACTACTGTTTAGTTCTGTTTCAATTGTTGTTTTATAAATAACGGTATTTTAATATCACAACTTTTCTTTATGGTGATGTGACCACAAAGCTGTGCAACTCCCATCTATTTTTATTTTTTTTTGAAAATTGATTTTCTTTCTTTGCGAGGAATCACCCCAAGCCATTGACCACGAGATCACCCTTTTCTTCAAGATACCAGTTAAAGATCAATTCAGCCACCCGGTTCCAAAGTAGTTGCCCTTTAACCAAAGGATATCTTTTTCTTTCTTTCAAATAGAATCATATGATCGTCACTCTTGAAATTTGTTTTATTTATTTATCTCTCTATTTATTATTGTCTTCTATCTACCAAATCAACTTTTACACAACACCCAATAAATAATTTCCTTTAAAGCCATGTGTGAGATTTGAACCTCTGCATAGAAATGGCACAGACCATTGATGGACACTTCAACTGAGAATTGTGGAAGTGGACACTATTTGTCTCTTAAATAGACAATATATCAATAGTAGAACAAATATTAAAATTTGATACCATTAAAGATATCCCAACCAAGTCTTAAGTCTACTCAAAAAAAGTAACTATTTTATTTTAAAACAATTTTCAATTCATTCTTTCTTTTACAAATTAGAAATCCAAATACATATATAATAAATATTAAACATAATCCAATTGGAATTGAAATGGCTAGAATAAATTTACATGTACTTCTATGATGTCCCATGTTTTTGGTAAAATCTTGTTGTTTAGAGGTTGTAGAAGAGGGGGATGAGTGATGTTTATGTTTGTTGTATACTTGATGTTTTGGTGATGGTTGAATAGGTTGTTCTGTTGAAGTATGTACCATAATATTTGAACTTTCATCTATATACAAATCCATTGGATTGAATTCGGTTGGTAAGTCTTCACCCATTTCAAAATTATCATGTTCGAATTCTTCTTCTGGTTCAGCACTAGAACCACCAACGATAATAGATGGTAGGAAAGGATTTACATAACAAGGAGTATAACAATTTAATACCATATCTTTATACTCTTGGAAACATCTTGATGCATCTCCACAATGAGGATATGTGGCTCTTTTACCTGTAACAAATGACATTTCATTGCATACCAAAAAGTCGACTGCTTTTTCTGTGCAAACAGTTCCAGTTGTACCATTGAATAACATACTATTAAGAACACAATTTCCATTACCACTAGAGTCATATTCACATCTTTCCAAATCCAATTTACAATCTTTATCATCATAACAATTATCTATGGACGATGGAATTGTATTAAAATCAACACAAGTATTGTTTAAAGGTGAACAATAAAGTGATTGAATACAACTTGAAATCCATGGATAGTGTGGATCATAGTAACAAGATTCTCCCATTCCAGATTGAAATAGTGGGATTGCAAAATGAGTTGGTTCACTACCCGACCACTCCAAACAACTAATATTTGTGAAATCTTCAAATGGGATAAGAAGAGGTGTATACTTGAAGAAATAATCATTGTTTGGATTTGAATATTTGTAATATGAAAGTAATGGTTGTCTTTGTACTCTTATTGTTTCATTATAGTGACATCCTCTACCAAAAGTATATGATATTATAGGTTGGGATTTTATAAAATTATTTGGATTACAATCTAATGATCCATTTTCAAATCTATAAACAATAAATATTAAAATATTAAATTAATACTTATTTATTTACTTATTTTTATTTTGGATCTTTGAAACCTTACAATTTTTTATAAATTGGATTTAAATTATCCTTGCACATATTATGTATTTCTCCATGAACATATTGAATAAAAAGAAAACTAAAGATTATAATCTTTAATATTATTATTTTTTTGTTTAACATTTTTTGATATTATCCAATAACAGATTAAACAATCAAATCAAATTAAAAACAACATGTTCAATTCACAATTCAATGATGATAATTGTTGAATTAATCAAAGAATTATTAATATATTTGATGATGGGTGGGTGGGTAATCAATGGAAATCTACACGCTCTGAATAAAATTTATATTTATTTATTTTCTCCCCCCACAATCAAAATAAATCATACCATAAATGGGGGATGTATTGTATGTACTATATTTGTTTTGAACTCACGGCTATCATGTCATCTATCTCACCCACCCACCCACCCATCAATGTGAAAGATCCCATTGTTATTCATTTATATCATGATGATATTACAAGTTTAATTAATTTACGTAATAATTATACTTGTTTTTTTTTTTTATGAAAATTTATTTAATTTTAACTCTATATTCTTTTGTTTGTTTTATTTTATTGCCATTCTGAGGCAACTTGAATCTTTGATTGAGTCTTTTAATTAAACATCTTCTAACAAGGAGAGCAGTGACAACAATGAAAATACAAACTGCACCAACAACAGAGAAAATGATTGCATAGAATACCTTGCTACTCATCTTATTGGAATGATGATCATTGTTTCTATTTGGGTTCCATCTTGAACCACCTCCACTTGGTTTACCTGATGGTTTACCTGATGGCCAAATAACCATACCAGAGTCGTATACATTTTGATGACATGGATCAGAGCAGGTAGTCATCATATTACAATATTCTTGTGGGCATCTAGCTTCTGGACAAGTAGTGTCGGTGGTGGCATTAAGGGTACCAGTAGTCTTGTTGGCAACAGAGCATGCAAAGAATTTATCGGTTGCTTCCATACACAATGACATGTTTTGAGCGTTACGTATAGGAGAGTTGGCAACACACTTGCTTCTACCATAGAGTGGAAGCATTGAGGTATTGTTTTTACATTCACATCTTTGGTATTCGGCTTGACAAACGTTAACGTTACCGGTACAGTCTACAAATTGGTTGGTTTGTTGTGGAACAGTTCTGATACACTTGAAACTGGCATGGTGACAGTGGAATCCATTGGCAACATCACAATTGGTCATCCATGGATACTTGGCATCAAAGTAACAATTGGTCTCTTTATCCTTTACTTGTTTTTCATGAAGTGGAACTGCGAAATAATCAGTGCATACTGGTTCAGTGGTAGTAGTAGTAGTAGTATTGGTATTGTTGGTGGTACTATTGGTTGTTGGTTTTGGAGTTGGAGTTGGTGTTGGTTTACAGCGGACATAAGATGAAAAGTTGCATGGAAGAACCAAGAATGGAGTTGATTCCTTGTATGCAATCTTGATAATATATTCCTTTGGCAATGCAATACCATACACACAATCAGAGTAAACTGGCATTTTGGTAATATCAAATGTATCATTCATCGTTGAATTTGAATTACATACTTGATTTGATTTTGTTAAACTAAATAAATAAAAAGAAAAAAAGAAAAATATTAATATTAATTCTAAAAATAATATTGTTGGTTGGGATCTAAATATTTAATATTATTACTTACCAAGATGTATATTGAGGACTCCAAGCACCCTTTGATGGGTCACATTTATTTAGACATTGTGGTTGATTAGATGCAATACAAAGACCAACAACACAAAACAATAATGTTATTAATATTATCTTCATCTTTTTTTTTTAATTATTTAATAATGACAGATTAAATTTTATACAACAATATTTATATATTAATAATATAATATATAATGACAATATAGTTGGTAATAAATACTGATGATTCAGAATTAAATTGTAGTAGTAGTTGTTGTTGGTGTAAAAGACAAATATTGAGGAATAATAAGAGTAATATTTTGTAACTTGCTTTATAAATAGAGTAATTTGTTGTTCCATTCTCCTCTTTTTTTTATCCATAAATAAATATATATATATTGTCAAACCAACCCTTCCATCACTCTGTTTGAACAGCATTACACCCTACCCTCACACCCCCCATGTCAGTGAGAGTGTGTGAAGGGTTTGGTTTACAAACACGAGTTATTGATTCATCAGTCATTATTTTCTCTCTCTCTCTCAACCCATCTATCAATAATAATAGTATGGTGAGGGTAAAGTGTGATGGTTCCACTTTTATTGTATTGGAATCAATTGATTAATAGAAAGATTGAATGAATGAAAAGATAGACAGATATCTTGAAGGAAGGAGTATAAAAAAACATAGGAGGTCACACGATCAACTTTGTTGGATTCTTATTTATTTTTGATTTAATCATTTGATCATAAAGCGAGAGCTAAAGAATGATGATGGTTTACAGATATTCATAATACTCTTTTCTTCTTTTGTATATATATATATATATTAAAAGAGTGTATGTTTGATGGATACAATAATACAAAGTAATAATGGTGATGATAGATTGAATCATATACTTCGATTAGTATTGATAAGAAACAAAGTGACATCAAGTATTATCTTTTACTATACACACCATATTAGTAGACAGTTGGTATTATCAATTGTATCAGTACCATTCTTTAAAAGGGATGATGTTCATTCAATACAACAAGACAGCGATGATGACAATGACAATCATGTCTCAATATTACCATTTTATAAAGGTCAACAAATCAAACAATCATTATGGTTAATGATCAAATTTAATTGGACCAATAGATTTATATCAGAATTTGATCATCTAATCAATAATAATAATAATAAGAATAATAATAAGATAATATTAAATGAAACATTTTATATTGAAGCAACTTTAAAAGCAAACCTTGAAATCCTACAAAGATTACATCTTCACAACTCTTCTTCATCCTCCTCTTCTTCATCATCATCATCTTTAAAGTTTATAGTACAACCAATTTTAATAACCAATATTATAAGGGCAGGTAGTCCAAAGACATTACAATGGGCTTTAGATAACATGCCATTCAGATTATTCCATATAGAGAAACCAATGAATGAAGAATATGAAAAACCTTCATACAAAGAATTAAAATATACTCTAAAAGATTTAGAACATTGGTTATTGGAATCTCTATCTTATTCTCCTACTACAACTTTTACAATTAATAATAATAATTATAATACAAATACAAATAATGACAATACACATAATAATAATGATAATGATGAAACCATTTCAACTAAAATGTTTAAAATGTTAACAAGAAGATTTGAAAAAGAATTGGGAATATCAAAAGGATTAAGAAAAGAGTCTGATACTAGAAATGATCGTTATCAAAGAGATAACTTTATCTATATGACATTTTACGATCAATCATCTATATCAAAGAGACCTGGAAAAGAGTTTTTCTATTGTATTTTACAACTCTACTTGTACGATTGTATTCATTCATCAACTGCTTTGCAAGTGGCAACTCTTTTTGGTGTATTTGAATTGATACCATTCATCAAAAACACAATCAATACTTTACTTTGGGAGTGGCCAGAAAAACAATTGGGAGTGGCTACTGCCCATCCTGGAATGGTAGAATACATCTTTGACTCTTACAAACAAGTAAACTTGAATGGTGACAAGAGTCATTCAATCGTCTATGAAATCTATAAAAATGCATCAAATCATGGAAATATAAAGTGTATCGAATACTTTCACAAGCTTTATCCTCGTACAGATCTCGGACTCATCCTTCCAAAAGCTCTGACTAGAGGTGAAGAAAAACTAGTTAATCTTTATTTCTCTGAACAGAAACACACAGTTGCCGGATTTATTCGTCAATTTATAGTCATAGAATCCATTCACAAGAGTCTTTTGACGGTCGAATTGATTGATCGTCTTGTTGTCATTCCAAGAATACGATTCAATTTCACAGACAAGTTTATTGCTACTCTTTATTTTGCTGGAGATGACATTAAAAAGTGTCTCGTCAAACACAAGGAATTAATTTTTATAGACTATGGATACATTTTAAAGAAATTGGCTTTGCGTGGAGACTTGGATGGAATCAAAGTATTGTTGATGGATTGTCCAATATCTCGTTTTGGATCACGTGACAAACAAATGTATCCGACAACCGTCTGCCTAGAAGATATTGAAAGTTTATTGTGGCGTGGAAAGTATGATAGCGTTAGATTACTATTCGAGATGAATGCTGTTTTACCAATGCCAGTGACCAAAAACACAGACAGCAAATTTGAAATGAAATATTTAATCGATATTATTGTCATTTGGGCACAACCAAAACAACACGCACAATCATTGGAACTGATTAAATTCTTGGTAGAATTTATAGATATGGATGACATGATTGAAAAGTTTAGAAAAGCTGCCAATGATATGGACAAACAATTTAAAACTCTATTTAATGTCGCTCCCAATTCTAGTCGTCTTTGTTCTTCCAACATTTTAAATCTAGTCATTGAAAATAATCGAAAGGATGTTTTTGACTATATCATGGGATCAACTAGTCGTTATTTCCCATTCAAACAATGTACATCCTATGCTATCATTAGTCTAATCAATAGTAACAACAACAACAACAACAATAATGATATGGAAATGATCAATGTTATTCTTGACAATTCACTTTTAGAAAAGTCATTAAACCATTACATTTTACGCATTTGTACACATGCATCGACCAAAGGCAATATTGAAATGTTTCAATTCTTTTATGATCGATTTGTGGGTAGTATCGAAAATGAAAAATGGCAGTCACAAAATCTACTTGTAGAATCACTTTCTTATGCAACCAAACAATGTAGATTTACATTTTTGTCATTCCTCTTTGACAATTATTTACGAAAAAATGATAATAGTGGTCCCACTATTCACCAAATTGACCGTCGGTCAAGTGGATTGATATATTCTATCGTTAGAGATCTATCAAACCTTTCAAGTCCATCAAAGAGATTGATGAGTTGCAATACTGTAAAATTGTTGGTGGAAAGATTCATTCGTGAACCAAAGAAATCAGGATCCACGACTATTGAAGCTCCCCATACACCACATTTTATCAATATTATCAAGAATGACCATTTCGAATTGTTCGAGTATTTGATAGAAGTATTTTATTTTAAAAATCATCTACCTAGTTTTGGTGTCGTTGATGATGATGGTGACAATACAAACAAATTGTCGTACGAACCAATCAAAAATAGATCTGGTATTTTATTCATGACAAGGATTGATTTTGAAGAAATCACCTCTATTGCCTATGAATATGGTACTCTTAGAATTATCAATTATCTCCAACAATCAAGAAAAAATAATCCTCTAATCACCAAAACTTCATTTTGTCAATTTCAATAAATATACTATAATTATTTATATAATTAATTTATTGATCAACTTGAACTTGTACTAGCAGTTGTACTGGTCAAGTTGTTTTGCTTGGTTATAGCCATTCTCTTTTTCACACAATTTTTACAAGTTCTTCTTTTAGAGTAAAACTCTGATTCTGGAAGCTCGACACTTGTACCCCACCACGCCACATGGTCTTCATCTTTGCAGGTTTTCGTTTGGCCATTGCCTGCAGCAGGGGCTGAAGTAGTAGTAGTAGTAGTAGTAGTTTTGATTTTTGGTGGTTTTAGAGGTGCTGATTTTTTCGCAATTTGCATGGGCCTTTTTGGTGGTGGTATAGGCACCAAGGATGGTTTTGAGGGGTCTTGATTGAATTGAGGTTTTGTTTGGGCTGCTGATTTGGTTGCTGGCATTTTTACTCTTCCAGTGGCAGCAGCAACCTTGGCAACGGGTGCAGCTACTTTTTCTTTTTCTTTTTTAGATTCAAAGAACAAAGTTGGAATTTCTTCACCAGTATTTTGAGACATGGTTTTAAGGGTATCAGACAATAATGTCATATCCCTATTCAAATTGATAACTTGATTGTAGAGTGCAGACTTTTTGATGTATTGTTTCGCGCCAGCTTGAAGTTGAATTGTTATTAATTTGACCTTGCTTTCAAGCAACTGGGCAATATGTAACTTGTCTTTTTCATCCAACGAGTCTGGAGTAAACTGTTGGTCTTTTGACAAGAGGAATTGATTGAATTGTGCACATCCAACAGTACCACATTCACAAACAGGGTTCTTCCATACTACTTCTTCCAACGGAGCTATACCAGTGGTTCCAATATAAATACCACTATCACTATCATCACTATCACTATCACTATCATCACTACTACTACTATCATCCTCATTTGGTTGTTCTTTTTGTTGTTGTTGTGGTGGTGGTTGATCTGATATTTTTGGTTTGGTTGCTTCTATAATTTGAATGTCTGGAATTTCGATTTCTGGTAAAGAAACTTTAGGTAGACAATGGTCATGTATAATGGTGTAAAGCGGTGATGAAGCAAAGGTGGAGAGACTTTCTTGAAGTTGAGATAGCAATTGAGAGAAAAAGTATGCAAAAGTTGGTTGGTTTGTGTTGAGAATGGGCGATGATACAATCAATTCTACCATTGGACGACATATTTGATTAAAGTGATCAGTTGCTCCAATGAATACAAAGACGGCAATATTGACAATAAGATCGATGAGTAGAGTGCAAATGGTGGGCAAACCACTTTCGAGAATGGATTTGACAGTATCTACGATCAATTTGCCGAGCGAATTGGCGACTTGGTCGTTAGTCAGTGGAAAGGCACTTAATAGTTTTTGGCGAATATTGGTGATGATGATAGAGTCATTTGGAAAGGTTGGATTGGAGATTTGAGAAGGATCTTCTTTGTAAAATTTGAGTATTTCTTCCATTCTCTCGTACACTTCCTTTTTGTCGTTGGCAGTGCGCACAGATATACTGTTTTTCGATCTAAAGATGTGGTTGGAGAGCAAATGAGCCAATACGTCATTGGTGAGATAGGGATAATGATCCTTGTGAGTTCTCATATCCGTATACAACCCATCGAGTACAAAAATGTCTTTGAATGTAAACTCTGAGAGAATGCTCGATATTTTCTGAATGACTTTTTGTTTGGTTTCAATGTCACACGGATTGATGGTTCTAAAGAGTGATTTAACATGTTCCAAATTCTCTAGGGAATGTTTTTTACAAAACTTTCTCTTGGCAGCACAACCACATATCATCCAAAAGGTAGAATTTGAAAAATAAAAATCAATCAATTGATTTCTAGCTTTTGTGATGGCAATATTGGTAGAATTTAAGGTTTCAGCCAACGCCTTGGCGAAAAACCTAGAGTTGTAAACAATGACCTTGTCATTGTCTGCAGAGATTAAAAGCCACTCTTTGAGCAATTCGATTGCATCTTCAGTCTTTGAAGCACGACGCCAAGAATTATACAACTCTTCAATACAAAATGGCGCCTCTGTCTTTTTCTTTTGAAATTGTAAAAATTGTTTGGTGTATTGTAGACCAAAACTTTTAGAGTGGAGTGAACCAAAGAAACTAAAGACACTTGCCTGTGCAGCGTCTTGTGCAGAAAAACTTGGATATTTTGTAAAGAATGTTGTAAACTCTTCACTTGGACGAATATCCATTTTAGTCTTCAATGTATCCAAAGCAGAAGACAGAGTTGTAACAGTGAAAAATTGTTCACTATTTAAACCGTCCCACAAAACATAGAATAAATCTCCAAAGTTTCTTTGAGTTGGTAATTCCTCCTGTTCCACTATTTTTAAATCACTAGAAAAATCTATACGATCATTTTGACTACTACTATCTAAAAGTGAATATTCCATTGCTCTAATTTGTCTTATTGTTCCCCTAAAATAAAAAGTATTAATATTTGTTTGTTTGTTTTGTTTGTTTTGTTTGTTTTTAAAATTTACCAAGTATAAAAATATTGAGGAAATTGTTTTGAAAGTAAAGTAAAAGTTTTTCTATATAATGGTAATAATGATTTTGTTGGTTGTAATATGATTCTATTTACATTGGTTGAGTGTTGTATTTTTCTTTTTCTGTCTGGCGCAGCAATGTCTGATGGTGTTCCATTGTTTTGTAACTTTTTCATTTCCATGATACCTTGGATACAAGTGTGTATCTTGTTTACATCAATGTAAGAGTGTATCAATTCATTGTGACTGTCGCGATTTGGTTGTGTCGTACGATAGAGATCGTATGTCAATACTAAAAGAGGACAATTTGAAGTGATATCGATGGTGCTGTCTGCGTAAAATGCCATGTATTGGAATCGAATGGGATCGATCTTATCCAAAGCAAATGGAGTCAATCCCAAACGATCCCTACCTTTGATTGAAAAGTAAGGGTCTTGTCCTCCAACAGGCTCATCCCAAATCGACCAAAAGAAGAACATCTTGCCAAACTTTCCAGGTGTCTCGTCGGCAGCCGAGGATATATCTCTATAGTTGGAAAGAGAAGCACCCGGTGACAAGACCATAATTGACGAGAACTTTTCAGTGATGCCTGGTGCACCCAACAGGTCTGACACTCTAGGCAATACATGCTTGAGACCACTCTTTTTAATGGTCACCTTCTCGCGAGGGATAGAGTTGACGAGTGGTCTTGCAGCATCTGTCTTGCCCAATGCTTTAAACTTGTTGAAATCTAGTGCAACATTAAAGAGTGAATCTAACTCTCCAAAGCTCTCGACCGAGATCTTTGGATATTTGGTAACAATCTCATGAACGTAAAAGTTACGTTGAAGAGATATGAATGCGTTGAGTTCACCTAACTTTCTATCCATCTCCGGAGATGCGGTGCGTGTGTGCGAGTGAGTGATTCTGTCTGTACTGTTGACAATGATCTATCTATTTATATTTATATAATGTTGTATGAAGCGTAATATTATTTATAATCTAAAATACTATCATTATAAGTATATGTACAAAAAAAATTAAATAATGATAATATATGATAATTTTAAATACAATGAAACTACTACTACATTGAAGAGTCGTGGGGTGGGGGTTGGCGCCTTGCTTGTTTTTTTCAATTTTTGTTTTATTTTTTATCTTTTTTAACGACTAAACTATCAATAACATTACATAAATAATTAAATAATTTAAAATTATTATGTTTTAAGGAATGAATTAACATTTTATAAATAATGTTGTTGGAATCGTTGAAACTTTTCGAGAATGGTGATCGGTCGAAACATTTGTGTTGACGATGTGATGATTTTTTAGAGATGAATAACTCCAAGATATAGATGATGGTGTCGGTCATTGTAGGGTACTTTGTCAATACGAGGAGATTGGTTGGATCCAATGAATAGGGTTTGTCATTCTTTCGATACTGTTCTTTAAATCTGTCAAATAGGAATACTATAGGTTCGATCTTGCATGAATGTGCATATGATAATTCATTGACAATAGTATCGACGAGTTGACTAGTGACAAAGAATAATGACTCTTTTGGACCAAGTTTCATCAATTCTAATATTTCAATATTGCCTCTTAAAACAGCACTAGTAAATGCAGATACCATGGTATCTCGATGGTTGATGAAATAGTAGGGATCACCATTTTCCAATTGATATTTGTATAGTACTTTAAAGTATCCAGTGTTGGATAGTGCAGCTGCATTTTTGAAATGACTCTCTTTTGCAAAGAGTGGAGGATATCTTTTTATGAAATGACCAACAATTTCAATTTGTCGGTCTGTTGATAGGATGACCATTGGCAACACCTTGGACATCCCAGCTCGATGATTTCCAATGTCAAACTGAGGCATGTTCACAAGCGTATCGAATAGTTCAAACATTTTGTCTGAAAATATTAATTCCAATCTGAGATTATTAATGTTGATTCTTGATACGCTTAAAAATAGCTTTATAAACTCTGGATCTTTAGATTCTTGAACTTGAGACGCATCCAAGTTGCTAGGTAACTCCCAACCACTGACCATATTATTTTCTAAAAATACCCTTGCCACGTCAAACCTGCCTACATGACAAAGCGCATAAAATTCGTGTGCTCCAATCACTCCCTTTTCAGCCTCTCGGCTATAAAACCAAGGGAATTGTGTAACAATCAACTTGATCGTGTTGACTGAATGTGTATTTTCAAATGCCGCTGTAACGCCTCTGTAAGGTGTGACCAAGTCAATAGATGCATATTTTGAAATGGCTTGGTTGTCTTGTCCATCGATATTGTCCCAAGACAGGGTTTGGTCAAATAAATGTGAATAATCAACTTTTGAAACGAGGTCTGGTCGAGTACTAAAGATTTGTTGTTCAATGTACTCTATCACACCAAATTCTTTGTACTTTAACGAATCATAATACAAAGCATTGATGTATATTTCCAATGGAATGTTATTAGTTTCCAACAACAACAGTTTGACCAAATCAACAGTCAATATTGTTTTATGGAATTGAATAACATCTGACCATATGTGGTCAGTAGTAGTTGGAGTCGTCATCTCTTTTAATAGATATTTGACAATACCAATATGACCTCTTCCCAAAGCTTCTGACAAACAACTTGGGTGTATCGAGACATTAGATGACGATGACGACGACGACTTGGACAAACCAATTAAATAATCAAGTGCTTCTATATTTCCATTATCACATGCTGCTCTGGTAACGTCGGAAATATCCAAAGGTGGTTTCCACAACTCGCATAGATATTTTAGTAATTTGCCAGATGACAATTTAGTTGCAATCGAGTAACTAGTCTCCAATGGCAGTACCACTCCTCCAACGTTTTTTTGAATAAACTCTATCAATGGATAATGCTCCTTTTGACATGCATGATGTAAAAGACGCTGCCATTGTTCGAATATTCTATTTTTGTGCATGATGTCTACCATCTCGACTGCATAAATACTATCCACTATTCCAAGTGCAGTTATTCTCAAAGTTGTGTACTTGCCAGCCCTTGTCCTATTAACAACTGTTTTTTTCATCGTTGGGAATGGTGGAACTGTTGTTTTTAGACCTGTGAAACAACCTGCGACTTTAGTCTTTTCCATATTATTAGCTATTGTTGGTTTCATAACTGGAGCAGCTATTGGAATGTCCACGAAACAATATTTAATCACACTATGAAACAATTCTATCGTTCCATCGTAAATTGATCTTTCTATTATTCTTAATATTGCATTGGTTGGTATACATCTATTATTATGATAATTATATATTTTTACCTAATGTATATAAAATTAAATTAAATGTTAGAGAGAAAATATTATTATTCAACTAGTGTATACATACAATACAAAGATTAAAAATATCATTGGTTATCAACTCAAAATGAGTAGTGTGAGGGATCTTTTCATCTGGGCCAAGTAATATAGCCTGAGTGTAGTGATCGGCAAGGTGTTGAGCAATTTGAAGATTTCCATAATACAAAGCTGCCAAGAATAGGTCGGTGAGTGGAATCTTGTTGATCAACATTTGCTCTCCAAATCCACATTGCTCAAAGCAATAGAAAAAGTGATTGGTCATATTGAACTTAATCATCTCTACCAATGATCCTCTTTCTATCACTTCTTTACCTTTAAGTGATCTTCTCAAATAAGATGATGGAGAGGGTGGGGAGGAGGAGGAAGAGGAAGAAGATGCAACCACATCTTGTAATTGGATTTGGTGTTTATTTAATTGACCAGTAAAGTTGAATATAATATTTGAAATGTATCTATTTATAATGATACTTTTAAATAATTTAGTCTTGTAATGATCATCATCATTATCATCATTACTATTATTATTATTAGTATTATCTATCTTTGATTGTTGTTGAACGATGGAATGATCATTCTCTTTCCATTTTGGTGGTTGATGACTCTTTCTCTTCATAGTGATAGCCTAACTTTATCATATATATTGTATGTTGTAATGAGTTGAATGAACCATGTTGTTCTTTTCAAAAAGATAATAATTTATATATTGTGTGGAAAAATTAAAGAATGAACTACCCAAAATGAATACACCCTATGAATGATCGATTTGATTTTAATATATTTATCTTTTTATAGTATAGTATAGGATTATTGGAGAGTAATAGTTACACATTGGATATATAATATGATCATGACGACACCATATTATCCAATGTCACCTGCTTCAATTGGCAATAATACTACCAGCAACAGCAGCAGTAATAACAATAGTGCATACAATACTGGTACAAGTACACCAGTATCTAATGAATATGGTACAACTATTACTAGTAGTAGTAATAGTAACAACAATAATAGCTATCATCAACGATCAAATAGTAGCAGTAACAATCATCATCATCATCAGACAAAGGGTAGTTCAATTGAAATGAACAGTTATTCATTGGAAGCACTCTTACAAGAACCAGGTGCACTGTCACATCAGAAACAAGTCACCATCAATAATATGAAACAACTAGCACTTGAACATTATCATCTATTCATTGATAACTTTAAAAAGTTTAATCAAACAAATATACAAGTATGTATAGATAGTAAAACACACAATGATCAATCAACTATACTAAATCTTGCTCTTTTTAGATGACAACAATCAATTCATCAATTGATGTATTGGTAGATCATTTACCAGCAATCAGTAAGAATTGTGAATCATTCTCTGTAATGTCACAAGCAATGACTGGTAAACGATCAGCCAACAAAACACTGCTCGACAACTTTCCAACCATACTCGATTTACTCGAAGTACCACAACTAATGGATACATGCGTTAAAAGTGCATCCTATGAAGAAGCACTTCAATTGGAAGCGTTCTCTAAAAAGATTGCAAAACAATACCCAAATATTAAGATTGTTAATGAAATTGTATGAAACATAGCTAAGCAAAGATAATATTTAGTTCGTATTGACTCATCTCGATCTATCTGATATTATTAGGTATCTGAAATAGCTACAATTACTCAAACATTAATATCAAATTTACAACAATCACTACGAAGTAATATATCATTGACTGATTCAATCAAGATTGTTGGTTTACTACGTCGATTGGGTGTTTACAAGGAAAATGAATTGAAAACTATCCTATTATATTCTCGGGATCAATGGTTAATGAATACTATTAAATTAATATCTGATCCAAATCCTGTCACTTTTGTAAGAACAAGAAGATGATCAATAATAATAGATAGATAACAACAAAATACTAACTATTATTATTTATTATATATTGTATTTAGTTGACAAAATTAACAGATTGTTGTAGAACTAATTTATTTGATATTGTTACTCAATTTAATGCTATATTTTCAGATGATTCAGATGACGATGTAAGTAAAATGATTTATTCCAATATATACTGATTACTTACTTGTTTGTTTGTTTATAGACAAATATAGATGATTTTATATTATATGGATGGATAGAATTAAAGATTTCACATTATCTAACGACACTTGAAACAACATTACCTTTAATTAAAGAAGGTAGCGGTATAGCATATATACTAGAGAATGCAATGTATTATTCATCTTCAATGTCAAGAGTAGGCGTTGATTTCCGTCCTCTACTGGCACCACTCTTTGAAAGAACTATAACCAACTTTTTAATCTCTAAATCGGCAACAGCTACACACCATTTCCTCGAATCTCTCAAATCATTTAAATTCCAACAACAACCATCTAATCCAGCATCATCATCATCGCCGTCATCTTCATCTATAGTTCAAATACCACCACCATCAATACTTAGATACCTTCCATTGGCAGTATTGACCAATTCATTCATATCGACATTTATTGAATTAAAAGAATGTATACCGGTCTCTATTGAATATCAACTCGTTTCAATACTCAAAG
Source organism: Cavenderia fasciculata (assembly GCF_000203815.1). Taxonomy (NCBI): domain Eukaryota; phylum Evosea; class Eumycetozoa; order Acytosteliales; family Cavenderiaceae; genus Cavenderia; species Cavenderia fasciculata. The sequence goes on from NW_004457735.1 coordinate 2,560,863, forward strand.
ATACCCTACTACAAATTACAAGTGGCATTTATTCTTTTTATATTCAACAACAATCTTCTTCCTCTTCTTCCTCCTCATCTTCTACATCTTCATCATCGACAGTTATCATTGCACCATTATCAATTCCTCTTTCACAAAACCCTGTATTTCAAAATTTTTGTAAAGTATGTATAATATATTTTTATATATCCAAGGTCAAAAGATCTAGAAAACTAATGTTGGTATCTTAATTATTTAAATTAATTTAGTGTATCGTTGAAGATTTTCTACCATTTATTGTAAGATGTTTTGATTTGATAATCAATAATAAGAGTGGAACTTCATCAATAGATATTAGTGGTTTCACAACATCTTTAATTAAATTATATAATTCAAATCCAACAACTGTGGTTCCAACAGCTCCAACTGTTCCAACTGTTCCAATCACCTCAGAACCAACAACCCCAACTCTTCCAAATACTATTAATCGTTCAGTAATGAATGGTAAATTACAACCTGTAGTTGTAATACCACCTGTAACAGAACAACTCCCATCACCACCAGTACCAACAATAACAACAACAACACCAATAGTTGAATCAATCATCAATGAAAGTATTTCAGAAACTATTAAACCATCTGGATCATTACCAATGGAATCAAATTCATCGATTGTTCAAGATACTCCAATTAGTCATAGTGGAGACAATACAATTGTTTTAGAAAACAAAGAAATAATTATTCAACATCAACCACCAATTAAAGAGAACCAAGAAACAAATCCAACTGAAATTATAAAAGAAGAAGAAAAAGAAGAAGAAATAATTATTAAAACAGAACAAAAAGATAATGATGCTCAGAATAATAATATCATCTCCTCTCAACAATCAGAAGAACCTTCTAATAATAATATTATTATTGATGATGAATCCATTCAACAACCACCAACATTATAATAATAATAATAATTATAATTAATAAATCTATTCATTCAAGAGTTGGACTCTTTTTTTGAATTCATTTAACATGTACTCTACTCTCTATTCTATGTATTATTATTATTATTTTGATTCGCTATATTTCTTTATTCAAGTTTCTTTGATACTTGTTTTTCTAAACTTGAAATCAAATTTTGTTTCATTATAGAGTATATTTTATCGCAACCATCAATACATAAATCAATTCCCTAAAATTGAAAATAGAATATAGAAATATTAATAAAATGTGATATGGAATGCTTATAATATTGCTTGTTTTGTTTTGTTTTGTTGACACATACATCAATAGTATTATTATAAGATAATTCACCAGTTTGAATGATTTGAGTGATTTCATTTAAAGATGGCATCTTTGCAACGACTACACAACCCAATGAATCTTTACTCTCTTCTTCTTGAAGTGTTGGATCTAATAAAATACTTGATTGAACTTTTGGTGCAGCACCGCTGCTACCATTTCCACTGCCACTACCATTACTACCATTACTAATTGATTGATTTCTAATACAAATAGATGAACAAGCAGATACCATATCATACATTTCAACACCGGCATCAGCCAATGCCATAGAAGCAGCAGTGATAGCAGCAACCAACACACCACCATCATCATTTAAAACCATAACATAGACATCGATGACAGTCTTTGGGTATTTTTCCAATCGGATAGCACCGATAATCGATTGTCTGAGATTGATTGATAGATCCTTTTCCTTGGCACTCTCCATATAATCGATACGTTCACCTGGTCTTGCAAAACTAGCAAACTTTAACTCGCAACTAAACTTTGCCGATTCAAACAACTCTGTCTTTGGTGATGCTCTAGGTCCATGTACCGAACATATCACCTTTGTATTTTCAATCTCTATATATGCTGATCCACTAGCTTGTGATACTACTCCTGTTTTCATAACTAATAACGAAATCAAATTATTATTATTAGTTTGATTGTTAACATGTTTATCAATGATAATGATTATCATCAACGATCAACAACAACAAAGAACATACATATTTGTCTAAATTGTTCTTCTGATCTATTTGTTCTCTTTTTAATTGGTTCTGATGTTGTAGTAACTGGTACTGATATCGTTTGTTGTTGTTCATTCTGTTTTTGTTGTTCTTGTTGTTGTTTATATATCTTGTAATCTAATGGTATAGATGTAGCAATGGGATTGGTAACTCTGAAATCAATCTTCATCTTTCTTGTTTGTGTTTATATTATAAATAAATAATAATAATTGTAAAATTAATGAAAAAATGGTAAGAAACGACAGAGTTTCAAGTACAACACCCATCGCAAAATGATCATTTATATTTATTTATTTTCTTCAATTTTTTATAGTCATATATGGTTTAAGTTATAACAATCACAAGTATTGTAAATTTGTATTATAACATGTATACTTTCCATATTTATGGGCAAAGAAACAAAAATGATGACAAGAGATAGTATTACAAAAGTAAAATATAGGTACACTTGGATGTATGACCGATCGTATTAATGTTAGTTGGTATATTGCACTTGCTACTACAAACACCATAGAAAAATTCAACAATCAGCTTACAACATAAGAAGAGCTTACTTGGTCATAGTCATAAACAGATTTCATCGCTGCATAATACTATCATCTGCTTTGCTGGGTCCTCACAACTACCGACCTATGGATCCCGATACCTGACTCGAAGGAATACCTCAAACTTTTGATCAGATACAAACTTTCAAATGTTGTCTGATCAATTGAGCTATTCCATCGATTCGTTGGTTGGTTTGTCCACTACTACTACTACTAACTAGTATATTTATCTTGTATACAACGTTTGTATCACATCCACATCACATTTCCATTTCCTTGGATCTGTCTCTAACACTCACTTTTCCAGTGGTGTGATCTGGTCGATCGATCAGTACTTTATCAACCCACCATCACCACCACCATTGCATTCAACATGGTAAATTTAAATTAATAGAATACACGTACCATAAAAGTGAGTACTCTTTTGTGAGAGTTCAATATTGTTTAAACAAAAAGAGAGTTAAAAGGTAAATATGTTTATCACTATATTTATTTATATATATAATTCGACCGAGTATTCAACCATGAACCATCTTTATAAAGATGATGATGTACGGATTATCTTTTTTCCGCTACCCATTTTTCTGTTTTAGCGTCGTTTGGGATCAGAAATCTTGATCCATTGTTGGTCTATTTTTATTTATTTTATTGTTAGTGGCGATAGAGTTATCGATTGAGCTCAAAAAGTTGTTCACAATCATCATCATCATCATATAAAAGATAAATAAAGAGAGAGAGAGAGAGAGATAGATAGAGAAAAGAGAGGAAAAGACAGACAAATTGTAAATATTTTAATATCAACTTATCATCATCCATCATCATCATCATCAATCGTGTTCAAACCACCCACACTCCTTGAGGGATGATCGTATCAGCAACTGATATGATATGATATGATACGATACTACTTTTCAACGTATCTACCACCCACCCACCCACGCACCCTACCACCACTACTATAGTACTACACTACTACAAAACCCAATTACAGCAGCAAGCAAAAGGAATAGGAAGATTTTAAACTCTTGAATCTATCTAAAACAATGTGAATTGAATCCACTATTATACTACTATGCTACCCACCACATTATGAATTACCCAAAACACAACACACTGTTTTGTTTGGTTTGTTGTTGTTGTATTGAAATTTCATCTCTTCCTTTGACCCTATCCTACCTCATTCCATCCCTATTGTCGAGTGAGAAAGGAGAGAAAGGAGAGAGAGATAAGAGTGCTATTAATAAATAAGAGAGGAGTATGTAGCAGTAAGTAGCAGGAGTAGGAGAAGTAGTTAGTAATACAACAAACCAAACCAAACCAAACCAAAACAAAGAGAGAGGTGAGAGATAGATCGAGAGAGCATGAAATAAATTATTTTATTATTATTATTATTTATATTGTTGTTGTAACTACTTTACTTTGTTAGAGACGTCAACCATATAACACAACCAACCAGCCAACCAGCCAACCATTTTATAAAGAATAATCATTCTCAGTTTTTGTTATAACCTCAACCTCAACCTCACCATTCCATACATTTATTTATTATTATTCTTTCTACTTTAGATAGCTTGATCTATCCAGTTGTGTTTGTTTGGTTGGACCCTATTGGTTCCGTCATCATCATCATCATCATCATCTGACAGACAATCTATATTTCTAAAATATCCTCAGAGGTAATTATATATCATAGTATTAGTTAGTAGTTTTCAAGCAATCTCTGCGTCTATGCATAGACAAAGGACAAGGAAGGGTGTGACAATAACCATAAAAGGAAATATTGACCAATCCTTCTGTTGGGTGTGGGGGGTGATCCACATGTCCTTTTCCATACATAGATATACACACACGCAACCCAACCAATCAAATCTGTTAAATTTGCGGCACATCTATCGCCAAAGGTTCAGATCTTTCAGGTGATCGTTTTTTATGTTTTCATTTTCAGGGGACAATTTCACCCCCAATTGCCTGTGTTGACAGCTGGGATCGAGTGATGGTGACCAATCCTCTCAACGAAACAACACCTCACAATGAATTTTCTTGTTTAAAAAAGAAAAGGAAAATAGCGCACTTTCTTCACCTTTTGCTGTCTCGAGCAACAATGGCTTTTGATTTACTTTTATTAATTTAGTGCAACTCGAGACACTAATTTATAGATAGATAGATAAAGAGAGAGACTAATTGTAGTAGTCAATTTTAAAAAACAAAAAAAAAAGAATCAAAAGAACAAGACAGAAGAAGACAAAAGCGTCAATCAACAACGACATATATACGATTTAAGAGTAGTTTGATAAAAAGGTACATCAACATATTTTTACTACTCTCACTCTCAGTGTGTTTGGTCTCTTTCACTATAATATACTACACAAACATAAAATTAAAACCTATCTACCCCCCCCCTCCCCTAATCACTTGAGATATTCACCCCCCACATCTTCCTCCTCCTTCTCCTCGCTGAGCAATCCATCCCAATATTTTTAAATTATTATCATCAAACAACACAAAATACATCATCTATTCCGACAGCTTGCGCGCTTGCTAGAGTGTACCCAATAATAATATAATAATAATAATAATAATAATATTACTATTAGGTTTTAGTTGAGTTGGTTGGTTGTTAATATTTAAAAGACCTTTATCTTTCTTCTTCCCTCTTTTTGTCTTTTCATCATCATCATCATCACCAATTTTTTAATCCATTATTAATAATTTAAAATAACTCTATAATAGTCTTCCTTAAGTAAACCAATACCAATACCAATAACAAATCAAGTCTTTGGTTCAATAAAACATAATAACATATAATAATAACAATAACAATAATAATAATCAAGTCTCCTTTTTGAAACAACCCAACTTGTTGTATCTATCATCTTGATCAAGATCTATCAATCAAACATACTACAACAAATAATAGTAATAATAATAATATCATAATGTACAATGGAACCGACTACAGCTTATCAACCTCCTCCTCCTTCTTCAATACCCTCCTATCAAATGACAACACCACCTGCTGTTCTACAGCCTGGTGCGGTGGATGTCCTGGCTAAGAATATAAACCAATTTTGGAATGGACAACAACAACAAGTCCAAAATGTTGTGGCTCAACCACAACAACAACAACAACAACAACCAGTGACTAATAATACACAAAATAACAATAATAACAATAATAATTATATTCAAATGAATAGCCAACAATTACAACAAAAAATACAACAGGCAATTCGACAACAACAATTACAAAACCAACAACAAAACCAACAGCAACAACAATTGCAACAACAACAATTACAACAGCAACAACAGCTACAACAACAAAACCAACAATTACATCAACAAATCCAACAACAACAACAACAACTTCAACAACAACAACAAATCCAACAAATACAACCAATGCAACAAATTCAAATCCAACAATTACAACAACAAATTCAACAACAACAACAAATCCAACAAACTTTGAATAATAATAATAACAATAATAATAATAATAATAATGGACTTATTTCACATATTGCTAGTTTACCTCAACAAGTGTTCCAGCAACCAAAAACTAATAACACTAACAATAATAATATTATAATGAATAATAATAATAATAATAATAATTTTCAACAACCAAATAATAATAATAATAATAACACATCAATGGTACAAATGCCAAAGAACAATACACCACAACAACAACCAGGCAGTTCTCCACAAATTATTCAATTGGATCCACCCAATGTGATTAATCTAGATGGGACACCCACACCATCACCAGCAACCAATCATGGATTTTCCCAAACACCATCATCGGGTGCGCCAACACCTCCCATCAACACGGTACCCAACAACAACAACAACAACAACAACTCTTACTCTCCACCACAAAAACAACTTCAACAAGTATTGCAACAACAAGGAGGCAATCCATTGTCACCAGTTTCACCAAACCACGCAGGCTTAAACCATTCACCTTCAACATCGTATCTCGGTGGCAGTGCAAGCTCCCCGTCATCTAGTATTGACAGTAGTACTATTAATACTACTGCTACTCCTACTGCTACTACTATTACTAGTACTACGAACGGAACCACCACTTTGTCCTCGCCTCCTACTCCACCACCACATATTGTCAACTATGTAAATGGATTATCCGAGCAAGCGAGGACGGCATTGGGCGGTCTATTTGAAAAAACAAAAAAGGATTCTATCACTTTTGGATTTAGTTCCATTTGTAGAAGAGGCTTTTACGCCAATGTCAATCAACTCAATGGATCTCTTACCAAATACAACAAGGACAAAAACTGTTTTGAATGGATCAGGGTGTACGTCATTGAAGGAAACAATCAGTTTATTCAATTTGGACGTGCCTTGAGCATATTCAATACGGAAACCATGTCAAAGTTTGGTCAAAATCTCGTCCCCTGCAACTCTTTTGAAACACTCATTGACAATTTTGTCTTGCTGTTTAACTGTCTCAAACTTCTTTCACAAGATGAATATTCATCATGTATGGATAAATCTATAGCAAATTCTATAAGTTCTTATTCTTTAATGGTTCAACAACAAATTAATAATAATAATACAAATAATACACAACAACAACAAACATCAATATCGCCGTTAAATAATAATAATAATACCAATAATACCAATAGTAATACTAACACCAATCAAAACAATAATAATAATAATATTATTAATAATAATGCACATTTACAACAATTACAATTACAACAACAACAACAGCAACTACAACAACAGCTACAACAACAACAGCAACAGCTACAACAACAACAACAACAATTTAGTAATACAAATAACAATTTTATTAAAAACAATGTAAATACTGACCAACAACAACAACAAATTAACAATACCAATAATAATAATAATATAATGACAAATAATAGTAATGTAGTTAACAATGGTAATAATAATAATATAATTAATAATAATAATAATAATCCTTATATAGTAAATAATAATAACAATTCAAATGTAAATAATGTAAATAATTTGAATAATGTTGCTGCATTACAACAACAACAACAACAACAACAACAACAACAACAACAATCGAAACCACTTCAACTTTATGCAAACAATAATAACCTTGCGAATCAACAACAACAACAACAACAGCAGCAACAACAACAAAATATATTTTTAAATAACCCGAATATGATAGGCACAACCACCAACAACAATAATAATAATAATAATAATGCCAACATGAATACTTTTACCCAGCCAACATTTTATGTTCAATAAATTTTGTGTTTATCAAAACAAACCATTTTATCTTGTTTTTAAAGATAAATGCCAAAGGCTAGAAAATACTTGAAACATCATATCTTTGTTTATTTATTTTCCAAGGATCCCTCATATTTGAATACTACTTACACCGAAATGAATCCAGCCTGCTTTGGTAGTGCAACCCACTTCTTTTTGATGATGAGCCAATAGACGAGGACTCACCTATATCATGCACCTTGAGAAATGTATCTATGGTACATCATTCATCTTTTGTTGAGATTTCTCTCAAGTACTAGACTTGAAGCTAGTAGTTTCAATGCATTGTAGTTTATAGTTTTATATCTTTTTCAATTAAGTTTATAATGAATGTTGTCATCGTTTGGCATCCAAGTCTCCTTTTCCTAAGAATCGAAATGAATTTCTTTTTGTGACAGTTCTAGGGTGCAATTGGCGCCTATACCTCTCTTGGTCAAGGTCTAGGAGAAGCTGCCTGCTTTGGTAGTGCAACCCACTTCTTTTTGATGATGAGTCCAAAGACGAGGGCTCACCTATGTTATGCACCTTGAGAAACGTATCTATGGGAACAGAAAAGACGAGAAAAACGAAATAAACGAATCAGGTGACATACTTTGGTCGACTTTTAACTTTTTATCTTTGACTAATGAAATATCAATTCAATAATATAGAGAGAGAAGAGTTGTCATATTATTATTATTAGAACATTGGTTTGATGCAAGATAGCTAGCTAAAGATACAAGATCAATTGTGTTAGAAAAATGATATTGCACCGTGGTGTGTTTGGGTGGTTAAATATTATTTCTTACTACTACAAAAGGGGTACTGCTACTACTCTATTATCGATTTGTTATTATCTATTTGTTCTTAATTCTCATGAACAAATGATTTAAACTTACAATGCTCAGACACTATGGAGGAGGGCAAATCGATTTGCCTCAGCTGATCGACTGACCGACTTGATTAAAATTCTTCAGGTCAGTCGGTCTGACAACTGGGTATGGGGATCATCTTCGATGAGTGACATTTATTACTTTTATAAAGGTTAAATAAATAAATATTTTGTTTTGGAGATTCTTACTCTTACATCTTTCAAATCCGTTTGATCCATTCCAATCAAAGTATTCCACACCCTTTATAAATCTCATCAGAAGTTCCTATCCTAAAACTTTCGGTCGTTTGAAAAAAACAAAAAAAATAAAACATCCTTCGTTTTTGTGCATTTGTGAGAGAGATAGAGAGAAAGGACTTGTAATTTTATTATTATTCGTTTATTCGTTTTTTTTACATATTTATATATATATCAATCACATCTAGAAATGGCAAAGAATACAGACGATAAAAAGAGAAAGGCACAAGAAGTAGAGGCTGAGGATGATCAAGACTACTATGAAGATGAAGAGGAATACAACGAAGAGGAAGGACAAGAAGGAGAGGAAGAAGAGTACAATGAAGAAGATGCTGATGAAATGAAAGTAACTGGTGAAGATGAACAAGAAGAAGGAGAGGAAGGAGATGAAGGAGAAGAAGGAGAAGAAAAGAAAAAGAAGAAAACCAACCTACCAAAAAGACAAAGGCAGAGAAACGTGAAGAAAAGATGACCAAAAAGTCCAAGTTTGACAACAATGCTCAAATGGTCTACGATGCCAAGGTTCTTTGGGAAAAGTTAAAGTTGGTCAGTCTAAGCAAATCTGAAAGACAACCACTTGTTGATAGATTATTCAAAATGGTCGAAGGTAAAATGACCCAAGTATGTATACAACAAAAGTCATAATCCTCCTTTTTTGACGCACTATCGACTTATACCTCTGTTTTCTTTTTCTTTTTTTTTTTTAGATTGTAAAGAAACATGATGCATCACGTATTATTCAAACATTATTAAAATATGGAAACGAAAAACAAAGAGATACAATTTACAATGAATTAAAGAGCGACGTTGTTGCCATGGCTCCACATGTCTATGGTAGATTTTTGGTTGTTAAATTGTTAAAGTATTGTAGCAAGGAACAAAGAAACGAAATTCTCAAAGCATTCTATGGCAGCATTGTAAAGTTGACCCGTAATCGTGAAGCTGGTCACGTCATTGAATACATGTATGCAGAGATTGCCAATGCCGTCCAACGTGGCGCCATTCTCGAGGAATTCTATTCCGAGGAATACCGTCTCTTCAAGAGCGACAAGGCCCGTACCCTCAACGACATTATTACCGCCAGTCCACACAAAAAGGAGGCTATCATCACCGAACTCGGCAAGAAGCTCACCAAGGCCCTCAGCAACAAGGGAGAGTTATTGGTCACCTACACCTTTATCCAAAAACTCGTCATCCAATACTTTGAACACGCCACCCCAGAGAACTGTTCCGATATGGCCGAGACATTGAGTGAGATCACCCTCCCAATGGTCCACACCAAGGACGGTGCCGTCATCACCTACTACACCATCTCGTACGGCAGTGCCAAGACGAGAAAGAGTATTATCAAGGGCATGAAGGACTACTTTTGCAAGGTTGCCCTCGAACAACACGGACATTTGGCTCTTCTCAGATTGTTGGATGTTACCGATGATACCATGTTGCTCAACAAATCGGTCCTTGCCGAATTGATCACTCAACTCCCAGACCTCGCCGTCTCTCAGTATGGTCATCTCTGGATTCTCCATCTTTTAGTTCCATACAGTTCTCAAGTCTTTTCTGAACATACCATCAATAGACTTAAACCAGTTATTAAATCTACTCAAGATATTGAACATAAAGTTTCGTATGTAGAGAGAAAAAAAGTAGAGAGAAAATAGTTAAACAGTTTTATTAATCTCTTTTTAATTTAATTTTTTTAGTAAAAAGGATCATGATACAAGAAGAAAGGAATTGATGGAATTTATGGCACCAAAATTAATTGATTTATGTTCAAATCATTTGCAACAACTTTGTTGCTCACCATTTGGTGTTAAAGTGTTAACCTACACCTTGAAGGAATGTCAAGGAAACAAAATTATTTTAATGAATAGATTGATCGACCTTTTGACCACCTCTATCGATGAAGAGGAAAGTATAGTTGGAGGTAACAATACTTCAAACATTCAATTATTATTAAAAAATGATTATATTAAAACTACTGGTAAATGTCAAAAGAAAAAATCAAAATAACAAAAAGGATAATATTCTAATTTATTTTATTTAGATTTACCAAAATCAATGTTTGAAAAATTAAAGGATCGTTTGGTAGATTTAAGTTTACAAGATGAAAATATGGCATTCATTGTCAGAGATTTGATTAAATACGCATTGAGCGAGAATGCTTTACAAAAGGAAGCCATTAAAATTATTGACAAGAACCAAAAGAAATTAAATCAAGGAAATGTTGGTTGTAAATCGATGGTCAAAGTTTTATTAAATCAAAATACTACCAAGGATACCAAAAAGAAATAAATCAAATTAGCAGCAAACAATTGGACAAAAACATTTTTTAAAGAAATATAAATTTATTTAATTAATTACATTTTTGATTTTTTTTTAGAGAGAATAGATAGTAGACTACTCGACTACTATACTAATAATAAATATATTATATTTTATGATTATTATTATGATTATTCTGTTATTTTGGTGGTGAAAGTAAATCATATGCAGTTTTTGGTTCATTTGGTTGATTCATTAATTGTTTGATAAAAGAGAATTCATACTCTTTGATGAGATCCAAATACCAAGATAGACATAGGTTCTTTTTGCTATTTTCAAAGTTTCCAGTTATTTCCGATATCAACAAGGTACAGAGTTCCATTTTGATCTTTAGATTTTGTACCTCGCTCACTACTCTCTTGACCTCTTTGAGGACAAGGTGTAATAGTTGAATGTCTACTAGTTGCAACATTAAAAGGAGTAATTGAAACAAACTCTTTGATGCATTCTCCAATGATGTTTTGGATTTATCTTGTAGTTTGATTTGATTGATTGTAGCATTTGAAATGGTCATCACTGTAAATAATATAATTGGATCCGTTGGTGGATTATGTTCAACTATACTTGATATACCAGTAAATAATGATGATATTTGTGTATATTTTGGGAATGTCTAAAAACATAAAAAATAAAATAAAAGAATATGTTAATTAAATTGCAATTTCATAATTATATTAAATATTCGTTACTTTTAAAGAAGTTTGTATATATTTTGGGACCATTTGAACTGTTAGATGATAATTTGGTATTGAAAATATTCTACTTATTATAAAGTGAGTTAATTTGTTCATTTTTTCATTGGGATATTCCATATATCTAAAAAAAGAAAAGATTAATTAATAAGCCTTGATTAATTTTTGTTTGTTTGATTTTGATTTTTTTTTTTTTAAACATACTCGAATAAATTTGGAATGATAACATTAGTAATTAAACTATGTGGTACAAAAGTGACAAGAGAAACCAAAGCATTGAGATATATGATTACTTTGGCGCAAGCAATCTTATCACTCTTTGGGACGGTTAAATATACTGGCATTTTATCGATAAAACGAATAATGGCACATTCTGAAAGAGAAACATTTTTTACAAGAGAGCGGATGGCGCTATTGACGACAGGAACATCGTCATCGGTGATAAAGCTAATTTGAATGAAAAACTCGAGACCCAAGGCACTGTCAATTGGTGAGAGGATGCGAGAAATATCATTAAACATGGTAGAGAAGCAAAGAATGATCCCATTGAGTGTTGGTTTGAGGGCTCTCTGGATAGATGCCTTTGGGAATGAACTGCTAGTGTCTTTGATAAAGTTGTACCACAATTCATTCAATCTATGTCCATATTCACAGAGTTTTAACATGACTGATTTGTTTACATCATTGTCCTTTAGATGTAACATTAATTTAACAATCATGTCCACATATGCCAATAATGATAAAAATATTGGTGATGTTTGATGTCCTTCCATCTAAAAAAAATATAAAAGAAAAAAGAAAATTAAATAGAAATGATTAATAATCTAATTATATATTTATAATACTATATCAATATATACCTTTTTGATTGATAAATTATTAATTTCAATTGGTTTTTCAAGCCATTCATAGAGTTGACCATTGATACCTAAAACTTGTTCCAGTAGCGTATCAATAGTCACTTTTAATATACTTTGACATGCTTGTTTATCTTGAAAAGGTTCAGTGCCACTAAGACAATAGGCAGTGACTACACCAATTTTTTGTACAACAGTCAAGTAATTGATTTGATTGACAGATGTATAAAACATGTCGTGAATTTGGTGAACAGATTCCTTTTTTGCTTCCAATGGTATAAATTTACATCTTTTTTGTAATACATTACTTATTGATGATCCAATAAATATACTTAAATATTTTGAACCTAAAAGATAGGGTTAGTTCAAAAACCAATAGATACTTTTTTTTTGTTTTTTTGTTTACATACTTGAATTGGTATTATAAAAAGAATTATTTGATTCTTCACAAATAACTCTTGTCCAATCGAATATTGCATTTTCCATATCAGTTTGATTATTATCGAAATGTGCCAATTTAAATTTACTGTTGAAAACAGATTGAATTGTTTTGTATACCAACCAACCATTGTCCAACGATGGGAATGGAGAATTTTTGTGATGTGGATCATCCCACAAAGATGACATTATATTAATCAATTCTGTTGTTTGTTCAATCGTTTGTACACCAATTAATGCAAATCCAATTGATTTTATAACTAATGATGATTTATTATAATCACTAAAAGAAAAAGAAAAAGAAAAAAATAGTTAATATAAATTTTATAAATGAATCTATCTATCTTTTTTTTAGTTTACCTTAACATATCTGGATATTTTTTAATATATTTAATAAATAAATAATAGGAATTATTATGTTCAGTTTCATCAGATTCATCAAATAATGAAACTGAAATACCTAGCCAAACCAAACCAATCAAAAATAATTTTTCAATATCTACTTCTTCAAAGATTCTTTCAATAGTATTGACCCAACTCTTTAAAATTGGTTGTAATTTCTTTGGTTTTGTTACCCACCAACAATTATCACTTTTTTCTAAAAAATAGATACAAAACAAAAAAATGTTAGAATATATATTTGTTTTTTTTTTTTTGTTACCTTTAACTTCTTGAACACCAGAAATAATAGAAACCCAACTAAGAGATAATCTTAGACATGAATCTAAAACCATTGATAAATCTTCAGCCATTTGACTTGTCTTTTTTTCTTTGCAATATTGATCCAAATGATAGATTGTACAATTTAAAAGAATATTAACATTCTCTTCATTCCAAATTGATAGTTCAAAGGAATTTCTACGTTGAGTGAGGTATCTAATATTATAAAACACAATTTTTGCACTATCTTGTAAATAGGTTTTGATGGTTTTAAAATGATAATCCTCTGATGGATAAACAAGAGTTGGTGTTAAACTCTTTGGTAATGGTTTTTGATATGTTTGTTGTTGATTATTATTATTGTTATTTGGTTGTTGTTGTTGTTGTTGTTGTTGTTGTTGTTGTTGTTGTTGTTGTTGAGGTGGTGGTTGAGGTTTTGGGAATAATATAGATTCTCTACCAGTTAAATAAAATACTTCAAATATTTCATTAAAATATACTTCGGTTGGTAATAGTTTTAATGATATTGGATCCCAATCAATAAATCGAAGATTACATGTTAAAATATTTTGTATCAATACATCTAATGGTATATGTGGGTAATCGTATAATGGAAATAAATGTATCTAAAAAAAATAAATAAAAAAGGAAGATTATTAGTTTTTGGTATATACCAAAGAGTTGGGTTGATTGTGTGTTGTGTTTTACCTTTTGTTGACAATCCATTAAAACATTACAAATTGATTTTAATCCATCCGACTTTGTAAGACACATTTTAATATAAACTATTACCAATAGCATTGGTACAATTGGTAATGATTTTGATACAGGTATATATCTAAAAAAATGATAAGGATTAACATTTAAATTATAAATAATCATTAATTAATTATTCTACTTACGTTGGATTTAATAAAGATTCAATATTACCAGTACTCAATGCATTGAGTATAGAGTTGAATGAAAAGTTTTTGTTGAAACATTGGAAAAGATCGCTTCTTAGTCGCAATAGGTTTGGGATGTATAAATGTGGGAAACCAGATGCTCTCTTTGCATTGACCATTGGTTTGGAGGATGAGTTTATGATATAGATTTCATCGATACTATTTCCATTGTTGTTGGGTAGTCGACCAACACCACTGCTAATGATTTGAGGCATAGAGGATGATGACGGCGATGATCCTTCACCCAAATAGATGTTGTCGGCCCATTGATACAAGTATGGGTCCATTTGATCCAATATTCTCAATACTCTTTGCATGCTTTTAACATGTCCCAAACGAATATACTCTTTCAACAGCCAACACCAATAAATTCTTCCTTTTTTCATACTCTTGTCAAGTGTAGTAGTAGTAGGTGCAGGTGGAATACCTACTCCAACAACTCCTCCTGGTGGTAGTGATGGATGTGTTCCTTGATTATTATTATTATGATGATGTGATTCATTATATCCAATAACTGAATTCAAGTTGTCTGTTGTTTGTTGTTGAGGAGGAAGAGTAGTAGTAGTTGTACTCGTAGTTGTTGAATTTGTTGTTGTCAACGAAGTTGAAGAATCATTATCGTCTTGATTGGGAGTATTATTTAATTTGTTTGGTAGATTGATAATGTTATTATTTGTAGTGGTTGGCTGACTAGTCTTTATATAGCTCGCAGCTGCATTTGCATTTGCATTTGTCGAAGAGGAAGAGGAAGAAGAAGAAGAAGAAGTTGCAGCTGTGGTTGAAGTTGTCACTCCCAAGTCATATGATCTAGTCTCGACCATAATTATTATCTGTTGTTGTTAATAGTAGTAGTAGGAAGTAGTACTGTTTATGTTATACTATTGTTGTTGTTGTTGTTGTTCTTGTTAAAAAAGAAAAACAAATCTTGTTGGTTGTGATATTATTCTTATTCTGTCTAGGGCAATCTTGTTGTGATAACATGAACTACTTTGTCGTCTCTAAAGAAACAAGAGACTAACTAAAAGGGGTTCACTTTATACTGTCTGTCTGTCTATCTCTAGTTATTACTATATTCTAAATATTATTGATGGATAGATGGATTTATAAATTAAATTAAAGAATACGCATTCCTCAAAGCAATAATTATTGTCTTCTTCACTTTTGCCCAACAACAACACAATATTTGTTTATTTTTCAAAAAAAGCAATTAAAAATAAAAACGAATAAGTTCTAATTTTATAAAGGTACAACTGCGCTAGTCGACATTTATTAATTTATTAGTTTGTTTGCTTGTTATTACTATATACAGATAAATATATAATATAAAGGATATCTATTCTTTATATTTATGGTGCTGGAGTTGATGTAGAATCATCTCTATCAAAGTTATCATCGTTGAAATCCAAGACACTATCATTTGTAAAACTATGGTCGACACTGGAAAGGGTTGGACTTGAACCAGATTCAGTCGAGTCCATACGGTCGATTGAAATGGTACTACTATTATGTTTGCCTTTGAAACCATCACCAGTAGTCGTGATGAAATCATCATATCCTTCTTTATCCATGGGAGATGGGGTGATTGGATCGATGGTATGGATCTTGAAGAAACGACGGTAGAGGACTTTACAAGCTTGGTAGATCAACTCGATTGCAATGAAGAAAAAGATGATCCATCCAATCAATGAAATCAATTGTTTGCCATAGACAACAACGTGTTGGTCAGTACAAGGACCATCGACAAAACTATACATCCCCTTTTGAAGGACATAGTAACTGTGAAAGAAATCACCGAGGTAGACCCATGGAGCCATGAAATTATAGGTAGACGAGAATTCATTGTTCTCTTTGATGGAGATTCCCGAACCAACTGGATCGAATATAAAGGTGGTGTTTAGAGTTCTAAGAGCGTCCATGACAATTTCAGAGGTTAGGTATTTGGCATTAATGGTATCATTCTTGTTGTAGGGTTGAGTAATATTTGGTGAATCCAAAACAGTCCAACACATTCCACGTTGATCGAAATGATAATCGGAACCTGTTGTATACCTAATACCATTCTTTAAAGCAAATTGTAAACCTTGGTAATCCATTGTACTTTCATTGACTACCTCTAAAAAGTCGATTCCCATCTCTTTCCATTCCTCCATCGAAGGTTGATCGAGTCCTGCCCATGTCGACCAAGGGTAATGATTCAATACAACCAATCCTCCCAAACTATGAACCTTGTCAATAATCTCTTTAATCTGTGTATTTGTAGGTCTTTTAATTAATGGAACATCTTCTCTAATTCCTATTAATCCTAAATGTACTCTACAATTTGTCCATTCTCTAAAATAGAAAAGAAAAGAAAAGAAAAAAGAATAATAATTAAGTATTAATAATTAATTATATTTATATATGATTTTTACATACATTCCAGGAATGACAACAATCTTTTCTTGATATTTTTCTTTTGCCAACTTTTCAGCAGCCAATCCACCAGATACAGTATTGTGATCGGTTACAATCATAGCATTGAAACCATTTTTAATATGCCATAGGATTAGATTCTCGACACTTAATTTACCATCAGAGTAGGTGCTATGACTATGAGGATCCAAAAAGATATTTGGATTGGCAACGAGGTTGGTATCATAAATTTGTAAGTGTCTTGGATCATAATCTTCACCTTCAAACTCTATATTGGCACCATCATATTTTCTAGGTGAATTATTTGTAATGTATAATGAAATGGGAATGATGATTGCCAATATTGCACACATAACTAAAACATGTCTACAACATCTTATTCCAAATTCTTTAACTATATGTTTTCTTTTTTTTATTTGATTTCCAATTGTTTTTGTTGAATTGAAAACCATTTTTAAATTATTATTATTGGTACTATTATTATTATTATTATTACTACTAATACTACTATAAATACTGGTTGTACTATTACTTCTACTTAAAAATTGGATTGAATTATTTTGATTGGAATTAAATGTTGATGGTGATGTTGATGCTGCTGAATATGAATATGAACCTAGTTGAATAGAGGATCGATCAATGGGAATGGACTGATTAAATTTAAATAAATTACGAATATAATTTTTAACTCTATAATATTGAGATTGAATTGATGGAAATGTGAAACTATTACTACTATTATAATATTCTGGTTGTTGGGATAAATATTTAGATTTACTATTATCGTATTTATCCTCTTGATTATTATTATTATTACTATTATTATTTAAATAATCTAAATTATTATTATTTATTGTTTGGTTGTTATTATTATTGAGTGATATTAAATTATCAGATTCTTCGAATGAATGATTAGAGTAATTCGTATTATTATTATTTTCAAAATTATTATTATTATTATTATTTAGATTGTGACTGTTATTTTGGATAAATGATTGTCTTGCGATTGCCATATTTGAACACTCCTCAAAACTAATAGTTTTTCCAAAAGGATAGAAAATTAATTTGTTTTTTTTAGGTGAAAAAATAGTTTCGTACTACACTCCATTTTTAAAGGTTTGGATAAATCGAGACACTGACACTTTTAATAATATTATTATTATTATTATTATTATTATTAATATAAATATTGTTTAAACCATTATCATTGACGTACGGACAGACGGACGGATGGGAGAAGGAGGGGGTAAATGTAATTATATCCACCAATCCTATCTATCTTTGCAACATTCACTTTAGAAGTCAAGAAACTTGTGGGCGACAACAACAATATATTGTTATAAGTTATAGTCTTACGTCAAAACGTTGCACTTCTTCCCTTGACACCCCCCACCCACCCACCTACCACACAAATACTCTTCTTTACGACGTCTTTTAAAAAAATAAATATCTGTCTGTTCTAAACGCTACGACAATATTAATTTCGTGAACACACCCCCTAAATCCTATACTTCGTCCATTTTATTTCCAGAGTGAGTGGTTGTTTATAGTCAGTGAGGAGGGGGGGGGGGGGGGGGGGGGGGGGTTAACATGGTTGGTTTAAAAGTGAAGTGTTCGTGAAGGATTTCACCAATAATCGAATATACACCAAAGCTGCGATGGATTGCCTTTCACAGTGTCTCGGGTCGAGAGAGAGGGGAAGGTACCAAAAATTTCGATGAAACTTTTGTTTTTTTTTTATTACAATAATGGAGTAAGTCGCATCGATGTCACGTCAGATCTGGGTACCGCTACACACACGCACTTTGGACTAAGGGCTAGACATCATTCTTGATGAACAAAGACTTTAATTAATATTTAATATTATACCTAAATTTGGTAGGTCACATATAATATTATTATTTCATAAAAGAATAATATGATGTATATCTTAGATAAAGACATTGTTATTCAAATAATGAAATTACATAATATATTAAAATATGTCTTGATATAGTATATTAAAAGGTTCACTTCGTCTTCTTATTCTTTCAAGAATAGTATAGGTTCTTTTGTTTGTCGGTTGGTTGGGTTGGTTGGTTGGTTGGGAACTTTTACTAAAATGAGGTTTCCATACTTTCACATGACTCATTCCTCTTTCCTTTAAATTAAAGACAAATATAATAAATATTAAATATTATATATTAAATATTAAATATTAAAAATGAGATGGATATTTAAGATGAGTGAATTCACTCATCCATCCTCATTTATCTCATCCTCATCCTTCCTAAAATATAAAAGAAAATAATAATGATTTTAAAATTATTGGAACCATCTTTCGTTCGTTTTTTGTCGTTGCAATTTGTAACTGCGTAGTTTTGTTTTGCAATCTAGATTTATTATATTTATATTGTATTAATACATACATACACACACACACACACACACACAACAATGACAGAAAAGAAGATATCACTATTGGCATTGAAAAAGAAGTTGGTAGAGGAAAAGAATGTAGAAGCATCAGTACCTCCACCAAGCAAGTTAAAGTCTTTAAAACAAAATGCTGCTGCATCAACTACTAAAATAACAAAGACTGTTACATCATCACCTGTCAAAAAAGTGTTAACAAAGCAATCTACAACAACATTACCATCATCTAAACCTATTACTACAACTACTACTACTGTTACTGCACCAAAAAAGATATCAACCTCATCATCATCAACAGCAAAAACAACTACAACAAAGAAAGCTACTACTTCTACTGCTACAACCTCTAAACCTAAAAGTGATAATGATTATTTAGATCAACTATTTGAAAAGAAAAAAGAAATTAAAAAGAAACAATTAAAAGAGATGAATGAAGAACAAATACAAGAAGAGGCTCAAAGAAAACGTGACAAGAACAAATCTAAAGTCGAACATGATGATTTCTTTGATTCAAGAGGTGTTAATATTAAACGTATGTTATTTCAAATATATATTTCATATTTCATTCATTAAATACTAACTCTCTTTGTGAAATAGAACGTAAATATGTTGATGGTGTTCCAGTTTATACAGAAGAGGAATTAGGATTAAATGTTGAGGCTAAAGGTGGTGATTCTGCAGATTGTCCATTTGATTGCAATTGTTGTTTCTAAAAATGGAAATGGTATATAACCTTCAAAGTTGGTAACATAATCGATTGGATGGTAGATAATCATTTTGGTCGATTTCAACCAACATTATTTTTATTAATTATTATGGATTATTGGTTTGGTTGTTTGGTTAGGGTTCATATCAATATTCGATTCGAATCCTTTTACAACAAATTATTTAATTACATAAACATTTCATTCAAATATTTGGTTGGTTTGGTTTGGAATAATATAATATATATATTATTACTTAATTATAATTTATTCGATTGGTTGATGTGTTTGTTATTTATAATTCATCCTTTGCGGTGGTTGATTTAGTTGGTTGTTGTTTGGTTGATGAAGATGGTTTAGAAGAGATAATCTTTGGAATTGATTTTAATGGAGCAGTACCCTTTTTACCTACTAATACATCGTTGTAAAACTCTTCTGCAGAATCAAAAGAGAATGAACCCAAATAGTTGACATATCTCATACGAGAGGTATTGAGAATGATCATATTGGGGAGACCAGAGAGATGGAGTTCATCGACAAAGTTGTTTTGAAGTGCACCGTCGACGTAGAATATCTTGATACGTCCGACAAACTTTTTAGCCAATTGGTTCATAGTGTCAATGTAACGATCGTTTGATGAACGTTCGTCTTCATTTTCAAGATCCAAAAAGAATAGTGAACATAGTCCACCCTTGGCACAATGTAAATCAAATGTCTCTTGATCATTAATTAAAAGTGCGTGATCTAATGCTGGAACTTCTGGTTCCTTTGGTTTTTGTTGTTGTTGCTGTTTCTTATCATTACCACCCTTCTTTTGGAATTTGTTTGGTTTTTGATTTGATTCATTTTGGAATGGTGAAAGGAATTTAAAGATTTCTTCTTGATTTAATTTGCCAGTGTATACAACTACATCCTCTTCTGAATCACTCTTGAATAATAATAATGTTGGGAATGATTTAATTTTAAATTTGTCAACTAACAACAAAAAAAATGAAAATAGTAAAGAAATAAGTACTTTTTGTTGTTGAGATATGCATGTATATATAAATACTTTGTTACTTACGAACATCTTGTTTAGCTTTCTTTACTTCACCAAGTGGAAGAGTATGGTGGAAATCGACAGAGAGAGCTTTGTAGAGACTAGAGGTAGTTGGTTTGTCGGTAAAGAGGAGTGCTTTGGCAGTCTTGTCGGCGGCGATAAAGGCAGAGATGGACTTGGAGTCGGCATCGACCTTTTTGACAAAGGATGGGATCTTGCCAGTGATGAATTGTGACATGTCCTTGGCAGTTCTGCCGTATTGGTAGTCTTCTGGTACCTTGTGGTAGGCATCTTTACCCTCCTTTTTGTTTGGTACTAATTCAGAGGGGAAGAACTTGATCGTTGGGAACCCTTGGATACCAAAGTGACCGCACAACTCCTTTTCAACATCACAGTTGACAGCACCAATCTTGGCAATACCCTTGAGTGAAGTAGCCAACTTTTCATACTCTGGCTTCAAACTCTTGCAATGGCCACACCATGGTGCGTAAAACTCAACCAACCATACATGCTCCGTTCCAAACACGTTGTCGGCAAAGTTGTCCTTGTTCAACATTTGTACGTTTGTTTTGCCCGGTTGATAGAATCCTCCTGATGCATCACTATTATTTCCACTAACTACACCTATGATCATTACACATAGTAATGTAATCAAAGTTGACTTATTCATCATCCTTCTTCTTCTTCTTCTTCTTCTTCTTGTTTAATCGGAGATATATATATACAAATACAAATATAATACTAATATAGATAGATAGTTGATAAAGTGTTTGTTGTCATTGTTCATCATCACACCCAAAACCAAACTCTCTCTTTTTTTGTTTTTTGGTGTGAGATGACGCATCAGGGGTTTGGGTGGGAAGTTCGGAACAAAGGTCGAAAAATCAAAAGAACAACTCGAAGATCTTCTTTTTAATCAAAATTTTGAATAAAAAAACGAAATTTACTCTTTTCATGTTGCATTAATTTAATTTCTATTTTATTTGTTGTTTCATACATATAATTTTATACATATACATATATATATACTTTACAATGTTGTCAAGATCAATTAATCTTTCAAAGGTGTGTATACATACTATGCATGAAATAGTCTCTATCAAGCAATCATACAAGCAGATCAATCAATTTGATTAATCAACACGTGACAAATCAAACAACAAACAAACAGAGACATTTCAGATAGATATAGAATAGATAGAGAGAATAACATAGAGACATTAGTACTACTATAGTTTTGCTAACTTTCTTTTTTTTTTTTTTACAAACTTGCTCGTTGTTGCTTATTTCTTTCTCTTCTTCCTCCTCGGTTTGCTTCTTTTGGATTCGCCGTCTCTTCTTCTTTTGATAAATCTTATCGAATTTCAAAAAACAAAATTGCAACTGACTCTTTGTTTTATCTCTATTCCTTACTTTACCTTTAGACTGTTAGATACTTTTCAACTTCAAGTGCTACATTGAATGAAGTTGTAATTGTTGCAGTCAATAGAACACCAATTGGATCGATTGGAGGTGTATTGTCAAGTGTGACTGGACCAAAGTTACAATCGATTTCGATTGCCGATGCTTTGAACCGTGCCGGTCTCAAGCCAACCGATGTTGATGAAGCTATCATTGGTAACGTCATCTCTTCCAACCTTGGCCAAGCTCCAGCCCGTCAATGTGCTATTGGCGCCGGTCTCCCCACCAGCGTCGTCTGCACCACCGTCAACAAGGTGTGCTCGTCGGGTATGAAGGCTGTCATGTTTGGCACACAATCCATCCAACTCGGACACAGTCGTGTGGTCGTTGCCGGTGGTTTTGAGAGTATGTCCAACGTACCATACTACACTGACAAGATGAGATACGGTGCCAAGTATGGCAACGTGCAGTTGGTCGACGGTCTCGTCCGTGACGGTCTATCTGACGCTTACGACGGCTCGGCTATGGGTGTCTGCGGTGACGTCTGTGCCACCAAACACAACATCACACGTCAAGAACAAGACGCATATGCCGTCGAGTCGTACAAGCGTGCACAAGCCTCGCAAAAGGACGGTCTCTTTAAAGACGAAATCGTACCAGTCCCCATCCCACAAAAGGGTGGTGAACCACTCTTGATCAAGGATGATGAAGAGCCAACCCGTGCCAAATTCGACAAGATCCCAGGTCTCAAGCCTGCATTCACCAAGGACGGTACTATCACCGCCGCCAACGCCTCCAAGCTCAACGACGGTGCCGCCACAGTCATCCTCATGTCGGCCAGTCTCGCCAAAGAAAAGGGACTCAAGCCACTCGCCAAGATCATCGGTTATGCCGACGCTGAACAAGCCCCAGTAGACTTCCCAACCGCTCCAGCACTCGCCATCCCCAAGGCACTCAAGAATGCCAACATCTCAATCAAGGATGTCGACTATTTCGAAATCAACGAAGCTTTCTCAGTCGTCCCACTTGCCAATGCCAAGCTCCTAGACATTGACCTCAAGAAACTCAATATCCTCGGAGGTGCTGTTGCTATGGGTCATCCAATCGGTTCATCCGGTGCTCGTATCATCGCAACCCTTACCAACATCCTTCACAAGAAGGGTGGTAAATATGGTGTTGCTGCTATTTGCAATGGTGGTGGTGGTGCCAGCGCTATTGTAGTAGAAAAATGTTAAAACAAAACAAAACAAATAACATAATGAACATACATATAACCTAAACAAACAAATAATAATATTTATATATAAATCGAATCCATCATATTTTTTCCCAACCAACTAATAATAAAAGTCCAAATAGAAAAAGATTTTTCTATAATCCAATCCATCAATCCATATTTAAACATAAGATGTATATGTGGGGATTTGTTAGAGAAATGCATTGGAATCTTGCATTGGAATTGTGTGTACCAGCATGCATCGAAAATGTACTGCAGTTGGAGCAATTTTTATAAATTTCTTCTTCTTAAGATTTTACCAAAGTTTGCGACAAGATGTGATAACGACAAGCAGACAGGGCCGATCATTATTTAATCGCGTTATCGATTAGTTATTAAATTAAAGCAATCCATCTCATCGTGGTGCAAAGTAAAGACGAGTAGCAAACATTATCATTATCAACAAAAGTGTTAGCAAAGAGAATAGATAGATAGATAAAGTAATCAGCTGAGGATGAAGATTAAGACTACCAATGTAAACACCACCAATAACAATAATTGTACTACTAGTCCAACAACTCAATCACTATTTGCAGAGATTAAATATCCTGATATTAGAAAGAGATTAAATATTCGTTATAATGATGTATGTGATATAGAGATATAAAGATATAGAGATAGAGAGAGATAGAGATAGAGAGATATTATGATGGGACGTTAGTTAACCTATTCTTATTCTCTTTTTTTTTTTAAAGGAAATAACATCAATATTATTAGATCATGAAAATTTCAAAGTAACATCATTGATTAATGTATTGGCTGAAAGGTTTCAAGTAGATGTTGCTATTCGTCCATTACTTAGATTGAAAACGGTTGAAGATGGTGGCAGACGTATTATATCGTTGCAAGACAATTCAACCTACCACGATCAAATCCTCGTACTCTTTCAATCGACCATCAAAGAGTTGGAATCTGAACAATCGGAACAAGAACGTATCAGAAAACAACAAGAAATTCTAAAGGCTGAAAGATTAAAGTTTGAAGAGGAAAATACAAACTATCGTTCAGATTCCAAATTCCTTCAAGACTCTTTTCAATTGATTCAACTTTACAAAGATCATACCTCTATCTCTGATTCTTATCCATATTGTTTACAATTTTTATTAACTTTGGATACTAATATTGGTAAATATATATCCATAACCATTATTGTTATTTTAGATATCTAACATTCTATTCTCTCTCTCTCTCTTTTAGAATATGGATATATTTTCATAAATGATAATTTAAATTACCAAAACAATGGTGTTGAATTGAATGATGTTAGAGTATATTCACCAAATTGTAATGAATTTGCTGATTTGGTGAATGGATGGATCAAGGATTCAATCGATAGTGGATCAAAAGATATTTGTTCTATTATCAATCACACCTTTGAAAAGTTTAAACAACATTTTAAACCAAGTCAACCATATACATCTGTCAATGATATCAACCAAATATTCCCTTCAAATTTGAAATCTTTGGAAACTATTTCTCATGTATGAAATGATTAGAATATTAATCAAATATTAATGAGATGATACTTACTAACTTTATTCTATTCTTTCTTATAGAGCCAATTCTTATTAAATATTCAAAAGATGATTGTTAATATTAGTGATTCATTGAAATTAAATTATTCCAAGTCTTCACAGGTATTATACAAAAATCAATGGAATATGAGCAAGTTAAAGGCGTCGATTAGAGAGGGTGTGACAAAGGCAGAGGTTGAACAGAGATTGATTGATCGTACTCGATTCAAACAATTGACATTTGGTGACAATGCCGATGAAGATTGTTCGATTTGCTACTGTCCATTTGAAGATCAAAAGAGTGTGGTTCAGTTGGCCTGTGGTCACAACTTTTGTTATCAATGTATGTCATCCTATATTATTGCTAGTGTAAGCGATGGAAATGGTAGTAGTTCTCCTATTTCTTGTATGGATAGAGAGTGTAACTATGTATTGGACATGGTCACTATCTTTAATATTCTCCTCAAAGATGACATTCGTTCATTTGCTCAACTCAATACAATGATCATTAATGACGTTGCTTTATTGTCAAAGTCAAAATGGTGTCCGGGAACTGGTAACCGTACGTGCACACGTTTGTTGTTTGGCGCAGACCAACGTAACAACATTCCATTTGTAGTGTGTGCCTGTGGCGCCAATCTGTGTTTGTTGTGTGGTGCAAACGATCCACATTGGCCATCGGCCTGTGTCAAGTCGCATACACTTGATGGCGAGGTCGAAGACTTCCAATGGATCTTTCAAAACACGACTCTTTGCAGAAAGTGCACTTACCCAATCGAGCGTAGTGGTGGGTGCAACCACATGGTCTGCCAAAAGTGTCAGCACCAACTATGCTATATTTGCGGTGACGACTGGGCACCACGCCATTACGCCTGTATACCTTCCAAGGACAAAGCACTCAGATTCCGCTCTCTCCTCGAAAAGAGTGAGAGCGAGTCGTACTTTTCGACCGTCCTCTTTGCGCAACACAATATCCGTCGTTCCAACCCCTTTGGCGCACTCTTTAACAACCTCTACGGGCTCTCTTACAAGGTAGCCGACAAGGACAAAGATCTCGTACTCCGCGCAACCCGTGTCGTCATGTCAATCATCAAAAACAAGTTTGTAAACGCCTCTGAAAAGGAGGATGCTTTTGCCGACTTGAGATTGATCATTCCACACGTTTACAGGATTAAAAAGGTCAGTGACGAGTTGCGTCATGCCAAGCTCAAGGCTGCTCAAGCCAATCTCCAAAGACCAGTTGATATCATCCGGTCCCTTGTCTGCCGCATTTCACTCAACGACAAGCCAAACGAGTTGCTCGACACTATGTTTGTGCAACGCTCGTTCCCAGAGTTCCGTCGCGAGGTCATGGACATGGTCGCCGGTGCCACCCAAGGAAAAGTCGTCCTCTCTACATCGTTTAGATTGTACAATCGTTTTGGACATTTGGTCAAATCATGGAATGATATTCTCTACAATGACCATCTCTTTATCACCAAAGATGATACTGAAACATTTGTTCAACCAATCATCCAAGAACAAGTCGAAGAAGAAATCTCTCAAGAACAACTTGTCAAGAAATTAAAGGATATCAAATTAAAATCAAAAAGAGAACCAAATTCAAATCAATCCAATCAATCCAATCAATCTCCATCAACTTCACCAACCAAACAACAACAAACACAAAAGAAGATTGATCCAATGATTTTAGTTGAAGCATCACTTTTGTTTGCAGATTTATACAAATTGGATGACGAACAATCTTATGACTTGGTTTCAAATATCTATCATCAAAGTAGTATTGCCATCAAATCAGTTGATGAATTGATCAATTTGGTATTGGCTGAAAACATTGGTAAACAATTTAGCAGAAATGTATTTGCTGATCCAGAATCGGTAGAGTCAAAGGCAAAGGAAGAATTGACCAAATTAATAGTGTCTGCAGATTACACTGAATTTGTTGAAAACAATATCGGACATATCGAGCAATGTTTGATCGATTGTAATTTCGATGTTCAACTCGCTCTCCCAATGATCCTATCCGATGCCCAAGCCGATGAATGTGCTCGTCTCCAACAACATTACGATGACCAAGACGAAGATGAACTCGACGACTACTTGGAATATGTTGACGAGTTGGAAAGCAACACTAAAATCCTTTACACCAGACCAAATCGTAAAGGTGCTGCTGATTTCTGGTAAACTTTTGAATCAAATCAAATAAATTGTAATAATAATAATAATAATACTTTGTACAACAAACAACTATACAGTTTGTTTTTTTTTTTAATCAAATCATCGATTTGAATACTCATCAACGCACAAAAAGTTGCTTTCTGATCCAAGCGTTGATGAGGGGTTTGACCCCCCATAAATGCTAAAATATCTTTTTTTTTCTCTTCTTCATTGAAAAAAACAAACAAGACCCTTTGTTTGCGATTTTTCACATTAGCTTCCTCTTTTCTTTTCCGTTGGTAGGGTATCCCTCTTTGTCTTGTCCTGTATTCTCTTTGTTATATTATCTCATTGTATATTAGATTTAGTTTGTTAGAAGTAGTAGTTATTAGAGTTGTTTGTGAAGATAGAGATAGATAGAATCGATCGATGGACAATCATAGTAGCATGTCGGCAGGGTCTGATGCATCAGTCTGGAGAACAGTAGCTAATAGTGCATTCAGTCCCCCACCTATTGTATCATCACTTTCATCACCCAACTTTTCAACATCCTCATCATCTGCTTCAACCCCATCATCACCCACTGTATCATCACCAAGACATGATGGTGGTGAAGATTTCTTAGGTCAAGGGTATGAAAAATAGATTGATATAGAAAGAAGATAAAAGATATTATCGTTATCAATCGTACTAATCATCATCATCATCATCATCATCATTATTATTGCTATACTATACTTAGTGCAGTACCAACGAAAACAGTTATTATCAATATATTAAACAAGTTTTTAAAAGGAAGACCTGTGAAAGAAGATCTTGTACAATCAAGAGTTTTAAAGTCAGAGTTTCGTCCGATTGGACTTCGATACTCTGTCATTGAACTATTATGTAATCACTTGGAAAAGAATGCATTAGAGATTGAAGGTATCTTTCGTATCTCTGGTTCTGCCAATCAAATTAGAATATTTTGGTCTACTTTTGGATCAGGTAAGTCGACTATATTTATACACATACATTACAAAATATAGAGAAGCATATGACTAACAATATCTGTATCTATCTATCTATCTATAGATAATATTGAATTCCCACCTGCACCTATAAACGAACATAATATATCGGGAGCACTTAAATTGTATATTAGAGAACAAGTAGAACCACTTATACCATTTGATGTTTGGTCTGGTTTTGTTTCAAATTTAACATCTAAAAGTATGTGTCAATAATAATAATAATAATTCATATGAATATGAATTGATTGAATAACATCATACTTATTATTATTCATTTAGATTTAGAAATTGATTGTAATGCATTGATACAATTATGTAGTAGAATGACATCTGAGAATCAAAGAATATTAAAGAGAGTGGTTCGTTTGATGGTTATTTTGGTTAGACATTCATCACTCAACAAAATGAATCCATTCAATATGGGTATTGTATTTGGTCCATCTTTATTTAAATCAAAGGTAAATATGCAACATACATAATATGTGACATGTGATATATAATATTGACTTTTTGTTTGTTATTTGTTTGCTATATAGTCTGATTCACCAAATATATTTAATGAAGCAAAATATTCAAATGAGGTGGTTACAATGATCATTCAAAATTATAATAGAGTATTTCCAGATTTGGAGGTACCCATTTTAGGAACTGAAACAAATACAGAGAATGAGTCCCCCGATGACAGTAGTAGTCATATCCAACCAATTCCAACTTCAAGTATTAAAGCAGTTGTATCGGCGGTAAACGCACAGACACCTGCCCAAAACAGGAGTCATTCACCTTTGACATTGACACCAATTGGTTCGACTACACCAAATAGCTCAGCTTCAAATTTGTTAAAGGAGGCTGCAACAAGACGTGCTAGTATTAGTTCGAATAGTGGTGGTGTTAGACGTGGTAGTAGTGGAAGTACAGGTGGTGGAAGTGGAAGTAATTTAGATCTATCATCAACATCATCACCAGACATTCATCCACAACTACTGGATGCACAACATATGGTAGATGAAACTAAATCATCACCATTGGCTCACATGAAACCAACTGATTTCAGTATGGTACAACACCTTCGAAAGAAATTATCCAAAACCAAACAATTTAAAAACGAAGAGATATGGGACCACTTTTTATCGATCCGAGTACAAGGTAACTTGGTGCAAGCACAGAAACAATTCTCAACGATGATGAGTAGCAATTCAAGTGGACTATTGTCATCGACAATGATTGTAGACAAGAAAAAGAAAAAGGAAAAGAGCTCAGACCAAGCACTCAACAATGCAGCTGCCAATTCTGCAGCCATCAACTTTACACCCATCTATATATTGGTAACGTCGCGAAACATCTTTTTCTTTGACACACAAAACTATGCAATCGAATCGATTATTCCACACGAACGATTAAAAGAATTTGCTTTTGATTCTGTCAATCCAGGTCTCTTTTCATTCCTCGATTCTGCAACACATAGAATCTCTTATTTTTTGATTCCAAGATCAAAAATATTAGATTCTCTAACAAAATCTTTAGAAAGAGGTAGAGCTATTGCTAAATTATCTGTAAGTCAAAAAAATATCAAATATATTAATATAAATAAGATTGTCTATTTATTTACTTATATTTCTTTTATTTTTAATTTAGAATAAAACATTGGCACATTTACAAGCAAGAAAATTTGCAATGTTGGAGAGTTCATCAACTCAAGGATTTGGTAAATTGGCAGAATCAAGACCTGTATTTGAATCATTGGCAGCAAGTGGATTTAGTGAACTTGATGTTTGGGAAGGAACAGTCGATCTTTTAGAAGTGGTTAAAAAGTTTTCAAAGATATTGGTACCCGTCGATCCAAAGGCAGTTGTAGAATTCCTTTTACCAGGTATACCAGAGTTCAATGGCATCTATCGTAAATCATATAAATTGGATATCAACACATCGGTATTTAAGATTATTTGTTTGATTTGTGAAAAGGCCAAATTGGCTCCATCCAAATTTGTTCTACGTACACTCAAAGGCAGAACACTCTTTGACAATGGATCACTTGCTCAGTATGGTCTCGGCACACTCTTTACCACCTGGCAACTACGTCTTATCTCCCTCGATTCACCAGAAAGTACTGGTAACTTTGTCGTTGAATTCCAATTACCAGATTCACCAGAATTCAAAAATATGCAAAAGAAATCAATTAAAGTTGATGCTTATCAACCACTTAAAAGAGTAACTATAAATATATATATAAAATAATAATATGAGATAGTTTAACTAATATTTCTTTTTAAAGATTATGAAAGGATTATGTGATAAATTAAGAGTACCAAAATATCATTATTATGATTTGATTGGACCTGAAGGACAAGTATTGAGCGGTGATGATATTCTTTCTAGTATAGGATTGGGTATCAAGTTTAAAACGTGCAAGATGAAGCTTCAAAAGAAGGTATTCCCAGTTGGAAAGGGACCATCCTACGACACACCCATCTGTCGTGCCATTGTAGAGGATATTACCGACGCGGTTTGGGCAAAATTGCAGGACCGTCACCGCGAGCGTATCCGTATCTACTGCAAGCATTTGCTCGACTATATCGTCGATCAGACATTTGTCGAGATTTCCAAGGCCGAGACTGTCCCCAAGCGTGTCTCTATGCTCGGACGAAACTCACGTGCCGAGTTTTATGCATTGCTAGCACAAAAGGAAGAGGAAGATCTTATCCTCCAAAACACAGATGGTTATCGAAATATGGTGATTCGTGCTAGAATGGTCGGTGGCACAGGCATTGATATCAATCCACCAACCTATCCATCACAAAATTACCCATTATTTAAACCAACCATGGTTAAACTATTGCCAACTCATACTGGTGGCGGAGGTGGAGGATATGGTGGTGGTGGTATGGTACCACTGCCAAGAGGGTTGAATGGAGCTATCCCAACACTCCGTGATATCAAGGTGTCCAATGCCACCAATGCATTCATGAGTGAACTCAAGGATGTCCGTGACCACTTGAATCGCGGTGCTCAACAACAGGGCAATGGTGGTGCACCACTTGGTCAATCGATTTTAGCAGCCACCAACGCATTACGCCAAACCGAGAGAAAGTTTAAAACAACCATCATCAATAATAACTCGACGCAACTCAATTCCATCGTTCTCCAACTTCAAATGAAACCAGGTACTTCGAAATTGGTACAACAATTAAAGAGTAGAATGAATGAAGTTAATTTAGATTCAACCAAACAAATTAAAGAAGAAGATATTGAAGATTTAATTCCTTCTTCTTTCAAGTAAATCAAAAAAAAAAAAAACAAAGAGAAGATCAATCTTCAACAACAATATTTGTATTATTATCCACAATCCTCCTCCTCCCCTCCCCTTTACCAATTTTTAATATTATCCTTGTAGCAATAATAGATATCTATAACAATAATAATAATAACCGTAACCGTATATATATAACATATTAATAAAGTAAAAGTATTTTTTAGTATAACCAACCAATAAAATATCAAGTAACACCTATTGTACTTTTGATCAAGGTCAGACTGAGCACAGATGAAGATCAAAAAAGGTCGATACCATCCGTTACGGAAATGCATCGACACTGGGCGAGTCGTCGACCTTTGGAAATCATTCCCAAAATAGAAAACAATGATGCTTTTGGATGCAAATTTCTTTCATGAATTTTCATCTTCTTCCGCGCATTGAATGCATTGTTAACAGGCACCTGATTCTGTATTAGTTCTATAGCTATACTTTTACTCTCCATTTATTTATCTCAATTCCTCCTTGTATTATTATTATTGTGAGTATTCAAACAAACATAGACACATTGCAAAACACACATGTTCGCAATTCAATTGAAACAATAACCACGCAACACGAGTCAGATGGATAGATTGATAGAAACAGACATAGAATAAAGACAGATTGATAGATTCACTCACTCTCTCACTCCTCTTTTCATTCTTTCATTCAATTTCCATATTTACTTACTTTTTTTGCTATTGCTGTTAAATAGAACTCTATAGAGATTATTAGATTAGAAGAAGTAAATAGGAAATAAACAATACAATGTCAGCACCAACAACTACAACATCAACTACTAGTACTACTACAGCTACTACTACTACTACTAGTAACAATAATAATAATAACAATAACAATGATTCAGCACCACCATCACCAATCTTGGATCACAAGAATACATTCACTGTAACTGATAATAGAACTGGAAAGACATATACCATCCCAATCAGCCATGAGACTGTAAAGTCGGTTGATTTCAGACAAATCAAGGAATTACCTTCTGACTTTGGTACAATGTAAATATCTATCACATGACATAGAAGATATAAGATATCGATGGATGATGTATGATATATCATAGTATTTAACATCGATGTTGTATCGTTATAATTATAGGATTTATGACCCAGGATATTACAATACAGCAGTTTGTAAATCAAACATTTGTTACATCGATGGTGAAAAGGGTGTTTTGGAATATAGAGGTTATGCCATTGAAGATCTTGCCAATAACTCTAGTTTTCTTGAAGTTGCTTATCTATTGATTTATGGTGGTTTACCAAATAATGTATGTAATAGAGCGCTTGGCTAGGGTTAGATTTAATTGTGTGCAAATGTCTAATCTATCAATTATCTACTACTACTCATTCTAGGATCAATTAACATTATGGTCAACTAAAATTATGAATCATACATTTATTCACGAGAATTTGATTCAATTGATGAAATCATTCCGTTATGATGCTCATCCAATGGGTATGTTGATCAGTTCAATGAGTGCCATGTCAACCTTTTATCCAGAGGCTAATCCAGCTCTCCGTGGTGCCGATATCTACAAGAACAAAGCACTCATGAACAAACAAATATTCAGAATCCTTGGTAAATTACCAACTATTGCTGCATGTGCTTATCGTCATCGTATTGGTCGGTAAGTTGAAAACATTAAATTAAACATGTTATTGTTGATTGTCATACCTATACTTATACTTTTATCTAATGTTTTTTAGACCATACAATAATCCAATTAATACATTGTCATTTACAGAAAACTTTTTATACATGTTGGATCGTTTGAGTGAAACCAATTACAAACCACATCCAACACTTACACGTGCACTCGACAAGTTGTTTATTATCCATGCCGATCATGAATTGAATTGCTCGACTGCCACTATGCGTCAAATCTCCTCGACGTTGGTCGACCCCTACACTGCCGTCGCTGGTGCAGCCGGTGCTTTGTACGGCCCACTCCACGGTGGCGCCAACGAAGCTGTGCTTCGCATGCTCGAGCACATTGGATCTGTCGAAAACATCCCCTCCTTTTTGGAACAGGTCAAGCAAAAGAAGCAACGTCTTATGGGCTTTGGACATCGTGTCTACAAGTCTTATGACCCACGTGCCAAGATTCTCAAGGATGTAACCAACGAAGTGTTTGATTTGTTGGGTCGTAACCCTTTGATGGAGATTGCCATTGAATTGGAACGTCTTGCACTCACTGACAAGTACTTTGTCGATCGTCAACTCTACCCCAACGTAGATTTCTACTCGGGTATTATATACAAGACTATGGGGTTCCCCACCGATATGTTCCCAGTGCTCTTCTCCATCCCAAGAGCTGCTGGTTGGTTGGCCCATTGGGTCGAGTCTGTCAGCGACCCAGATCTCCGTATCTTCCGTCCACGTCAAGTCTATCTCGGCAAGCGCGGACTCAAGTACGTCCCTCTCAGCCAGAGATCAGCCACACCCCAAGATGCCCTCTCTAGTTATGCATCTGGCATGTCCTCGCGTCGTCAAGTATCCGACGGTCTCCAAGGTGTCAAATACGATGAAACCAACGCTATCCCAAAGACTGCCAACGGTTCAAAATCATCTCTTAGTCAATCTATTGAAGATTCATTTGGTTTAAATGATAAATTAAATATCAAATAATCTAATAACCAAACAAACAAACAATCTCTACTCTACTTACTTTTTTTAAAATCAAAAACACAAAAGAAAAAGAAAACAAAAAAACATATTAACAATAATAAATATTTAAATTATATTGTATAATAATAGAATAGTTTGATTGATTATATGTTAACCAAAAAATAATGATATTAGAAAGGTAGGTAGGAAGGAGGTATGCTCCCTTTATTTTAGAATTTAACAAAGATTCGATTTTTTAGCCAATGAGATTTATTACTTGTTGTTCCTCTTTTGGTTTTTTATTGATAAAAAAATATTTTTTTTTCCAGATTTAAATTAATTTATTTTAAATTAAAAGAAATTGATGAGCGTTGTTGTTCAAAATATATGGTTCATATGACAACTCAAGTCTTTTAGTCGAAAGAATAAATAGGAAGGATAAACTACCAACCAACAATCAAAAGTAAAGAGATAAATAATAAAATAGAAAAGAATAATAAAGGTAATAATGTAAATTGAAGTTCAAAAAGTTAAATTAAAAAAAATGAAAAAATCAAAAAAGTATGATAACCTTGATGACGAGGGGATAGAAATACACGATAATGACGATAATAATAATAGACAGCAATATACATCACCTCCACGTAGTGGTACCACTTCTACAGTATCAACATATCAAGCTACTACTCCACAGCAACCTTCTGCTAGACCTACAGCACATACATCTTTATTGAATCCAAATTATCAGAATTATCAGAATTTCCCTCAAATACCAATATCTGTTACTAGACCATCTTCTTCTAATAATAACAATAATAACAATAATAATAATAATAATAATGGAAGTAATTTTATTTATGATTATACAGTTCCATCTCCAAAGGTAAGTTTAAATGATATATTTTTCATTTCATTGCAATTTATACTTACTTATATATTAGGATCAAAGTCATTATCAATTAGACCCAAATGTAACACCTTTGAATCGTAGAAGAAGAAGATTATCGTCAAATAGTCAACTTGGATTAAGTGTAAATAATAATAATAATAATGGTAATTTGGCAATACCTCCTAATACCTATTTGGTAGGTGATGATGAATTGAGTGACTATGAAGAAGAGGAAGACCCAGCAAACTATCCATCCCTTATTCCTCATAGTTGGGATAATGGTGCTTGTTGTAAACATCCTCCATCTGAACACATTAACAAGGATCATATACCATCTCATCACCATCAACAACCACATCATATTTCATCACACCCTCATCAACAACAACAATCAACAAGAGAACCTTCTAATTTACGTCAGTCTTGGAGTAGAGACCAAATTGAAAAGGAAGAGGAACAAGAAGTAGAAAAGGAAAAGATTCACGAAAAGGTACGAGCTTTAGAGTTGGAGGATGAAGAGGAAGAGATTGCATGTTCGGTTGCACGATCATCTCTTATCATTCCCTTTCAATTCAGTAATCATAAACAGTCTACATCGTATTGGATCCAGAGTCTATTGGATAGACGTGTTGCACTTGTAGACGGTACAACCGTTCCTGTTTGGGAAGCTTTGAATGACCTACCCAATGAAATGGTAGAACTATCACGTCAATTTAGAAATGTGATTGGTGCTACCAATGTACCTGGAGTAGCAGCTGGCAGCGACTCTAAATCAACGTGGAGATGTAGACGTTTGCGTATGAACAAAAAAGCAAAGGACGGAGTATTCCCAAAACCAAAGTTATGGACCGTTGAAAGACGCCAAGACAAGATGAAGGATATCTACAAAGAGGTTCGTTTTGAAGATATCAATCTGTTAGTATTCCCACTAGGTGTTGGTATTTTAGTTTTTAATATCGATTGGATGACTGAACAAGCTCACGTTCATCATGACAATAGCTATACCGACCGATCTGCTCGTACCTCTACCGATCATCCAGACTTTGGTATTCCACATCACGAATCATTCCTCTTGGAAGAGTTTAGAACTTGGCTCTATATCAGTAAATTCCGTCATAAAGTTAAAAGTGTAGCTAGAGGTTGGAGTTTTGGTGATTTACCTGGATCCCAACATTCTCAACAAGACAAAGAAAAAGAAAAAGAAAAAGATAAGAAATCATCTTCATCCTCATCTCTATCATCTTCATCACCACCACAACAATCACAACAATTTCCAAATTATAGTCTATCAAATCCACATCCAAATCATCTTGATAGTTTGGGAAAGAAATTGACAAAGTCTTTGTATGGTGGTAGACCAATCTCTCTCAATAGTATTGCCAATTGGTTGATTTTGTTGGCAAGCGAGAAACCAAACTCTAATCCACCCTCTTCGGGATCATTGACATCACGTGTTGGTACTGGCGGACACGCCTACCACCACACGACCGTCATTCTCGACAAGAAACCATCCGAAGTTACTCTTCAGACGTATCTGTTCCATTTGCGTCGTGCACTTGGTCAAAAGAATCGTCCTCCTCTTCAAAACCTCGACCCTTCCTCTTCACTTGGATCGAGTACACTCGACCGAATACTTGTTCCACGCATGAACCGATACATTGGTATCTCTAGAGAGGGTATTGTGTGTTTGACATGGCCAACGGAAAAGAGCGACCGTATCGGCATCCTCAACTGGCACCGCAAGTTCCAGGGAATCTATCTAGTACTATCACTACATGCACATGGAGAGCGAGCAGTCTTGGAGGAACTCAGTACCATGGCAAGTGTGCAAGCCGAGAATATGAAGCTTGAAATTGAACGAACTAGTATCGATGAATTGGCAACATCACGTCAACAACTCAAAGAACTGGCCACTCTAGTCGCTCGATTCACCATTGGCATGTCGAGTGGTGACTGTGGTGGACAGAGCGAGTACAGTGAGTTCTTTTTAACCATGCGTCAAGTGTTTGGTATTCCCAGTCAGAGAAAAGAGTTGCGTGAAGAGTTGGAAGACACATTGGCATTGCTCGAGAATGACTATCTAGAGGAACGTCGAAAGGTCAAGTTGGACGAACAACGTGAGGAACGGTTAGACCGTGATCGTGGAAAACTGCAACGTTATAAAAAGGAAAATGCCAAATACCGTTATGAACTACTCATTACAGCATTCTCTTCCTTTACTGTACCAGCAGTATTATTGTCGTCGTTATATGGAATGGTATGTACACACACCTGACAGGAAATACAATAATTCCAGATAGATACTTTTTTTTTTTTTTTTTTGTTAGATCCAAGATATTTCATTCTGACTAATAACCGACATTCTTACTCTTTCACTCTACACTTTTCATACTTTCTAGAACCTTGATGATTTACCCATCCTACCATTTTGGGGAATTCTTCTTATAATGATTACAGCTTCCTTTATCATTTTGACAGTATTTTGGTTTGCAAAAAGAGGTATTGTTGATAAGACAGCTGACCCTGAATCACTTCGCCAACCATCTTCCTCCTCATCGCAAATGTCCTCTTCTTCATCCTATTCGCATTAAACACTAAATAAATAATAAATAAAAAAAAGTATGTTTCTATCTTATAAAATATCCAACAACAACAGCAGATGTCGATCATCACAAGTTTGTGCTGATCATTCATTCATTTGAAGAGTCACAATTTTAAAGCCGAAGTCTTCCCAGGGTCGTTGAATGAAGGTCGACTTGGGTACCGGCTCAATCCCATATGAGGATATTTTGTGTAGTTTTTTTTGAATAAAATTTTAAATTGTCAATATCCCAAATGAATGGATCATCATGCAACATTGTCAGATGATCAACTTTCATCATCTTTCAACACAATTGTAAACACACACACACACACACACACCAAACATAAGGTTATATATTTAACAACCCATAAAATTGTTTTAAAAATCGATAAAAAACTTGTAGATTAGTAATATATATATTTACAATAGTTTAATACACACAAACAAAGTACATGTAAGTAATGATAATGATCTGACCAAAAACACAGATATTACCAAACTTGGTAAATACCACATTTTATAAATGAATCCAACCCCCTTTTTTTTGTTTGTTGGGGAAGTGCTATATAAAAGGGGTGATCGATTCATGCTAACATCTTAACCAGCCAACCTGAAGCTTGTAATTTTTTTTGAATCAAATTTCTTGCTTGTTGTCTCTATTCCACTCTTCCTCTCTCTCGAGATTAATTAATTTGACTAACATTATATATTATATAACTACTACCATTACCTACTATATAACTATCTATAGAATACATAAACATAAATACATACAATATAGATAGATAAAAGAAACAAGAAAAGATAAGATGATATCATCGGATTTGTTTACTCCCAAGAGTGATTTCTCAGAGAAATGTCATATCAAATCAATGGATCAATATAGAGAGGTATGTTAATAATGTAATAGATAGATAGATAGATAGACTGATAGATAGATCTATCATAATGATTATATGTGTCTTGTTAACATGTTCCCCTCCTTCCAACTTCATTTCATATATATGTATGTATTTATTTATAGATGTATCTCGAAAGTATTAATAAACCAAAAGAGTTTTGGGATAGATATGCTAAATCTACTCTATCTTGGTTCCAACCATATGATAAGGTTATGTCAGGGTATGTTATAGATATCGACGATTGATTGATAGATAATATAATATAGTATAGTACTGACAGAGGTGCTACTTGCTTTATTTTTTTTTTAGAAACTTTATAAATGGAGATATAACATGGTTTCAAAATGGTAAATTGAATGTATCATATAATTGCATAGATAGACATTTGGAAAGTAAAAAGGACAAGGTAGCCATTATATACGAAGGAGATAGTCCAGATCATATCAGAAAGATCACATACTATGAGTTGTTGATGGAGGTTTCTAGATTGGCTAACCTCTTGAAATCGTTGGGTGTCAAAAAGGGAGACACCGTTGCCATATATATGCCAAACACTCCAGAGGCAATCTACTCGATGTTGGCGTGTGCACGTATCGGTGCCATCCATTCGGTCATTTTTGCCGGTTTTGGATTCGACTCTATCGTGTCTCGTGTGCAAGATGCAGCTTGCAAGGTGATTATAACGGCTGACGAAGGTGTCCGTGGCGGCAAGATCATCCCACTCAAGAAAAAGATTGACGAGGTTGCCATCCACTGCAACACCGTGTCCAACGTCATTGTCTTTAGAAACACGGGTAATCATGTCGACTTTCAGAGTGGACGTGATATCTGGGCCCACGAGGCTATGCCCCAGCAACGTCCATACTGTCCGTGCGAACCACTTGATTCAGAGGACGGCTTGTTTATCCTGTACACGAGTGGATCGACCGGCACGCCCAAAGGACTGCTACACACACAGGCTGGCTATCTGCTGTACGCAGCAATGACCCACCGCTTTGTGTTTGACTATCGCGAAGACGATATTTACGCATGTGTGGCCGATGTCGGCTGGATCACCGGTCACTCGTACATTGTGTACGGTCCGTTGGCCAATGGCGCCACCACGTTTATCTTTGAGGGTACGCCACTCCACCCCACACCCGCACGATACTGGGAGATGATCGAGCGCCACAAAATCACGCAGTTTTACACTGCGCCAACCGCGATCCGTTCACTCATGAAGTATCCCACCAGCTTTGTCGAAAAGTGCAACAAGCGTTCGCTGCGTGTGCTCGGCACGGTCGGCGAGCCGATCAACCCCGAGGCGTGGCGCTGGTTCTACAAGCATGTGGGCGAGGAGCGCTGCTCGATCGTCGACACGTACTGGCAGACCGAGTCGGGCGGCCATCTCGTCACACCTCTGCCCGGCGCAACCCCCACCAAGCCCGGTTCGGCCACACTCCCCTTTTTCGGCGTCAAGCTCGCTGTGCTAGACCCACACTCGGGCAAGGAACTGACCGGCAACAACGTCGAGGGTGTCTTGGCCATCGACGGTGGATGGCCCGGTATTGCACGTACAGTGTTTGGGTCGCACCAGCGATACCTGTCAGCATACATGAAGCAGTACCCAGGCTACTACTTTACAGGCGACGGCGTCAAACGTGACGAAGATGGTTACTACTGGATCCAAGGTCGTGTCGACGACGTCATCAACGTCGCCGGTCACAGACTTGGCACAGCCGAGCTTGAGAGTGCCCTCGTTGGCCACTCGTCGTGCGCAGAAGCCGCTGTCATTGGCTACCCCCACGATATCAAGGGACAAGGTATCCTAGCATTCTGCACACTCAAACAAGGGTACGACGAAAGCGACGAGATTATCGCATCGCTCAAGATCGAGGTCAGAAAGATCATCGGTCCCTTTGCCACACCCGACGTCATTATCATCACTCCATCTCTTCCCAAGACACGTAGTGGTAAGATTATGCGTCGTATCCTCCGTAAAATCGCCTGTCATGAATCTTCACCAGAACAACTAGGCGATATCTCTACTCTTGCCGAGCCAGAAGTTGTCCCTTACCTAATTGACAAGGTTGGTGCTGCTTTACCAAAACATCATTAAACTCAATCTCAACCCAAACCAAACCAAACCAAACTTAATCAAAAACAACAACCAACCATCAATCATCCGGAAAAAAAAAACAGACCTTTTTTGTGTAATTAATAATAATAATAATAACAAATAATAAATATCGTCGTTGTATATGTGCTCGACAATATTATAATCCATCTAATCTATCAACGTACATGTATAATATGTATATGTATTTCTGTCTTTGATTTAATTTAATTATTCATGTAATAAATGTTGTAATCTACTTTCATAGGATTGATTTCTTTCTTCTAAATATTTCTTGTATTCACCTTCTAGAAATGTAACCATTGCACGATTAAAAGACAAGTATGGATACCTTCTACTTCTTCTTGCATCTGATAATCCAGACTTTAAATTGTATTCTAATCCACTTGACATTATATATTTTACAACATGGATGTGACCATAATAAGCAGCCATATTGAATGAATAACTTGAATAGGATTGATTGTTATTTTTAGAGGTCTTGTGTAAATAGATAAATACCTCTAAATGTCCGTATTGGGCAGCCGCACTCATCGATCGAGAATTTATAACACTTTCCTGTCTATTTTGGTCAAGCCATTGAACCATCTCCACATCTCCATTTTCACAGGCAAATTGTATTGCTCTAAAACTACATCCTTCACTCCTATTTGAATGAAGCCATTGTATTACATCTAATCTACCGTGTTGCGCAGCAGAATCAATTGCATCTTTAGATGCTTTTTGACCTTCAATTCCATTTAAATATTTTAACATTTCCATATTTCCTTTGGATGCAGCCATATCTATTAAATGTTCCAATGGTCTATCTACTTCATCTTTAACATTGATTGAAAATACTAAATCTTCATCTTTTATAGGAAGTTCTTCTTTGTCTTGTTGTCTCTTTGGTAATGTTGAAAGAGTTGTGGTTGTAGAGATTGGTATAGTGAAACCATAATGATCTACTAGATACTTGAATATTTCAATGTTGCCACCACATGCAACATCACATAGTATCTGACTACCAATATCCATAATATCTTGAACGTTGCATTGTAAGAGATAGAGGAGAGTTGTAAGCTCTGCATTTGGGTGTTGACAGTATAACCTAATGGCATCATTCAAATGATATCGACCGTGTTTCATCAACGGTCTGAGAAAATAGTGTGACATGCCAAAGTAACCAATCACCGATTCTAGTTTCATAGCCTTTATACTTTTTCCTCTAGAATATAAATTCATTCTTCTGTGTAGATTGACCATATACACTGGTTTAAAGTCAGTCAATTGGGCACCAGAACTCTTTTCATACCCATCGGGTAGTTGAGGTCTAGAAAGTAATCCTTGGTCTTTAATAAACTTAAATATTCTTTTTTTTATGACCTTGTTTCTAATCACTTGATAGAATACATTGTTTATATTATTATCATTATTGTTATTGTTGTTGTGTTTTGTTGTTGTTGTTGTTTGTATTTGATCCATTTTATCTATCTATCTCTATCTATAGATTGTTAACTGTTTGAAATGTATAGTATAATCATGATTGTGTGTAGAGAGTACAACATAAACAAAAAAATAATGAATGGCTGCTAGAAAGTACTAAAATCTATCTTAGTAAGTTCTCAAAAAAAAAAAAAAAATAGGAAAAGGAGAACGATGCCACAAACACTCGATTGGACACCCTATCGATCGAAAGATAATGTATCGATGGTTTACCTTTATCTCTGTATTACTTCTCACCTTTTGCAAGAACAAATGGATGTTCAAATTAGTATTTTTGGATAATGTACACTATTCATACTACCATCAGAAGAAAATTAAATTGTAACGGAAATATTATTTGAAAAACAAAAAGAGCGGCAAAAGGATTAAATAAGATCTGCCTTGTTTCGTGTATGACATTTAATGTTTGATTTACACAAGTATTAATTATCACCACAACAGAAGTAGTAGTAGTAACTTAACCAACTTGCTCAGCCACTCGACTTCTTTGAAGATCTGTTTTAAACACACCAAAATTGAATGTATGTTTGAAAACTTTACTTTAGGTTGTTTTCTCCCTCTCTCTAATTCATTATTATTATTATTTATTATTATTAAGAAGAACCTTTAGACGCTTTGTAGCTAGAGTTAAACATAACATATATATATAATGGGAGCGTTTTTTTCAAAGAAAGTAGGTTTGATTAGCTACACAACAACAGCCAGACTTGAAGAGAGTGATGTTCACTCTTCTCTCCAAATTCGATTTAATTACAGCAATGTCGCTTGCAATATTGTTGACAACAAATGTGATACTAACTTGTCGTTATTATTATTATTATTAAAAGAACACGTTTGCCAAAGAGTTGGCAGATTTAGAAGAGAAAATAATACATTTGGAGGATTATGTTAGTAATGCAAGAACAACACAACACACTGTATTTGTACGAGTCATCATATACAGCATTGTGCTAGAAGTCATACTCGTCTCTTATATATACTATCAAACAAGATCGGTTGAAACTCTTTATGGAAAGCTTCTATATGCATCTTATCTTTTACTATTTCCTTTAGTGTAAGTGCATGCAATGTGTTCCTTGGTCAAGAAGAAGGTCAAACTTTGACTTTTTTTTCTTTTTCTATTTATACTTACACTTCATATCCATCTATCTATCTTTATACATACAGAATATTTATTGCAACCAAACTATTTAATGCATTATACAAGAAAATAATTTCTAGAAATGGTAAGTATTACTTATTATTCTAAATTCTTGTCAATTATTCTCTAATATTAATATTCATATTGATCAATTATAGAGAAAAAATTAGAAACACTAAAGAGTCGATTACAATCGAAAATAGATGAAAGAAAGAAAGAAACCGATTATGAAAATACACAAAAACTAATAGATAAATATGATAAACTAATGAAAAAGAATAAGGGTGGAGGAAATAATAATTTTGGAATTAATAATAATAATAATCATAACAATAATAATAATCTTGGAATAAGACAAAGAAATGTTCAAGGACAATCATCATCATCATCTAATAACACTCCTTCATCTCCAAACAGAACTGGTAATTCTTCTTCTTCTTCTTCTTCTTTATCGAATAACCAACCATATCAACCATATAATCCATATCAATATCCAACCTCTCCATCATCACCACCACAACAACAACAACAACAACCACCAACACAATATCAATCACCACAGAAACCATCGGCACCAACAAGACAGACCCCTTCTTCTTCTTCTTCTTCTTCGACGCTACATAATTATGGACAACAGGTTCAACAATCCCCAGGAGGAATGCGTAACCAAGCACACACACCTCCACAAAAACAAAATCCATCTGGTTGGTTGGATAAAGTAGTCGATTATTTAATTTCCGATGGTCCAAAGTATGGATCGCCACTTATTTGTAAAAAATGTCATAGCCACAATGGTTATGTTCCAACAGGTGAAATATCAACTGTTCGTAAGTATATCTAAAAACAAAAGAAAAAGAAAAGATGACAAGAGATTAATTTAAATTATATCATTTTAAAATGATAATAGAATTCCGTTGTAGATTTTGTCAATATTTTAATCAAAATGGGTTAGTGGAAGATCATGATGGTGATAATAATAATAATAATAATCCATCTCCATCATCCTCATTATCGAATCAACAACCTAATAATAATAACAATAATAATGAAGAGACATCTTCTTCCTCTTCCTCTTCTACACCAACTTCAACTTCACAACCAACAGCAGCAGCAGCAGTTTCAAAATCTAAAGGTGGAAATGAGGAAAAACAATCAACCCCT
The DNA here is from genome assembly GCF_000203815.1 of Cavenderia fasciculata. NCBI lineage: Eukaryota > Evosea > Eumycetozoa > Acytosteliales > Cavenderiaceae > Cavenderia > Cavenderia fasciculata. Next base: position 2,605,862 of record NW_004457735.1, read on the forward strand.
AACAGTAAGAAAAGATCAAACAAAACAAATTAAATCATAATCCACTAGAAATATTAATAGTACCCCAACCAACCAACCAACCAACCAACCAACCAACCAACCAACCAACCAACCAACCAACCAACCAACCAACAAATCAACTAACACCTAACAATAAGAAGAAGAAGAAAGGGTTGGATAGATAACAGATAGATAATTAATTTTACTCTTGAATAAAATAAATAATAATATAACATACAAATTAATTTTATTAATTTTCATTCTGTTCCAAACCATCCACAACACGACAACGTAGAATCAATCTTGTGTAAGGATCCATCCAAATGCATGCGGGAATGAAGCTATAAAAATGTTATTGCCAACCACAACAATTTTATTTATCTTGTAGACTCGATGAAAAAGATCAAATCTTCTTCGAGTCTACAAGATAAATAATATCGTGGAGTGACTTTACGTTGGGGTAGCTCACTGTCTCGAAAGAGTCATTTACCTTTTTTGAGAGAAGAATATCTAAATGATGATAACTTTAAAACACAATGTCCTTGTCGGGGCAGTTTCTGATTGAATAAAACAAATATGTAAGGAACATTCTCTTTCCAATACCAGGGTTACCCGTCACTAGGACCCTGGCTTGTTCTTTGATGATACAGTTGGAAATAAGTTTATCCATAACAAGGTATGATTCTCTAACAAAAATTGAAGTAAAATGGTTGGGGAAAAGAATAATTTGTTGATTAGTAAAATTGTATTTTATAACAAGGCTGGTAAACAGTCTCATACTAAACAAGTTGATGAGTTAATTGATCGATATCATTTAGAGATTGAGATTGTACTTTTTCTGACATTTTATCAAGAGACTATCTCTACAATTCATAAAATATATGTTCTGGTGTCGTTTTCAAAATGAAACTCGGAGAAAGAAATTTTTGAAACAAACAATCAATTTCCAAGAAATACATGTATATTTAATTAGGTCAAAATAATTTTTATTATTATTTATTTATAGCATACATCAAAGGCCTCTTCTTAATCTTGATGAACGGCTCTAGATCTTTTAAAATGTCAATTATTTGTACCAATAGTAGTGAGTGCTGCTAGACACCTGCAACCTCTGTCTTTAACCTTTGAGAAAAAGATGATTTGGAATTAGCTCGTTGTCAATATGGTGGGATGTAAGACCTAATGATAAATCTCTTTATTCTGGTGAATTTGATTCAAGTTGTAAAACTAATGATATAATTCTGTTTGTTTTGTTTTGTTTTGTTTGGATTGGGAAAAAATGTTTCTGTAGTTATTGATTTGCAAACTCTTGTACTTGGGTTTGTTTGAAAGGCTCAAAAAAAATGTGGATGTCGATGTATGTTTAGAGGAAGGAAAAATGATTTTGCCTGGATGAAATGTTTGTTGGTTGGTTGGTTGATAAATGAAGGGTATTTTACAATGTGTTGTTGTTGTTGTTGTTGTTATTATTATTATTATGATTGACTAGAGGTAGAGTTATTGTCATCAGAACAACTACTACTACTTCTACTACTGCTAATACTATTTTGACTATTGTTCATTAATGATTCTTTTCTCAAAATATTTTTTCTTCTTGGAGTTGAGTTGGCGCTACTACTAGTTGAGTTGTCACTTTCTGAAATGATAACTGATGTATTCAATGGTACATCCTTTTTCTCTTGTTCTGCTACTGTATTTGGTTCCGAAGAAACAACAATCGTTTCAAGTTCCACTGCAGATGATTGTTCTTGTTGTTCTTGTTGTTGTTTTTCTTGTCCACTGGTTTGATCTTTGTTTTGATTCTTTACTTCCAATGCTTTGAGTCTATCAGATTCATATTCCAAAGCTTCAGTGGCAAGATACTTGACCAAAAAACGGAGACGTTGATTTTGTTCACGGAGATAATTGAAACTGGCGACAACGATGGCAAAGATGATGAGGAAAAGGAGGTAGTTGATACTGGACGACGGTGCGAAAAGGGTCAATGCAAATGGCACAATGATAAAACTAAATGGCAGCAAGACGGCAAAGAATAGGAAGAAGAGTTGGGCCGATCCAAGTGTCAAAACACGCATGACACCACCAAAGTAGTAGAATGAACCATACAAACTGTTGGTCTGTGTGTACATGGCTACTTGGACAATCTCTAAAATGATCAATATGATGAGTGCAATAAAGTCGGCCTTGAATGGAGTTTTCTTTCTCAGTACAGACACGTACAACAAACTGCAAGTGAGTGGAATGATGACTGCGAAACGTAATGCAATATAAAAGGGTAAGGTTCCGGGCTTGCAATAGTGGATATCTTGGATGACATAGTAGATGCTGGTAATGACGGTCGAGAATACGACACCCAACTCTAGAGTGGATTCTTTGGCGTAAAACTCGTGGAATCTACTCTCGATCAGTGCATCTCTAAACTTGAGAGTGAGTCTACTCGACTGACTGATATAGAAACGGTGAAAGATATGGTAGAGTTCAATTGGTGATCGGAAAGGATCGATATTGACCAACTCGGTGAACAGACAACGTTGAGCAACCTCGATGATTCTTTGACCAAACGCTGCCGACACTTGGTACAAAAAGTAGGCACCACCCTGCGTAACAATGACATTGGCGACTGTATCATACTCTTGAGCAATACGAATGATAACAATTGAAACTATACCAATCGTCCCCGTCCAAATTGATCTAGAAAATTTCGCTGTTGGTAATGATAAATTAATCCAAATAAACATTTGATATGATGGTTCAAATGGTGGAAACTAAATAAATCATTAAATAAATATGTAAGTATTAGGTTGATATATTTGTATATTTATATATGTATATATTTTTGTACATACCCAATCTTCCCACATTAATCTAGTCATATTATTTGTTAAAAGTAGAATAAGTAGATAGACTACTTGAACTCTTGATGTAGATTTTGGGAAAAAGATGACAGTGAGTGCTGCAATGATGGTAGTGGCCAATTCAGTTGTGACAGCTGCATCACGCATAAATACATAATTTCCAAACTTTACATAAGTGGCACCAGTCAAAGCCAATTGAAGAACAATGGCAGCACATACCAAAACAACTACCTTTCGATAGGCAATCGTATTAAAGTATCTTTCATAGGAACCTTCAGTCAGCTGATCATTGATGGCTTCTTCTCTTAGTTGTTCTCCAATTGTTTTGTTGATGGTAATGTTGGAAGAGGTTGATATTGATGTCGAAATGGCCATGGCTGATCTTTTGTTTCTCTTGTTATTTTCATCACTTGCAAAACTATCTGTTGATTTTGATGTTGATAATATATTGTTTAATTCCACACTTTTATGTTTAATGTTGAAATTATTATTATTATTATTATTATCGTCGATTGATATGACACCATTACCACCTTTTTCGGTTTCATCACCAAGACTATCATGTTTGGATGATGAATTTCTGACAGAGGGATCAACAAATTGAGAGAATGAATAGATTGAATTTCTGAATCTCTCTGTCATTGTCCCCTTGTTAAAGTTGATAAAATGAAGAGTCCATACACTTATTCTCCCCCTAATAGCATCTGGATACTTTGGGGATATTTGATCATAGAGTTGGAACAGCATGGAAATAAATGTATATTTATTCCACATATTATTCTAAACCTTGGTCTTTTTCTCTTTTGTTTGTTTGTTTGGTTGTTAACAAACTATAATACTATAGAAGGAAAGGGAAGTGGATTTGATGATGATGATGATAATAGATGAACGTCTATTTTAAAAAAAAAGTTCAATGGGGGAAGGATAAATCGATAAGAGTCTAGAGTTGTCTGATGATTTAATTAAATAATTAAAATCAATTAATTGTCTATTGGTTGGTTGTGTTCTGTTCAATGGTGTTTGTGTTGGATGCTCCGATATTACGGGGGTGGGAACCGAGAGATGAGACCCTCTGATTGTCGTGTGAAAAAAAATAGGGTAGGTTGTGCAGTGGTGAGCCCCAAGATAAAGTTAACAATCTCTCTCTCTTTCGATGGTTTAAAACATAAAAAATATCTTGTCAAAAGCCACGAGAGGAATAATCGTGAAGGAATCTCGTGTGAGGAATCTGAAAAGGTGAACCGATTTTTACTATGAAAGGCAAAGAAGAGTGGTTATATAAATAAATATTGGGTCTATTAATTAATAGATAGATATATATAGATAGATAGAGAAGGAAGAAAGAATAAAGAAATTAACTAGGTTAGGTTCTAGAGGATTTATGTTGATCAAATTATATATAAAAAAAATATAACAAAACAAAAATAAATCTTTGAACCTGCGAAGGAATGGGGATCGATGGATCCTGATCATCAACAACAACCGAAGCATAAAAGTGTGGGGGATTTTTGTGGTATCCTCGATTTTCGTTGCAACACGCGCGCAAACAAACAATGTGGGTACTAAGGCCGCGTCCCTAGGCTTGTTTTTTCGACCGTGTGAATGTCCAAAAAAGGTGAAAACCTCTTTTGATGTTTTACGGGTTGATGTTTGATAGATGGGGCGCCAATGGGGATATGACACTTTTTTTTGTATGATCAACCCTTTAGCCACACTTTAGTTTGATTTTGAAGGACGGGGCTTCGATCAACTATTGTCGTTGCGGTGTCTTTTGAGCAGTGACTCTTTAGTTTTTTCAGGAGGGGGCTCCCCTCATATAGTGATGGTCACCGATTTGCCATAACACACAACAGAACTATTTAATTTTAAAACTTCAAAATGGACAAGATTAGATTAGAATCTAAGGAAGGGGTTCCAAAATTTGAAGATACGTGTTCATCCATGATTCAACACCCCTGTCCAACCATGTGTATTGATTACAACTAGAAAAGATATTTGACCAATTATCACGTGAATTCTAAAACCAAAAAACTACATTATTAAAATCTCTATTTTTCAATAGAGTAATCCTGGTTGTAAGTTTGCAGCATTACATTTGTCCATCCAATCCACCAATCCTTTCCAGTAAGATTTGTTTAATTGAATTGTCATTGTTATTATTTTGATTCATAAAGAAATATATATTTTCTATTTATTTCTTTATTTTATAAATTTTATTTTGTTTTTTTTACCTCTTTTATTCCCATTCAGTTGTACCAGGTGGTTTACTAGTTAAATCATATACTACACGTGAAATACCAGGGGTATTTGTTAAAATATCTTTGACCATTTCTTGGAGACATGCTAGTGGCATGGCGTCGGTACCTGGGACAGCAGGGACACCAGTCATAAAATCGTTGGTGATAAAGGTACGGATGGCAATGGAACGGGTTTGGTCTTGGTCAAATGAGATGGGGAAGAGGATGACTGGCACTTGAGAGAGTGCTCTGATGAGACCATACTTTAGTAAAACTTGGTTGACTGCGTGATCGGCCTTTTGCAACTGTGCGATGGTCTCTGGCACCAAACGGGTGGGTGTGATTTGTTCGATGAGGGTGGGTTCGGCGATATGCTTTCCAAAGATATAGACGACACGGTTGACATTGTGGCAAACTTTAGGGATGACCTTGGCGAGCAAAAAGAGAACTTCCCAGTCTGGCTCACCCGACTGCGAGAGTGCGGCTACATACGAGTAGGTTCTGCCGTCACCTTGGACACCGACGGTTTGGACGGGGAGGAGGATGGGGTTGATCGACGCCCCGCTGCGACGAATACGCTCAAGACAGCCCATTTCACGAAGATGTTGGTCGATCTTGTCGCCAGTGTCCACGTCGGGTGCGCCGGTTCCGCGGATGAGGTGGTGTAGGACAGAGCAGGTCAATTGGAACTTGGCGTCAATGAATGGGCGTTCAGCGCAGATGATACGGATGGCAAGACCGGGTCCGGGGAATGGCTGGCGCCAGACGAGGCTCTCTGAGAGGCCGAGCGACTTGCCGAGCTCTCTGACCTCGTCCTTGTGGAGGTCGCGCAGTGGTTCGACGACACGACCGGTTGCACGGAGCAGACGGACGAGTTCAGTGTCGTTGTGGTGGGTCTTGATGACGTCGGCAACACCCGACACTGTCTTGGAAGACGATTCAATGAGGTCTGGACGCAGAGTACCCTGTGCCAAAAACACGTGGTTTGGGTCGAGACCAAGCTTGCGTACTTCGTCCTCTGCCACACGCATAAACGTGTCACCAATGATCTTTCTCTTCTCTTCAGGGTGGACAGTGATACAGAGCTTGTCAGTGACCTTGCCAGCAATAGTCGTAGTGCCGTTGAAAAAGGCTTGGCTCGCGTCGACGACGATCAAGTGCAGACCGAGCACGCCAAGTGCAGTCTCGACATTCTTGCTCTCGTGGTGACGCATAAACCCGTTATCAATGTGCAACGCAACGACACGTTCGGCGCCAATAGCCTTGGTCAAAAGAGCAGCACAGACGGTACTGTCGACACCCCCGCTGACGAGCACAAGCACCTTGCCAGTACCGACAGTCTGCTGGATCTCCTTGATAGCAATCGACTCTCTATCCTCCAAAGTATAGCTTCCCTTGCAACCGGCAATACCAAACAAAAAGTTTTCCAAGATCTTCTTGCCATTGGTGGTCAAATCAACCTCTGGATGGAACTGCAATCCGTACATCTTTCTCTTTTCATCTTCTACACCGGCAATCACACCTCCATCAGATTTACAAATCTCTTTGAATCCTGGAGCAACCATAGTTACACTATCACCATGAGTTAACAATACCTTTTCAGATTCAGCTAAATCTTTAAATAATATTGATTCTAAAAAAAGAAAAAGAAAAAGAGAATAGAGTATGAGTATTATTTAGATTACTATTTCTATCTTTCTATATTTCTATTCTTACGTTTAATATGAACATGATGAACACCATCTTCACGATGATCATTTTTTTCAACTTTACCACCAAATATGAACATCATTAGTTGCATACCATAGCAGATACCAAGGATAGGGATATCCTTGTGAACGGTATTGGCAAGGTTGAACAAATCAGGATCATATTGGGGAGCCTTTGACGAGTATACACTTTCTGGACCACCTGAAATGATGATTGCTTTGATATTGCCTCTTGCCAACAATGGAAGTATAGGTGTATTGAATGGATGTATTTCAGAGGCTACATTCAACTCTCTGACTCTACGATCAATCACCTTGCTGTATTGTGATCCTGCGTCCAAGATCAATATGACTTCATCTGCATGAACAGTTGCAATGTCTTCAACTGCTACACTTGATATTCCTCCTTCACGTGTTGCAATTGGTGGTGTTGAAATAACTGGTGATGTCATAATTTAATAATTGATGAATGAATAATAATAATAAAATAATAGATAATAAATGAATGTATATATATATATATAAATAATGATAATTATTTGTTTGGGGTAGGGTTACCCCCCAAGAATAATGAATGAAAACGATCATCTTTATCATTGGTAGGTTGTGAGAGCACGACTCGTTCAAAGTACACCAAAATTAAAAATAAATGAAATTCGGTAAATTTGGTATAAACCGAACATCAAGAATGACAAAGATTGATAAAAAGACGAAAGTTTACCTTTGATGACACGGCCCGATTGTTATCATCATCATCAAGTTTTTTGAGTCAAACCGTAGCATCCATCCATACCAATGTCTCCCTGGTTTGGGAACTGGTCAACAGATAGTATAGTAGTCCACTGCACTATTAATATTTAATTTATAATTCTAAGGATTTATTATTTATTATTTATTTATTTTGGATTGATTATTGATGTATTCTAATGACAGAATCAGCACCACTTGATGCAAAATAACCTTTGGTTGGATGATAAGCTATAGAATGAGTAGATTCGTCGTATTTAGGTCGATGTGAATTAAGATCCTGCAAACAGGTTTTGCTTGCAATATCCCAGAAACGTACAGAGGGATCATGTGAACTACTGGCCAAGTACAGTCCTGAAGGGTCGATAGCCAGCGATGTAATGGCGTCAGAGTGTGCAACCATCGAATGGACAATCTCTCCACTGGCAGTGTCCCAAAACTCAATCTTTTTGTCTTCGGTACCGGTGATGGCCAGTGGGAGGAAGGGATGTGCGAGGACCTTGTTGATCTGCTCGTCGCCAGCGCTGGCAAATGTGTTGCCCGTCTTGTACTGACGCACAATGTGTCCGGCTTCAATATCAATCTCGCTCAATGCACTGTCGCTGTAGCCGATAAAGAGGTGGTTGGGTTCCGACTCGGACACGGATATGCTCGTGGGAACGACACCGCGTGTCTCGGTGGTGAAGCGACGTACTTCGCGGTTATTGTCCCATACACGTATAGTGCCGTCGGCCGATGCCGAGATGACACGTCCTGACCCACCAGGGGTAGTGATGACATGCCAGACAGCGTCAGTGTGACCGACAAGATCACCACGCAAGTGTGGGGACACGGTTCCATATCCGTGATAGGGGTCAGCGTCGGGTGCGGGCATTGCCCACTGCTTGATGATGCAGTCTGAGCCACCAGAGTAGATGTACTTGTCGGCCAATGCAACGGTAAACACCGGGCCTTGATGTCCACGCATCGTGCAGATTGGTTCCACCTCAACAGTCGATGCCTTTTTGGTGGTGGGTACCAACTGCTGCAGATTCCATACCTTTACCGTATGATCCTCAGACCCACTGACGAGGAGATTGTCGCTGTCAAATGAGATCGATCGCACGCCATCCAAATGTGATTTCAAAGTGTATCTGAATCTCCAGGTGCGAGAAGAGTCGGCCATACCCGTGCTAGAGCTGAAAATGCCACTGCCTCCACGCATCATACCTCCTCCACTGCCAATGCTACTATCGTCCAACTTGAGATCGCTTAAATCCTGTGCGCCAAACTGCGACAAGCTCTTGCCTGTGCGCTTGCTAAGACTGCCCACCGGTGTCAGAGTACCACCCTTTTTCTTTACAGTCGAAGATCCTCCTCCAAGTGATCCTCCTTGTGATGATGATGAATCCTCATCCATTCCAAATTTAATATTATTTAATCCCTTGATTTTCATTCTACCCTTTGAGTTTGATGAAAGTTTATTGAAAAAGTCCTGAAAAAAAAGAAAGAAGAATCAATCATTAGTTGAGTTTATCTTTGATTTAAATAATAATATTTCTACTTACCTCATTAAGTGAATCATATGATGGTTCATTATTACTTGATGTTTGATTATTATTGTTATTATTATTACTACTATGAATTACACTGTTATTATCTATTACACTATTATTATCAATTGTTGATGATGATGATTGTTGTTGATGTTCAAAAGATGATTGTTTCTTTGAAAGTAAAGAAGAGAGTGATTCATTTGAATCAACAGGTGAGGTTCCAGCTGCGTTGTTGAAACTATCGGAAGAGTCGTTGAATTGATTTCTTAGACTTTCCAATTGATCCAAAGACTCTACACTCGATCCAGCAATATCACTAGATAGAGAATCCAATGATGATGCCAAGTCTGATAATGACTCTGGTATTCCTCCTAATCCTAATCCCAATCCTCCATTGATATGTCCACCACCACCACCATTTGGACCAACTTCTTCAAGTAATTTTTGTTTTGTTGATTCTGCTTGTTGTTGTTGTTGTTGATGTAATGCTTGTAGTTTCTTTAACGCAGATACATCCATTATAGCAGTTGTTGGTCCTTCATCTTCTTCATCAACTTGTTGTTGTTGATGAGATGTATTACTATGAATTCCATTATTATACTCTATTCCATTACCAGTATTGTTGTTGGCATTACTATGAGGTTTACTAACAATAAAGTCATTGATATCCATTGATTTTAGATATTTTCTGATTCTATCTCTCGTTAGATTACTTTGTGATTGACCTATAATAACAAAAAAGTATTAGTAAAATCAAATGACATATCTTATAGCTTAGTCATACATACTCTTTAGAGTAGTTGTTAATTGTTCTGATTTTTCGATGGTTTGTTGTTGTTGCTGTTTGTTATCTTTGTATTGGTCTCGATAGGTTTGATTGTTCTTTAATCTCTCTTGATGTAGAGCATACTCTAACATTCTAACTCGTCTAAATAAATCATTCTTGATTGATTCTTGTGTCTTTCTTTCAGATTCCAACTTTGTAATTCGTGACTATTTATTATCATGTGATGTGTTGAATGATGAATGATGATGATCAGTCAGTTTCATGATATAATAATAATTCATTTATCTGTTTTGTTTAAACATACGATTAAATCAGATTTCTCACTAACCCAATGAGATCTATCTACTTCATATTTATACCATTCTGTCTGTAGATAGTCCAATATCTTTGGCATTGTGTACTCTGGTCCGTGGACCATTGGTTGTTGAAAACCATTTGAATCATTTGATGAATAATTCATTTGGTATCTCTCTCTCTCTTCTATCTATATGTATTCTCTTTCACTTTATCTATCTCTATCTCTTCTTTTGTTGTGCTTATACAATAATGATGGATGATTGATGATGATGATGGATGATTGATGATGTAAATAAACTCTTATATGATTCTCTCTCTGCTCGATTGATTGACAAAATGTATAATGCAAAAGAAGTAGATGACAAGGTCAACCCAGCCAAACCAAATCAAACCAATCTAGATAAACAAATAAATAAGTGACACTTGTATTGTAGATCCTTTGGAGAACCCAACCCGCCAAAGATAACACCAGCAGCAAATTATTTTTAAATATTTTTATTAATAATTTTGATGGGATTACTTCATCTCTGTATCCATCTATCTATCTATTCTCTATTCTTTTTATTAATTCACAACTACTAGTTTATTGTTATTGTTAGTATATACGATACATAGAGTATAGTATATAGTCATTATGGTTCATGTTTACAGAGGTTTCTTTTTAGAGTGGTATGATATATTAAACTATAGTGCTCGGACATCATCATTGTGATCATCTAATCAATCTAATCATCATCATCCCTCTCTCTATAGTGACCCACCAACAAAACAATTTGTATTATGGTTAGAGAAACAAGAACATTTCGTTGTTATATCACTCGATGATACACATCTCTTTCTACAAGGAGCTAGTGATCAGGTTATAGAAACGATCCAAAGAAAACTAGATGAACTACAAGATCAAAATACTTATTCTGTCTTTGATAATCAAAACTAATCAACGAAATCATCTTCTAATATCAACTCAACTCAACACTCTAACACTCCAACTCAACACACAACTATTATTAATAATGCATTGTATTATTTAAGTAGGAATACAATTTTAATGGTTGGTTTGATTTGGATAATAATAATAATCATTCATTTATTTATGAATAAATAATCTTTATTTCAAAAGAAAAGAAACTGTACAATGGTATACATTGCAATAATGATCATTGGCCTATATATGCGTTGGTGGAATACCGTCGTTATTCATACCACCCATATATGCTGCTGTTGTTGGTTCAATGGAACTTTCTCTTCTTACAACCATGGTTGTTTGGGTGACAGGAGAGAGAGAGAGAGAGCTACAAATCTTTTTGGTTTTATGGAATCCATTGTTTCTTTCTATCTATTAATGTCCTTTTAGAGATAAAATGTAAAGGATTAATCCTCACTAATTACACCTTGAGTTTGTACCAACATATCCTTTATCTTTGCAATATCCAATAATGATTTATATTCCCATTCTTCAATGAGATTCATAAATGTTTCCATATCCATTGTATAATCTATCTTTAATATTAATGAATCCTTTCTTTGGAATCTACAAATTTAAAAGAAGAAGAATATATATGAATATATGAGTATGAACCAAAGATTCTTTAATGTTATCCATCAAACATACTCTAATTTGAAAGATTTAATGATATACTCTAACCATTCTTGAATCAAAGCAAGAGGAGGTGTAGAGTAGGTACCACTATTGAAATCAATAGTCTTGAAATACTTTTGATCGTTTGTAAACGAACAATTCTTGATCCAATAAGATTCCATTTCATTGGCAGTGTTTTGTAGTTTGTTGATAACTTGTCTCTTTGATTCATTGTATCGAAGAATAGCACGCATTATCTCTTCTACCTTGAGTGCATGTTTTGCTTTGTTATCGACCATGATTAAACTGTCATTGTCAACGTCTCCAGATGATGATGATGATTTAGAATGATGACGATCATCATTATCATTCACATGATTGTTATTAAAATGATGAAACAATCTCTTTTCATCAACACTCATTAACAATTTGAATCGTTCTAGTACCGACGACAAACTCTTTAATAGGTTGCTACTTGATTGTTCATACATTTGCCATGTCTGTAAGTTCTGACTAATTTGTTCAAATGCCGATTGATACTTTTTGTAATGTTGAATCATCGACAACTCGACCGATGATGCATCTTTGTTCTTCGTTACAACTTCATCTTTACTATCACTATTATTACTACTAACATATCCATCTTTTAAAAAGTATGGTATATATACATCTCCATCATTATTATTACTATTACTATTATTCATTGAGAGTGTGAGAGCACTTGAAACAACTACTTTTTCGAAGAACATTTTCCCTTTTTGACAACTTGAAGTTTGAGCAGCAGAAAGTTTATTATTTTATTTATTCATTTTTCTTTAAAAGATACATACAGAGAATAGAATAGATAGAAAATGAATAAGATAACACAATCACATATTGAAAAGATGAAGAATATACGTGGGATAGATCGATCACATGTAGAGATTAAAGAAAGATTGAAACAACGATGTTTTGATAGAATACAAGAAGTTAGAAAATCATTGGTACAAAGTGAAAGAGCAAAGGGCAGTAGCAGTAGTGGTAATGGTCAAGTAGCAGTAGCACAACCAAAGCATGGTGCAATTCCTCCCAAGTCTCCACTTAAAGCAAATATCAATATTAAATCAACATTATTAAAAGAGTATGATGCAATGAAACTAGACTTTCAAATGGCAGATTCTTCCTCCTCTTCCTCCTCTAGAACCTCGTCGTCTCAACTACAACCACAATACTCCTCCTCTGAAGATGATGGTGAGCAACAAGACCCCCGTTTCTTTATGTTGAGTGAAGAAGAACAAGAACAATTACTTTTAGAGTTACAAGCCTATGTAGATATGGAGGAAATGGGTAAGTTACAACAAAAAGAATGATTTCCAATCTAATATTCGAAAAGTCATTGACATCATTATCTTCTTCTTGTTGTTGTTGTTTGACAGCTTTGTTGGAAATAGAAGAAAGAGAGAGATTAGAAAGGGAAGAAATTGAAGAAATTGCATACTATGCATCAGAATATGAACAATATATGAACGAGCAACGAAATTGGTAAAGAAAAAGAAAGTGGAGGAGGAGGGAATCCAATCCTATCCTCCAATTGTATATATATTTAACAACACCAAATAAGAAGAAGAAGAAGTTTCACAGTTTTGGAAAACATCATACATGGTTATTATTAGAAATCTAGACTGCTGGAAAGTCAGTCTTTGATGTAACACACTTGGATTTTAAACAACAACAACAACAACATATGTACATATAATATAAAACAAGAGATAATATTATAATCAAAAAAGAATATGGATGGATGGGCGAGTGGAAGGATCGATCCAACCAACCAACTTTTTACATCTTTTATTGATTAGATAATAATAATAATAATAAATCCAATGTTAACGGAAAAAGCTTGAAATGACGATATCCAATTTCCAATCCAAATCCTCTTCATTTTCTGATTTTGGCAATTCCGAAACCCATGATGCATTGACAATGTATCCATTGTTGGAAACTGATGTCTCTGAACCATCCTTTTCAGATCCATATGCAGTAAAGTCTGCATTTAATCTATAGGTTACATTGACAATGATCAAACCAGCTTCAACTGTACAATCGTAATAGACAATATCGGCAGTTTTAAAGTCAATCTGATAATCTACCCAACACCAAGTTTCAAAGACATCTCGAACAAAACATAACTGTCCCAATCCAGCCGGTGTAGTCATTTCTTTCATTCTATCGAAATCATTTTCAAATGCTGCTTCAAAACTTGTCAATAAGCCAATCACTGAATCTATAAGAAGAAAAGAAAGAACAAAAAGGGTTAATACATCATATTTATATTGTAAACATAAAGTAGATTGTTTTTCATTACATACTCGAAAGAAAATCAGATTGATTAATCCATTTGGGAAATGAGAATGTATAGATATATGGCAAAACTTTGAATACAAAGGAAGGAATACTTCTAGTAGACTGCAAGAAAGTGAATGGATCTTTGAAACCAAATTGTTTGGCTATCGATTCAAATGGTCTTATGACATTGGGTGTTGAACCAGCCTCACGTACAAGGTATACATTTGGATTGGGGTCTAGAGTGGTTCTATGTTCTCTTGGTACGTTTCTAAGTACCAAATTGATTTCATGACATTCCTCTTCTTCATTTTTCTCTTCTTCTTTTTCTTCCTCTTCTTCTTTATCCTTATCCTCTTCTTTATCCTCTTCTTTATCCTCTTTTTCTTCTTCATTTTTCTTATTATTATTATTATTTACAGATGAAGTAGAATAGAATGAATAGTAGTTTAGATTTGCATGTTTTTGTTGATATTTATATATATTATTATTATTATTATTATTATTGATTGTAGTAATACACTTTGTTGTTATCGGCAGTATTGTTGATTGTTTACTAGTAGTACATCTCAATCTTCTTGCAACCAAAGAAGGTGAAGAGGATGAGAATATTGTATTTGTTATAACCCTTTTCATAGAGAGAGATAGAGATAATTTAATTAAAATGTGTCATCTCTCTGATGATCAATGAATGGGCTCTGAGACCAGTGAGAATGAAAGTCTGAATGAAAAATGAACTTCAACCAAAAAATTATTTTGAAACAAGCAGCAGCTCAGCTTCAAGAATAAAAGGTATACTTTTTAACATAGTATGATTTGACGATTTCGTCAAAGTACTTTAATCATAAACAAACTAAAGAGTTTATAATTTAAAAATAACCAACCAAGTATGGTATATCGCATTAAATTGATTAATAATAATATTAATATTTATTTTTAAAATTTTCGTATGGGTTTGTGATTTTGCAAAGAGGTTCACCAAATTACTTTTTTTATTATGTTCAGTAATCTCTATTAAACCATTATTACCTCTTTTTGTTGTATAATAGTCATAGTTTTGTTCATCACTAGTCACCATCACACACACACCAACACCAACATCACATCACTCATCATTTATTATTATTATTATTATTATTACAAAGAACAAACAATAACTACTTAAGAATGGATATGAAAAAAAGAGAGTTTGCAGAACCAGAAGACTCTGGATTTAGCGCAACATATGATCCTTTAAATGGAGACTCATTTCATAAGAGAATGAAGCTTGAAAGAGAAGGAGGAGGTGGTGAACTTAGTTTGATTGAAAGGTATGAAAGAAAGAAAGAAAGAAAAGAAAGAGATTGAAATTTTTTTGAAAGTTGATCTTCTAGATTTTTAACACTTGTATCTATCTCTATATCGATATCTATCTTTGATGATATGATTCATCATAGTGAGGAACATATAGGGCCAAGTGCAGTTGTCCACTGCCGTGGGTTACCACAAACTACTACAGAAGGTGAAATAACTACACTCTTGTCATCATATGGAAGAGTAGAGTCAGGTATGCATACTTATTTATAAATTAATATCACCGATCATATGATCGGTACAACGTCATGAATCAATCACATATATGATCATCAGATCTTGCAATCACATGATTCATGTTTTTTTTTCTTTTGATCAAAATCCACACCAACCACGGTTTCATTAACATTCCACATTCTTATCTTCTCTATTCACAATGTGTTTCCATATCTTTCTTCTCTCTCTCTTTCTCTTTTTCTATCTATAAATATCTCTCTCTTCTCTCTCTCTCTACATACATATACATATGGACAAAACTTCTTCTTGGCATTATCCCTCCCTTCAAATATATCCAAAAACCATTCCAATCATTTGCCGTCTCATCACACAGTATGTCTTTTAAGAAAAGGTCAAGCACTCATAGAAATGGATTCTCTTCAATCATCATCGAACATCATCGCCACCAATCCTATAACATTCCAAAATCAAAAAGTAATTACCATCTTACCCCAAAACTTGCCAATCATTTTGATCATCATCATTATCATCATATGATTCTCCATCCCCAATACTCAATGAATTCATAAAGAAACCAAATACTAATTGCATTGCTTCTCTTTTCTTCTCTCGCTCTTTTATTTTTAGATATATTTCTCATATTCCAAGAGTCAACACTTGCATAGTTCAAAAAAGGGATCAGGAGCTCAGACACCAACATCCCCATCGAATATCCTTTTATGTTCAATTCTTACACCAATCTTTCCCATTTCAACATCCACTCTTTATACCATCATGTCACCATATGGACGTGTTTTGCGTATTGTCATTTTCCAAAAGAAAGGTTTACAAGCTTTTGTAGAGTATGTAGATAGTAATAGTAATAGTAATAGTAGATAGATACAACTATCATTTATTAATTAATTTTTTTTTATTTTTAGATTTGAATCACCATATTCTGCATGGGTAGCAAAGGAAGCATTAAATGGACAAGATATTTATACTGGAAGTTGTACCTTGCAAATAGATTATGCTAGAGTTGCAACCTTGAATGTAAAGCAAAATGATGATAAAACCTATGACTATACATCAGAGCATCCAGGATTTTCACTGCCAAGTTACAGTCCATTCCCCCAACCAGGTGCTCCAGGCGTTCATCCAGCACAACTGGATCCAACCTATGCCAAGCCAGCTGGCCCATACATGATGATGGGTCAACAGGCAGCCACCACAATGGGTATCCCTCCCTATGGAATGTATTCTGCCGCTCCAGGTGCCATGGGCATTGAGCCACCTTCACAAACAGTAATTATGGTTCATAGACTTGCAGACAGTGTCACATCGGACCAATTGTTCAACCTCTTTTGTCTCTATGGTAACGTCATCAAAATTAAAATGCTTCAAGGTGCCAAATCAGGAGCCATGGTTCAAATGGGCGATGGAATTCAAGCCGATACTGCCATTCATTGTTTAAATGGTGCTAGTATTTTTGGTCAAAGACTTTCTGTTTTCCATTCAAAGCATCCTGCTATTTCAGAATCTGATAAAACTAAAGGTAAAAAAAGAAAATAGATAGATAGATGTAGATTAGCTTCGTTTTTAATATATACTAAATTTTTTATTTATTTTTAGATTTTACTGATTCACCATTAAACAGATTTACAAAAGGAGGACTTGGATCTTATAAAAATATTTATAAACCATCAGCTACACTTTACTTTATAAATGTTCCAACCTCTTTTACAGAAAAAGATTTAACTCATGTAGGTTTAAACAAAAAAGGCCTGTACTACTTTCTCTCTAGAGGTCAATCAAAACTAATCCAACCTATCTATTTTTTTTTAGTTGTTTATTAATACTGGTACACATGCACCAAATACCATTAAATTCTTCCCACCATCTGGACCAAAATTAATGGGTTTGATAGAGTTTTCAGATGTAAAATGGGCAACTGAAGCATTGATGATTGTAAATAACACTCGCCTTGATGGAAATGTATTGAGATTATCGTTTACGATCAACACCATCAACAAAAATGACAAGGTTCCAAATGGAGCTACCACTGGCCAATTGTAGCTTTACCATATCACCAAACAACAACAACAACAACAACAACAACAACAACAATCACCCGGTGTATAAATGTTAATATTAAGATCAAAACGGAGGAGAACAAAAAAAACAAAACAAAAAAGAAAAAAAAGAAAAAAAAGAAAATGTGGAAATCATTATTTAAATTAATAATGAACAACTAAACTAAACCAAACAAACAATAACAAAAAAGTAGATTCAAAATATCTAGACAAATATCTACTGCTACCTACTACAACTACCACCTACACTTGCTCAAGTAATAATTAAAAATAAAAGTTTAAATACATATAAAACAAACAAGAGGTATTTATTTATCAAGTAAGATGTTGAAGTAAATTAATGAAATTGGGAGAATAGAAAGAGGCTGTTCTATCAACTACAACAAAGTGAACTGTTTCATTTTGATTTGAAGGAATATGAATTACATTTTTAGATAACATTTCAAGCAAAGTGGAGGCCATGTCACCTATTGCCTTAGACCATTCTTCTTTAACAAGGTTAATTTCTAGTTTGGATTGACATGCAAAGAAAACTCTTGGTCCATCAATCGTCCCAGTTAGTAATGATAGGAAATCAAAATCTAAAGATTCTCCTTTAAGAAATAATCTAGTATGGCCACCTAAAAATGTTTCTTTTTTAATCCCTAGGAATCTCTTGTCTATTGGTAGTACTTCTTTTCCTTTTTGATTGAATATTAGTTATTAGTAAATTGTAGATTTTAAATATATTTTGAATAATAATAAATATATTTACTTTGGTAATCCACTTGTAATAAAGTTGACTTTAATCCTCTTCCTAATCTTCAATGGTAAGAGTTGTCAGTAAACAGTTCCGCGATAGTGATTGATTCCACATTTAGATAATAAAATAATGCTAACTTGACTTGGAGCAAACGATTGCTGAATTTCTCCCAATTTAGAAAATAGTTTTCATTCTCTAATCCATGTACAAGGTCATACAAAAGACCAAAAGAGGGTTCTTCTTGGAGATCAATGGAGTTCCAATCTATAAAAAGTAGTGGAAAGCAAACACCATCATTGTATCTTGTAATCACCCCAAGTTGTTCAAACTCTTTAAATGTGGGAGAATCTGCTTCTGGGCAACTAGTTTCCCAAGACCAAACAGTTTTACATGTAATAGAATATGCCAATAAAGTGGGAAAAAAGGTGTTGTTTGCAGTGTCGAGACCTAGATGTTTTTCTAGTCGATGACGTGTCTGGGTAAGAACCTCTCGATAATCTTGGTATGTTGCATAAATTGTCGTTCCCATATCATTCATTACATTTAAAAGTGTTTCTAAAAGTCTTGGCCATCCACCGACAAACATGAGTGCATATTTGAAAGCTGGTAAATCCCAATAGTCTTTAAACTTTGTTTGGGATATAATTTGTCGAACTGGACTATTGGGTGACAAGGTTTCTAGTTGGTCAACTGGAACGCTATAGTAACGATAAGATGATGAAAACCCATGCTCAATAGATTCTGCTCCACCAATGACAGGGACAATAAAGATACTATTAATACTACATTGGAAACTCCCAAGTTGCATCTGAAGTGTTTGTAATTTTGAAAATTTCTCTTGGTGACGACTTGAATCCAAAAGTAAGTGGTGAGAGTCGTCTATTCCAATATATATTCCCAAGGGTTTGTTTTTTGAAAGATTTGTTTGAAGTGACTCTTGATATTCTATACACTCCATCGCTAGATTAGTAGAAAGAAGAATACCTGGAAATTGAGTGATCCAAAGATCCAAAAATTGAAAAAAACCAATGCTGAGGTTAAAATAGGCATACAAGACTCTGAGAGAAAATGATGTCATAATAGATATTTTCTCTGATTCAACGTTGTAATAATCGGCAAATGATAAATAGAGGCCGACACTATGTGCTACCCGATCTTTAAGTTGTTGGTGTAGAATGGATGGAAATTCAGATAGAATTCTAGTTTTTCCAATTCCAGGGGCACCTGTAACTATAAACATTGATGATCGCACCCATGCTTCAGATGAAAGACTAAAGTGTTTAATGACCTCTTTTGAGTTTTTTATAATAAACTCGATAGGTTCATCTCTACCAACAAAAGAAAAGTTTGCTCCATAAGTAGTTATGAATGGTTTTGTTGTCTCTTTTGGATTTCCATCCATTTTACGAGAACATCTGTTAGAGCAGGGGAAAGTTATTAGATCATATTGTTTAAAAAGCCCTTGCTTCTATTGAAGATAAAAACAATAGCAGGCAATGGTTTGAAACAACTTACCTCTTTTTTCTAATATTGGGTTGAATAACATTCTTTATACACAAGATTAATGATTAATGTTAAAATAAATAAACAAAAAAAAAAGAAAGAATAAACTATTGAGAAACTAAAATGAATCGATTCAAGATCAAAAGGGAATAAATAAATATTAATTTTAAATATAAATTAAAATTTAAGATAATCTTTTGTTTTAAAACATAAGAAATTGATGACGATTTTTATTTGTTTGATTGTTAAATTGAGATTTGTGTGTCATTGATCAATGACCACTGCGTGTTATATTCATATAACTTGTGTAATAGTATATTTGTTTTAAACAACTGTAATAATACTGTTATTTTTTCTCCTCTTGAAATAATAAATAATTGTTTGTTTTTTTGGAACAACAAGATAAGAAATTAATTTTAATTCCTGTTGTTTGCCATTGTTGATATTGGTGTTGTCTTTTCTTTTTTTTATAACCAAGTAAAGATTGAAAATCCAATTGGTGCAACCATAAAGAAAACAACGATTAAAGCTGTTACAACTGGTATGGCTTTATCTCCTTGATTGTTAAATACTACCTCTGATATGATTGGCGTTTGAGGTTTTTGACTCTTAAATGTAAAGGTGTGAGAACCTTGGAAAATGTCAAGCATTTGGAAGTCGAGTGTTTGGGATTGGCTAATTTGAGAGGTCTCCTTTTTACATTCTTTTATCGATATGGGAATGAGTGGATAACTTTGGAAAGTGACAGGATAAAACGATGATTGACAACTTGATTCTTGGAACATTGGGTCACAATAGTCCATTGCTATTTGGTGTGGATTATCGTGTAATCTAAATGCAAGTGTACACAATCTTTGAGCTATTGCACCGGCACATGTTTGAGCAATGATATCCAAATTTTCAACATTATTTTGGTTCCCTATCAGATCTGGATTGGTACGAGACATCCAAACAGCCTCCTTTATAAAATCATCTATATACATTCCACTATTATTACTTGGTTTGTGACAGATTTCATTTCCCTCTGGCGGCAACAAAGTTGAATAAAAGTCATCATTTACAGGTACTTTTGATTCAATCAAATGTTGATAACTAATTGACATTGAATCCATTAAATTTAAATTCTTTATCCTTTCTCCAACATTTTGATTATTAATATGGTTATTATTGTTATGATTATTATTATTATTTAATTGACAAAAGTTAAATAGATATCCATTATTTTCTATACATTTAATTTCATTGTTTTCCACTTTTAAAATACAATTTGGATACTTGGTTAATATTATTATTTCTTTTTTTTTTTTCTATTTTTTCATTATATAATCAATCTATATTCATACCTCCTCTAAATAATATTATAGCACTTATAATATATACAGATAAAAAGTAGTTTAATCTATTCATTTTCATTCCTCTATTCTTTTCTAATCTATTCTAATCTATTCTCCTTCTCTTTGTAGTTAATTTTTCAAAACACATGTGAACAACTTAAAATACAACAACAACAAGAACTAATAATATAAATAATATCGATGGATGGATGATGGCTGTAGCTATCTATCTGGCTAGGTAGTTTTTTTGTTTTTGATTTGATTTTAAAAAGATAAAGAGACCATTCCATCATCATCACCATCATCCACTGATTCAACTACTCCTACAACACTATAGTGCATGCGTGGTGGATTGGACAGATGAAAGAAATGGTGTCAATTGTTTCAAAGCAATTGCTCGCCCCCCAAATTTTTGTACCTGTAAGGAAACGATCTAAGATACCCCCCCACACAAACTGATAGATTGATTGGGTGGTGCGAAGAGTTATTTATTCACACATTCACACACTTATAAAACACCATTTTTGTTATGACCAAATTATTGATGAACAACAGATACCCACCCGATAAAGAGGGGTGTAGGTAGATTGGTGGGTAGGTTGCTCGTCAATAAGATTAAGATTTAAATAGTTTGTACCTTTTATGGTAAAACTTTAATAGCCACCTGGCTGATTGATGCATCCATCAACCAAACAAACAACAATATCATCTTTTTCTTTTAAAGTTTTGTTTGTTCAATCGCATTGCAAGCAATGCAGTCTACTACTATTTTTATTTTAATCGGTTCTATCAATAGTTGTGTAGGTGGTAGGTTGGTAGGGTCAGGCGATCCGATCAAAACTGTGTTACCAAGTTGAGTTGGTTGTGGTAGTGGTCGTGGTTGTGGTAGTTGTTGAGGTGGCTTAGATCTTATCTTGGGCTATTAATAGTAAGGGTTTTTTTGGATTGGTTGGGGTATCTTTATTTTAATTTTTTTTTGATTGGGGGGTTATTTTTTTGGAGGTAACGTACTAGGATCTATAAATCCTTTTTGAGTTTTCTTTAAGTATTTGTTGTGAGCAAACGATAACAATCCATTACCATGGTATCTTTGAATATCGGCTTTACGTACTGGGAATGCTGCAAGATCCTTGTTGTTGGCGGGTGACTCTCTGGAAAACTTGTGGAGTAGTTCGATGGGACGGTTGGCATTGCGCTGGCTGTGAACAGCACATTGAATGGCCGTACCAATCTCGTAGCAAATGTTGAGCTGCTCTTCAATGTTGGTCGAGTTGAGGCTGAGTGCTGGACGCAGTGTAATGTAGGGGACGTTGTTGTTTTTGGCAAATGGTTGGATAAATGAGGGTGGTTTGTAGGTGGCGGGATTTTCAAACCAAATCTGAATGCCTACTTGTTGGTCATAGACCTTTGAACGGAGTGACGAAGAGATGGAGCTCTTCCAGTCGGTGAACCGACCCACTTTGACCTTGTAGATGGAAGAAAGGGGGAACTTTTTGTCGTGGATGACGGCCAGGTTGACCCAGTCGTATTTGACACGATGGATAGCTTCAGTCGTGACAAGTACGATACGGTCGCTTTCATAGTCTTTAAAATTGATGCTGTACATGACCCAACCCTTGATGACACGCTCGCCACCCGGGATGTTCTTTTGCGAGTGTTGAATCGACTGCGCGACGTTGGGTGAGTAGTGGTACGACTCGGGTCGGTTCAAAAAGTCTTTCACCTCGTTGACACGGCCGCACCACGTGTCAATGTCCTTGTCACTGTCGACCAATGTCCAAAACTTGACCTCGTCGGTCAGACCCTTCATAAAGTTCTCGTGTGCCTGGATGTCTTCGACGTTGGGTGCCAACAGCTGCTGCTGCTGCTCGTCGTTCTTTTTGCCAAGCATCTCGCTGTTGATCGCGAGTACGGTGGGAGTGGATGGCGGCGAGATGATCGACGCGAGCTCTTTGATGGGGTACTTGACGCCCTGCACGACCGGTCCGCCCGTGCCGTTGGGTTGCACGATCGCCAGCGTCTGCCAGTCGTTGCCCCACACGGCGGTGACCGCCAGTCCCTGCGTCGACTCAACACGGATCGGTTTGTCAATATTGAGCCCAGTGCCAATACCCGTGTGCGGCGATCCCCATGCAAACAACGACCCCTTTTCCGTGATGGCAAAGCAGTTCTTTGAGTATGGCGAGCACTGTCTAATACGCGTGTTTCCAAAGACGTCGGCTGTCGACACCTTGACCGGTGCAGACACATAGTCTTTGTTGTTGTACGCCACCTTTTCCTTGGGGACGGGTACGATCGAGAGCAGTCCCGATTCACGCGACCCCCACATATAGAGCGATCCCGACTCGAGCGACACCGACGTCATATAGTCAGGACCGGCCGAAATTGATATAAAACGCTCCCCAATATCCTTGAGCAGGGTAGGCAGACTTGAAAACTTGTTGTTTTCTCCCAAACCAAGTTGACCCTGCAGACCTTCACCCCACGACAACATGTGGCCGCTGTCGCTGAGCATGACGGAAAAGTTGTTACCCGCGGCAACATCGATGGCGAAAAAGGTCTGGTCCTGTATCTTTTTGGGCCCCTTTTCCGACGACGAACGGTTACGGTTGCCTAGTGCTTTACCCGATCCCCACGCATAGATATTGCCACCGTCATCGACGGCCAGACAATGTGTCTGCGACATGGACACCTTGACAACCTGCGATCTGAACCCTTCGAGTAGACGAGGATGGTGCACGTCGCTCTCTGAGCCCGTTCCGTTGAGATGGTTGGTTGCTCTTCCCCATCCATACACCTTTCCATTCTCTGTGAGGACAACGCAAACATCTTCCTCTGGTGAAGCCACAATTTGAACAACCTTGACGTGATCCAAATCGTATATGCGCGATGGTTCTCTACATGCGCCATCTACACCGTGTCCCAGTGCAAACCCACTGCCCCAATCGAAAATAGATCCGTCTTGGAACGACACATAACTGCATCTATTTCCAACAGCCATACAACTTGGTCTACCCTTGCCTTGTGTGCTCTTGGTCGGACGGAAAACGGTCATTCTATCATCGGGCTCATTGTCAGTGGCAAAGATCGATCCTGAACTCCATAATTGTGCCGATGCAACTTGTTCGGCATCACTACTACTATTTACAAAACTGTCCGGTAGGTCTGGATATGCCTTTGACTTATCACCATGTATCTCGATCGTTCCTTGCGGTGTAGGTATTCTACCCTCGTCATTCTCGACCAACAAAAACAGCGAATAGTTTTCACATACTGCTATCTGATTAATCTTTAGTCCATTTGTTTCACTTGGTGACAATTGATATACTCTTTCAGGTTCCACATAATTCATTACAAACTTTGTTCCTAAACTTCCCTTGACTTGAATATTAAAAATAAATAAATTGTTGGTATCATTGTGTTTGTTTGTTTATATTGTACAATATATATATATATTGTTATTTACATACCATTATAACCCCAACTATAAACATCACCATTAACAGTAATTACAAATGATTGGAAATGATTGGCATGAAGGTAGATTACTTTTGGTAGGTTGTTGATATAGGTTGGTGTGACTTGCATGTAATCATATTGTGATTGGTTGATTCCCAACGCTCCATTCTTGTTGCTACCCCATGACAAGACACGTCCATCGGCTGTCAATGCCAACGCATGGTTGTAGCCACAGGCAACTTGTTTCAACGGACCAAATCCCCAATCCAACTCGACCAGTTCGATCTTTTTTGAATCAATCTTTTCATTGTCGGTTTCGTTGGTGGCCTTGTTGGGACCCAAACAAGTGGATGCATAGTCTCCAAACCCAAACAATTTACCGTCTTTGGTAAGGAGTAGGGTGTATCCTTCACCGGCGACCATCTGGACAACTGGATCTTGTTGATGATTGGGACACCCGACCAAATCAACTTTGGTGGGAGTAGGATAGACTTGACCTCCAAAACCGAGGGGACGACCCCAAACGTAGAATGAAAAGGTCGATGTGATGGCAATACCATGCGACACACCAACAGCGACCATTTCAACACCCGAGTCAAAGCCACCCATCATACGAATACTCTCCAAGTCAATCTCTGTGCCAACACCAGTACGAAAGTCGGATGAATTACCCAGCGAGTATAGTGCACCATTATCGGCCAAAAAGAATGTAAAGTTCTTGTCACGATGCGTGTTTGAAAAGACGGCCCGGCAACTAGTCTCTGCCGACTCGCCCGTGAACAATGAAAGTTGTTTGGGGACTGTCACCTGACTGCTTGATGACTTGACACCCAAGAACCCACTGCCCATTGCATAGACCAAGCCACGATTATCAACTAGAAACGAAGCTGTCGATGAACATGTGATCGATTTATAAACCCGTCCTAATGATTCCTTGTCATGTTGTAATGCTGCTATTGGTACTATCTGTTTCTGTTGTTGTTGTTGTTGATTACCACCAACTACTCCACTACCAATTTCTTCTCCACAACTCCATAATGACATTATTATTATTAATTATGAACTTGTTTGTTTGTTTGTTTGATGATTATAGTTGATCAAATGAGGGAATGAAGATAAGATGGATGATAGCTATGAATTGAGTTTTATATGTGTATGTATGTATAATATAACAAGATGTATAATAAAAAATAAATAATAAATAATGTTTGTGTTTGGTTTTGATGTTGTTGGGTATAGGTGTGTGTTTGTTTTAATTTCTATTTTCTGTGTACACCCACCAACAACACTGAACTGCCCCTTCTTCCTTATCTTAATTGATTTTAATTAAAAAAATATCATAAGAAACGCGTTGCACATCTGAAATCAGATCTGAGATTAGGACAAACCCAAACAACCAACCATCATAATTTGCCGTTGAAAAGTTATTCCAAGATGAATCGTCAATTTTTGTTTTTTTTGAGTATTAATCATCTAGATTATCGATTGATTGATCATGAATGTTTGTTGCTTATTTTAGATTATCTAGAGAGATCAATGGTAGTACTTAATTTATTTAAATTTTAAAGGTAAATTTAAATAATCTCTTTGAATGGTTTCTTCTAAATTGGCCAATTCAATTACTTTGTTTTTAAGTTCTTCAGTGTGTGCTTGGTATTCATTGATTTTGTTTGAACTTTCGTTTGAGAATTTACCAACATTACGAATAATCTCCATGTCGTCCAATTGGAATTGATCGTTTAATTGTACGGGTGAAACCTTTTCAGAGATGGCTTGGAATAGGTCTGGTTCATTGTACCAAATGGCACATCCCTTTTGCTCAACCAATTTAGTGTTATGACATCCTTTTCCTCTGTCTCTACATCCATGATACCAAACTTTTTCTTCAAATTTACCAACAATTGAAACTGCCACACCTAGTCTATCAGCTCTACCAACTCTACCAACTCTATGAATATAATCTTCAAATGTATCTGGTAATGTATAATCTAAAGAGAAAGGAATAGAATAAAAGTAAATAAATACAATATTTTCTAATTTTCTTTTTTCTTTTTTTTTTTTCTATTTTTTGTTTTACATACTAATTACAAAAGGTAAACCTTGAATATCAATACCTCTACTTGCAACATCGGTACAAATTAAATACTTTACATCTCCATTTTTAAATTTCTCCAAGTTTTGTTTACGAACTTGAGCTTGCTTTTCACCGTGGAGTACGACACTTGAAAACTCGCTTTCCAAACCACCAAGACCACCACCAACTGCCTGTAAATACTTTTGGAGGTTATCACAATCGACACGAGTACGTGCAAAAATGAGAGCTTGGTCCATTTTGAAGGCACGGATGACACGGACTAAAAGCTGTGGTTTCAAGTACTTGATGGCAAGTGATTTTTGTTCGGGTGTTTTCAATCGATCCAAACTCTTTACATCCATAGCATGCATTGCATCGGTTGTAAATGGAACATGCTTTTCAGAGGTTGTATCAAGTGCGTCTTTCCAAAATTCGAATTTCTCGGGATCGGCAGTGACATAGGTATGTTGAATCAACTCTGGAATATAATCTTTACCCTTGAGATCTACCCATGTTGGTTGACGTGTGATTTGTTCGGCAAAACGTACAACATCGTTGGAGTGAAGTGTAGCTGAAAAGAATAAAACTTGGAGTCCTTGTTTGGGAAGACGGTTATATATATAGTTTAGGATCGAAAGGTTGTCACGGATCAATTGGTCGGCTTCATCCAACACGAAAAACTTGATTTGCGAGACATCAATGACACCCTCACGAATGTACTTGTCCAGCACACCGGGTGTTCCAACCACAATATCTCCATTTCTATTCAAATCTTTGATATTTCTTTTGGAAGCTGAAGCATCACTACCCAAACAGAGAACAGGTTCGATCTTTGGACTAGTCAAATATTTTGAAAAGTTTAAAATGGCAGAATAAGTTTGATCTGCCAATTCTTTAACTGGTTCAATAATTAATGATAATGGTTTTCTTGGTTCCTGTGGTTGTTGTGATTGTTGTTGTTGTTGATTCTTTCCTCCTCCTTTTTTGTTATTATTATTATTATTATTTGATACTTGTGCAGAAGTTGTTGTAGTTGTAGTTGTAGTTGATGTTACGGTTGTTTGATCTTGTTCCAATTCACCTTGACACATTGGTATATAACCACCCTTTGGAAGATGCTTTAATAGCTCTGTTGAACTTTGACCAAAGTTGAACCCCATTTCAGCATTTTTAAGGAGAACTGCTGGATAAAAGACTTGACCAAGTTTGGTTGCGTCTAGTTGATAGGCTTGTCCAAAATCCTCTCCGTTCTTTGTGAATGTGATTGTACCGGCTTCAGTGTCCAACAAACATCCAATCACGTCGTTTAGGCCATACCCAACCCCAAAGTTTTCAAACTTGTTCTCGTGTGACTTCTTTCCAGTTCCACCATACCCCCAACTAAACTTATCGGTACCAATCGAACGAGTACCCTTTTTCAACGACCATCCAACACGACACAACCCTTCATCCTTGACAGTAGCTTCATAATAATATTTTCCAGCTTTTGATACACCATATGTAACACGACCACCTGCCCAATCCTTGGCACGTGATTGGCACAACAAACCATTGATTGCCAAATCCTTGTCTCTATCTTCTGTTGACCATTCAATCTTTTTTGTTGTTGTTGTTGATTCTTGTTCTTGTTCACCATTATTGTCGGTAGTAGTTGCAGGTACTGAAATCTCAGCCTTTTTGTTTATAGTTTCATATGTAATTTGTAAGATTGGTAATGCAAATGCTCCTGTTTTACCTGATCCTGTTTCTGCTGCCTAAATATATATATATAAATATAGATAATTTGTTAATCTCTCTTCATCTCTCTCTCTCTCTCTCTCTCTCTCTATCTCTATTGTTATGTTTAAACATACAGCTAGAACATCTCCACCACCTAGAATCAATGGGATTGCTTCTTGTTGTATTGGAGTTGGTAATACCCATTCCAACTCTTCAACAGCGCAAATAATCTCTGGCATAACACCTAAATCTTCAAATGCTGACTATATTTATATATGTAATACATTGTATTAATATCTACTATTTTGTTATTCAACTTGACTACTTACCATTCTTTTACTTTATTTTTGTTGTTGACTATTATTACAATACTTTTCGAAGTCGACTTTATGTGAAAGATAATAGATATATATAGATATATAGATATAGTTTGATGAGACAAACAAATAAATAAAGAATATATAGATATAGTTTGATGAGACAAACAAATAAATAAAGAAAAGAGAGTTCTGATCAGACGTCTTTTAATTAAAATGTGAAGTTGACCGATTTGAGGTCTTTTTGTGAAAATCAAAAGAAAAACTTGAGAACACTTTAGAAATAATTAATATATATTAAATTTAATTGTACATATGATTTATTATTATTTGTTTGTTTGTATTGTTTGTTTGGATTGGATTGGATTGGTTTAGATTTTGATTGATTTTAATAATTATTTGGATTTGAAAAATGTTCAACATAATCATTGGCAATGGGAGCAGTCATTAGATGATCAGGAATATTGAAAGCTTTGACAAGAGGGATGGCGTGTTCACGGACCATACCACAAACCTTGTTGATTGAGTTTTGGATGGCTTTGGCCTTGACTGGGGCAAAGTATTTGTTGGAGAGGAACCAACCCATATCTTCTTCAATCTTTGTGAGTGCAAATAATATACAGAGCAGTCTGAGGACGGGACGGATCGACTCCTCTTCGTTGGCAATCGACTCGAGGAACTTTTCAATGGTGACACGCTCGACATAGGCTGTGCCCAAATGCATGACCAAGTCCAACGACTGGTTCCATGCCTTGGCAGCTGGCATTTTGTCGGGACCGGATGTCTTTGAACGGAGACTCTTGACGAGCATACGCAACAACTTGAACTCTCTGTAGATGAATGCGTCGAGTAGCATGTCTGGATCGAGCAGATGAGCCTCTGTATGCAGTCTCTTGACAAAGAAGTTTTGGTTACGAAGAAAGATACCAATGTGTCCCTTGGAGTAGGTGTAGTTGAGCATACCCGTCAATCTCTTGCTACCTGTGAAATACGATTTAAACTCGACCAACAAGCTTTTGGCAACTGCTTGGAGTAGCACTGTGTTGTCTCCCTCGTAGGTGAGATCGACGTCGGCGTCATTACGGAGTAATCCAATCTTGTTGCTCGCGGCAAATCCCATACCTCCACATGCCTCACGACAAATCTGGAGTGTTTTGGCACGATGCCATGTAGTGACAGCTTTGAACCCGCAGGCCATCAAAAAGACATCACGTGCCTCTTTCTCCTCGTGTGCTTGGAATCGACTGATAATATGGTGTACCGAAGGTTGATAGGCATAGGTTGCAGCCAACAATGGGAAGAGACGACGTTGATGAGTTAAATAGTCAATCAAGAGGTCCTCGGTTGGAGCTCCAAATTGACGACGTTGGAATGCGTATTTGATGGCAATAGCCAAGCCCATCTTGGAGGCATTCAATGCCATTGCAGAGACGGTCACACGACCACCAATCAACGCCTCCAACATTGAGTTGAAACGAACGTTTGGATTCTTGATGGGTGTAGAGTACTCTCCCTCGGGTGTGATATCTCCAAACTTGTTGAGCAAGTTTTCATATGGCACACGTACACTGTCAAACCAGAGTCGTCCATTATCCACACCATTCAATCCCATCTTGGGTCCATTGTCAGCTGCTCTAACACCTGGCATAAGAGTTCCAGTCGATGGGTCACGAATTGGTACCAAGAATGGATGTAATCCATAATTCTCTCCCTTTACATACAAATTTGCAAATACAGTTGCCATTGTACCATGTTGTGCTGCATTACCAATCCATATTTTTTGTGCCGTAGTTGTTGGTGTTGTCATTATAAACTAAAGATAATAAAAAGGTTGGTTATTTGTACAAATAATATCCACGAATATTATATCCTTTCAATCCAGGAAATTTGATTCTTTAACACATACTTCTTTAGTTTCAGTATCATAATCAGCTCTAGTTTCAACACCACGAACATTACTACCATGACCCAACTCGGTAAGAGCAAAACAACCAAGGATTTGACCACCATCGATATCGTAAAAGTACTTTTTGTGACGATCACTACCAAGACACTTGAGCGAACCTGCAAAGAGACCCCATTGAACCGACGACTTTACAGTGAGTGACATGTCACAATAGACGAGTGATTCTTGAAAGAGAGCAAACTTTTTAAAGTTGGTAATGATCTCGTCCATCTTGAGGATACGAGCATCGGCCAATTTTTTGAGTCTTTGCAACGTCAACTCTCTCTGCTCAGGGATCGATGCATAAAGGTTTGGTTTGTAGATTGGGTCTTTGAGAATATCAAATATCTGCTTGCGAGTTGCAATCAACTCTTCACTTGGATGTCCTAATAAAAAGTCGGCCAACTTGTCAATCTTTGGTTGATCCAATACTGATTGTTTGAGAATGGCTGTTGCTGCTGCCACATCTCTTGAAGCATTTGACGACGACGAAGATGTACTGTTACTAACAGCAGCTACATTATTTGAAGTTAAATGTTGACTAATTGTTTGTATTCTATCCAATGATTTGGTATGTTGTTCTTGTTGCTGAATATCCTCCATAATTGTATTTTTTTTTATTTTTCAAAAAGAGAGAGAGAGAAATAATAATAAAATATAAAATATAAAATACTAAATATAAAATATAAAAATACTAATGATATAATATAATTTTATAATAATAAAATAAATAAAATATGAATAAAAAAAACTACTACTACTCGTGTATCGATATTGAATAGTAAGGGTGGGTGTGTATAAAGGGAATGTTCTGTGTGGGTGTGTGCGTTGTAGAGATAACACGATACAGATACAGATAGAGGTAGAGATAGTTATTGTACAAATGTTTGTTAAAGAAAAGATGAAATGAATGAAGTTATTTTTAAGTTCACGTCTCTCTGGGCAGGCTTGAAGGTTGATAGATAGATTTTCGAAAAGATAAATGTCTTGATACCACTGCACTCTGACAAAGTGTAAACCATCGCTCAGGTCGAAAAAATCATGGCTTGATGCCATTTTTGGTCGTTTTTGGCTATACCTCGATTTCTTGTTGGCAACAAACCCAGGACAAGAAATTTCAAAAATTCGTTATCTTGGAGCAAATAGAAAAGATCAACTTTGGAAGTAAAGAACTAATCATGTGCGTATAAATCATTTTTATCATTATTACTAACTACATAGCTCATATATATGAGTCACATGTGATTGTAATTATACGTTAAATCACTACCAAAATGCACATGTACGATGGAAACTCCTAAAACCTATAATATAACTACAAAATTTATAATATAACTACAAAATTTATAATATAACTACAAAATTTATTTGTCGTATAAGCTTCAACCACAATCTAGAAGGTAGATCTATACACCTGTAGGAAAAGAATAAAAAAGAACAAATTTATGAAATTGTTGATGAGGAGGCGACGGGGATGTTTGTAGAATCTTTAGATTGACACCATGATATCCGCAAGTGTCGCCAACCTCCAAATTTGGAAAAATTACTTGACAACAATCGAATTTATGTGTTTTTTTTACAAACCAACTACTCTCATCGCCAATGATGATGCTTCATGACAAGCACTCTCGTAACCTTACTTTCTTTGCCTACACACCGTTTTATCACATGCATCGAATTGCAATTAATGGGTGTTCCTGAAACAACAATTGTTGTTGGTGGGGAAACAAAACAACACCTGAGCAATCATTTTAATTAAACATACTATTTTTTAATATTTATTTATCTATCTCTTTTTATCTGTTCTGTCTCTCTCTTAACTTTTATATTTTTATTTATTTATATGTATCATTACACAAGAGAACAGCGTAGACAAGATCAGATCTTTTTATAAAAATTTAATTAAATTTGGTAAGTGGCAAATAAACACCATCACCATCCATCATCAATACGACATCAGAGAGATGGAAAAGGAAACTAGTTTTTAGAATAAAGCCCTCTTTAAAGGTGTACCCCAATGAGTGGATGTGGGCATGCTTTTTCATTGAATCGTTGCGACATCAATTATTTTCGAATTTTTTCGTCAACAAGACACATTGTGTTGTGCGTGATGCATCAACTCGGCTTGGAACCTACTTTGTAGCGCACAACAAAAGAGCGCGCATCATCCATCAATTGTCTGCGACATAGACAACAAGCAGCACTCATTTTAGTTTTAAAATTAAAAAGATAAAGATAAAGATAAAATAGTAGTAGAGATAGTAGTAGTAGAATATAGCTATATTATATTATATTATTATTGTTATTAATCGAAATATTTAAATACTTTTTACAACACTCTTGTTCATTCATTCATTCACATTTACATTTACATTCATTCCAACACTCATCTTGTTATTATTCGTCATACTATTTTTACTAATAGCGCGGATAATTAATTCAAAATAGAGAACGTGTGTGTTTGTGTTTGTGTGTTTGCTTTTTATCCTTGAAGTGTGTGTATTAAAATATTTTCATTGTTAATAGCAAGAAGCACTGTAGTCTCATTCCCTTCTTCTCTTTCCTTTTTTATTTATATTCAATTCATTTAAAATATTTATATATATTTATTATATTATCCATATTCTAATATTATCTCTATCTTTTATCTCTTTTAAATTTATAACATCCCAACATAATAATAATAATAGTAATATTAATAATAATATTATTTCAACTAGAACTTAATAATAATAGAAACGGCAGTTTACAACAAGAAGAAAAAAAAAGTAGTAGAGAATGATTGAAAACGATAATTTCTCTACAACACCAACAACAATCAATAGAAAAGAAAAAAAGAATCTTCTTCTAGACAAGAAGGAAGAAATCTTAGAGGAGGAAATACAAGAAGAACAACAACTACAAGATGTTGAGGTACAATTATATTCAGTGAGTGAAATTGCAAAACATGATAGTGTTGGCGATGCTTGGGTATCGATGGATGGCAACGTATACAATGTCACAGACTTTATGGGTGACCATCCTGGTGGATCAGAGATTGTTGAGCCATACCTCGGCAAAGACATTTCACCCGTATTTCTAGACGAACGTGTCCATGAACATGGTGACGTTGCCTATAACATGTTGCAACGATATTTCATTGGACAGGTACAAGGTTATCGCAAGACATCTCCATCGGTGCAAGAGATGATTAGATCAAAGCAAAAATTGGAATCAATCTGTTCCGACAAGAACAGTACCACCCCACTCGTATCGATGGAAGAGTTGCAATCTCGTATCGACGTCACCAAACCAATGGTCCCACAACTCGAAAAATTAGATGGCGAGAATTATATGAGATGGATTCATAGTCAAACCGGTCTCAAGCAAATCATCATATTCAATAATAGCTTCTTGGAATTATTTACTAGATGGCCTTGGTGGTATATTTTTGTTCTTGTATGTTAAAGAAAAAATAGAATAGAATAGAATAGAATAGAAAATAATTGGATAATTTATTAATTCTAAATTAATATTTTCTAAATTTAGTGGGTACCAATTATAACAATTAAATTATATAGTTCAACACAACAATCAAACTCTTCATACGCATTTTCATTTTTCATCTTTTCATTTGGTTTGTTCTCTTGGTCGTTTTTCGAGTACTTGCTTCACCGTTTTGTATTTCACATAAAGACAACCTCGTATTGGGGCAACTTTTTTCACTTTTTCATCCATGGAATTCATCATCTTACACCATACGACTCCACTAGACTCACATTCCCACCAATCTTTTCAGCCGTCATTGCAGTGGCCTTGTGGAAAGGTGTCAACGCTTTCCCAACAACCCTTGTAGAAAATGGATTTAACCAGGCTCTCTATGCCGGTATTGCTTGTGGATACATGCTCTACGACACCATCCACTATTACTTCCACCACGGTGAAATCACTTGGTTGCCTTCCAAGCTCAAAGAATTCAAAACTCATCATCTCAATCATCACTACAAGGATGACAACAAAAACTTTGGTATCACTTCAACCATTTTTGATATCATTTTTGGAACTTATTAATAAAATATAGATAGATATAATAATAATTTAGATATAGATAGATAGATTCAATGCAATGATTATTAATTAATAAATATATAATAATTAAACCATTAAATATCTGAATTATTTAAATAATTGTTGATTTTTTGAGAAAGGTAAAATGAATAGAGAAAACAGCTTGTGTTTGAGAGATATTGAAAAAAAATTCAATAAGATCATTTATAAAAGATATTGATGAGGTGATAAAACAGATATACAGACAAAGACAAATACTAGTATTTGAACAGCAACACCATCTACAATTGACTTCCAACAAGACTTTTAGACACCTTGTACCAAAAAAATTGAATAGGAGTGAATAATTGATAATAATGGTTTATTATCATCATCATTAATACTATCACTCTTTATAACCATGAAGAAGAATAATAAGAGTAAAGGTGTTTCTTCTTCACTATCTGATAATAATAATAATGATAATATTGAAAACGACGATAAAGACCAACAGAAACTATCATCTTCATTACCTTCTTCTCGGCATGACAGATCACAACCAAAAGGTCGATATGAATGGTTCTTTAACTTTGTAAGGAGATTATCAATACAAAACAATAGATCGTTGGCAACACTATTTGGGTGTATCGGAGGATTAATACTTGGTATTGTTTTGGTAGCGACCGATTCAGAATCATTTCCTCTTGTGGGTAAATCATGGTCAATGGGTTATCGTATCATTGGTATACTCTTGTCGACTGGAACTTGTGGTAATCTTGGAAGTTATATTGGAGGAAGTATAGATATCATTACCGGTGATAGAACTGTAGTAAATCTATATCATCATTTTAAAAAGAAAAGAAAAAGAAGAAGCAACAAAAACAATAACAATAACAACAACACTTCTAGGCAAAATTATAATAATAATAATAATAATAATAATAATAATAATAATAATAATAATAATAATAATAATAATAATAATAATAATCAAAATAATAATATTACAAATAATAATAATAATAATAATAATACTACTACGCAAATTGAAATACCATTAAAAGAATTTAATCAAATTGATAGATAATCAATTGGGTTATGATTTGGATGTCTGTATACAACCAATATATTATATATTTTGTAGTGGTGCGGTTTATTATTATTATTATTATTATTATTTACAAATACATATGTATATTATATGTATGACTACAAAATATCATTGGAATATGGTTTGATGAAAGCATTGTAAATCTCCGTGTCCAAACGATCGATCTGATTAAATGGAACATGGCAACTGTACAGGACATACGTTTCATAATATATGGGTGGGGATTCGCGTTGTTGTTGTTGTTGTTGTATACTGCCACTGAATCCGAGTCCACTGTGTGGGTCTTTGGCAGGTGTACTTGTAGTTTGAGCTGTTATATTGGGTAGTTTAGAATAGATGTATCGAGATTTGAAATCATTGGATGATGATGGAAGAGGTACAAGACTTGATTCCAATAGTAGTGGTGAGCTCCATAAACGATAAGAGTAGGTAAAATTACCGTCCACTACTATTTGTCTTGTTTGGCGTTTGTACAATAGTCCACTGCACACACTATACATTTTCCATATCTTGTCCTTTAAACAATCTTTAGTGTAGTGTAGAGTGGCTTTAATTTCAGGTGCTCTCATTATATGACGAGATCGATCCACCAGTATATAGTGTAATACGTATTGACCAAGATTGATAAATCGATTATCCAAAGGTAACTCTGTCCATTCAATAAGTTCTTTTAATCCCTTTCCAAATAAGTCTGTACAATAGTTTCTAATATCTTTGTAATAAACTAATTCCTCTGGAATGGTTTTTTTAAACTATAAAATATACGATATATATAATTATGATTAATAATTAAATCAATTGGATTGATAATTAGATATTTACCAATTTGTTATTTAGGATTAATAAAAAAGTATCGGTATTGTCATTTAATAATTCACAACAATAGGTACGAATGGGGATAGGTTGATTATCCGCATTTTTAAAATAGATAGTGTCAAATGCACAACTTTTACGGTTGATCATGTATTGTGACCTTGTATCAAAAGGATAATTAAATGATTTCTTTTCCATTTCCAATTCATATTCTTCTTTACTAAACCCAATATTTTCTGTTAAACAAAATAAATCATACAATTAATATATATCAGAATATAAATTAAATTAATAATTACCTCTTGGTCTTAATTGAATATAACAATATATTGATAATTGTAAGAAATCAAAATTACCCAAATATGGTGGTTCTTGCTTATTACTATGATAGAATAATAATTTATGATCTTTATAAATTAATATATGTGATTCCTTTAAATAAATAAATGTAAATGTAATAAATTAATAAATAGGAAAATATTAATAAATAAATATTATAGAGTTATGACATACAGTTGATTGAAAATCATGTTCTTCCAATAATTCAGTAAGTGATTGTTTAATAAAATTTAGATTAATTGCAATCTTTTCATGGTTTGGGTATATTTCATCAATCAATGACGATGACAAGGAGGAAGAGGAGGAGGAGGGATAAGTGGTACCACTAGGGTAAACTCTATCGCCACTAGTGAACATCAAGGAAACAATATCATCTGTTTCCTTTTCATAAAGATCGGTATACACCTTTTTAGGGAGATATTTGTGAAAAGGATGAGATAGAATGTCATATGATTGAAATATGATGTGCTGACATTCACCAAATAGTGCCATTACAGTAGATGATATTGTTTTCATTTTGGAATGCATTTCCTTGGTCGCACTATGTGATAGTGATCTTCGTTTACCATAGTTTTCCTTGTACTCTGTTATTTTGGTGCCAAGTACTGTCATGAAGCAATTACTAATCATTGTCAATAGATCTGCCATCGTAACTTCATTGTCATTATCTTCATCACTAATCAATACAAACCATATTAAATCATCCTTTTCTCCTCTACTATTGCTATAATCATTCTAAACAATCAATGACATTACATTAGTAAATAGGAATGATATATAGTTAAATGTTTACTTTTGTCTACCTACATATTGAAATGATAGTTTAAGTTTCTTGTTTGGTAATCTATTGTTGAGTGGGTTGTTTAGATCGATCTGGGAGGGTGAACATTTCAAGTAGTTGAGTCTTTGCGCAATCAGTCCATGTATGTTTGCAAGTGTTACATTATAGTATGCGCATAATCGGGTACTTTGCTCAATCGATGGTATGTTTGTAATGTGTTCTCCTGAGGGAGGGTCGAGAACCAACAGCTCTTTCATCTGTCACTAGTTGACGTCTGACAAATGAGCCGACGGATACACAGCAGTGATAGATGATCGATCGGTCGGTTCGATATCTATTATGATAATACTTTGAGGTTTCGTTCGACTGCACTCCACCTTGATCACTGACGGTAGTACTGATCAGTACTATGACATACCAGCTGTGCACAATTAATATCAGAGCATGCTCATTGTGAGCCATGGCAACCATTACATAAAAAAAAAAATCTAGAGGATTATCAGAACCTAGAATCTCAAGATGATCTCTGGGAGGGTATATAACAGGATAGATAGATCCAGTGTTCATGTCTCACCAAAACATGGGTGTTCACGTGATGTTGGGTACGTCAGCATTTTAGAGTGAGAGGGCAACATGTTTACCTAAAAAAGATGAACCGATCATTGGATGGAAGGGCTGCATCCTATCAACCAACAATGGAGACACTAATACAGAAAAGAAAGAACAGTGAGTTTATTCTTCGAGGAAGGGGTGGGGAGTGTACACGAACAACACTGCATCAATCATCTGACCAACACCCGTGTCGATTTTGATCGGTCTTGTGCAAAAAACCCAAAATCGTGTGGGATTGGCTTTGGTTGTTCAATCACGCAAATGGCCTCTCGTCCGATGATGAACTTTTTGGTTGATTTCCAAGGGTCGACAGCCATAGATAAAAGGAACCCTTTTAGATCAAACAACAGTTTAATTATCAACAAATACACAACATACACACACACAACCAAAACAATCAAAACAATGACAGTCAGACAACTCAGAACCAGAAAATCATCTAATCTTTTACCAGTTTATAATCTCTCTTTGAAATCCTTTGAATCAAAGAATACCATTGTTCTTGTTCAAAAGCCCAAGAATCTTGAATCGTCTGCCGAGAAAAGAGCTCTTGCACAATTTGCCAAAGGTGATTCGATGGACATTGACCAGAGATAATGTAACTTGTCTAGCCACACATCGGGATTAATCGCATCATCAATATATCATTATCATCATCATCATCATCAACATTATCGCCTTTTTCGTAGCCCTCTCTCTTCTCATTACACGACCACCAAATTAAGGATCTGGCCTCGCTGAATGAAACAAGCTTGCATGGATGGCACCAAAAAAAGAAAATCAGGGGTTTTTCCTCTTCTCTTTCACTTTTCTTTTTTTTTTTCTTTTTTTTTTAATTACAACTTTTGGGATATAGAATACAACTCTTCCTCTTCTCTACAATTATCACCACCAACTGTACATTTAAAAAAAAATTAAATGGATCATTTTTAAACCAAAAAACTTATACTAAGTTTTTCAACTTAAATAAAGTTATACCAAAATTCCAAAAACAAATTATTATCTTTTAATAATAATAATATTAATTAGTTATTATTTCCTTTTTGATTTATTAATAAACATTAAACTTATCAGTTGAATTGGTGAGATTAATGTAATGAATGAACAATCTTTTAAGTTCGGCCAAATCGACTACAAAGTTTGTGTTGGGTGCTGGATTGGCAATACCATCGGGTCCTTTAAATAGTTGGATTGTGTAAGAGTTTGTGCTTGTGAGTACATAGGCCATTGGTTTCTCGGCCATTATAAATGCTCCAACTGATCCAGAACATCCTTCCATATGTTTTCGTACATTTAATGGACATGTATGTAAACAACACAATTGTTTTCCACAACTTAAACAAACTGCATTCAATACATTCTTGCATTGTACACAATAATGTGTATCAGGATAAACATATTTTTTAATCATTTCCTAAAAAAAAAAGAAAAAAAAAATTAATATTTAGTTTCTTACTTTGTTTTTTCTACATACAATATATTTAGTTGGGAAATCAATAAATTTAATTGGATTGGTATAAGTTGGGGTCGGGAAATAATAGAGTGAACGAATTGGCATGAATATTTGTTCGATGATGGCTTCTTTGAGTTCACACATGGATGGAAGTGGGATATCGGCCTTTTTGGTGAGATGGGTGTAGAGGAAATCGATAGAGTCAAAGTCGTTCAAGTCGAGGCGACAATGATTGGGTGATTGGATGGAAATACGTTTTCCATTGGCGAAATTATCAAAAAATGAGTCTAAAAGATACAACTCTCTAAAGTATGGTAATAGGTATTCTCGGAATCTCTCGAGATTGGCTTGTTCGTTTGAGCCATCGATCAAACTACGAAGTGCAGAGACATCAGTTCTAAAGATATCATAGTCAGTGTCTGTGGGAGAGGAGAGTCCCTTATTTTTAAAGAAAAGGTCCATTACAATGGTAGTGTAAAAGTGTGTAGTGTTGGCGACCAAGTATTCCCTGATCTTGTTTCGCTGTAGCTCTTGAATTGGAATGGGGCATTGTACTGAGTCGGTTACATAGATGTACTTGTAGAGTCCATAGGCTACAAGGGGATCGGCTCGGTTGAGTATATGGCCCTTCAAGTCTGTATTGATTTTCTGTTGGTCTTCGTGGGTTCGTGCTCTAGCAAGACTCAGGTTTTCAAAGAGCACCGACAAGAGATAGTACTCCTTGTCAAAACCTGACTGCTGCATACAAAAGTATCCCTTTTCGTTGGGATCTTTGTTAAAGTTGGTGTAGCGACGACTCTTGATTTCGAGGGCACGAGCATTTTGAAAGACGACCTTCCAAAAGTACAACATAAAGTCGGAACTTGATATGATGGTGGTCAAGAGTTCGCTGCCCATCAACTCTTCTGCATTGGCAACGTTTTCAAAGAGGACAGTTAAATCCTTTCTAGGACACATCATATTCGAGTTGCTGTTGCACAATGGGCATTTGAACCCACTCGAGTATGTTTCATAGAGACTTTCAATGCAGTTTCGATGGCCAAAATGTCCACACGAAGTGATATAGTATTTTTGGTGGAGACGTGAGTTGAACAGAGTAATCCTGTCTGTTGTCTTGGTTTCTTGTGTCGAGACATAGGAAAGGTATTTGGCGAGTAGTGGAGCAGGCAATGTTGCATTGAGTTCCCTTTGATGGTTTTCTCTTGCCACTAATACATGTGGATGAAGTCCTAAATTTCCAATCAACATTAAATCCTCTGTTCCTCTACAATCACAAACTACACATTTTCTATCCTTGTCTTCATCTTCCTCCTCTTCTTTCTTTTCTTCTTCATTTTCTTCTTCCTCTTCTTCTTTTTCTACATTGATCATTTCCACATTTTCCACTTGTTGTGATTGATCTTGATCTTGTTGTTGTTGTTGTTGTCGTAGTAGTGGTGGTGATGATGGTGATGAAGGAGATGACTTTTCCTTTTCATCTTCATCATCTGAAAATATATTATTTTTAAATACTTGTTGTTGTAATTTCATTTTCTCCATTAATTGTTTTCTCTTGTCCGATACTGATTTCTTGTGATCTTGTAATTTCTTTTGATCTTCTTCGGCAGAAGAGTCTACGATGATACCCAATGAATCGAGATGTTGTTTGAATTGAGCGTCGATTTCAACGAGGGTGCTAAAGATGTGTTTGAGAAGAGGTATAAACTCTTGGTTGACAGTGTCCTTGGTCGACTTCCAACGACTGATCAATACATCTAAAATTGAAAAAGAGTCTGGTTCAAAGGAAGGTTCAAAACCATTTTGGTTGATGATCTTGACTTTGGATGTGATACTAAGCAGACAGTCGACACTATTATTAAAGTTTGCATGTTTTCCAGCCAATCCATTGGCGATTTCCTCTCTGAGCATTTGTCTATAGGTTTCGTTTAATTTGGGTAGTCTGTATTCTTGATAGCCTTTGAGGATGACGGCAATCAGATAGAGACAGTCGTTGATGACATAGGCGTATTCCTGTGGACGAGGATTTCTCCAGCCCTCCATGACCAAGCAGCCCTTGTGCTTTTCAACCAACAGTTGACGTACTAGATCCATAAGATGGGGGTGGTCGAGAACAGACATGATCTCGTCCAATGGAGCAACGAGCTTGGGGAGTGGTGGCGGACAACTGTCACCTCCCTCGACCAACTCGTATTTGAACTTGTGGTCTTGGTTGGCTGTCAGATGGAACGGATAGTATCGATTGAGTAAACACCAATGCTCCTTTTTCAATTGTCTCTTTTCATCCAACAAATCGTTTGTAATCACCTCGATGATCTTTGATCGCGCCGTATTCTCAAAAATA
Organism: Cavenderia fasciculata; assembly: GCF_000203815.1. Classification (NCBI taxonomy): domain Eukaryota; phylum Evosea; class Eumycetozoa; order Acytosteliales; family Cavenderiaceae; genus Cavenderia; species Cavenderia fasciculata. Next base: position 2,648,101 of record NW_004457735.1, read on the forward strand.
AATTCTTTAAACTTTCCTTGAAACACCATAATATCGAGACCTATACCAATACATTGTGTGAAATGGTATCTAATATCCTCCTCATTTGGTTCAAGTGTTGGTCTCAGTTGTAAAGTTGATATAATTACTTTTGATATTCTTGCTGATACTAAACCTGATTCAACTAAAATAAAAAAAAGAAATAATATTAATATATAAAAGTATCTATATTCTATCTATTTCTTTTCTTTTGACTCGTACTAAGAACAAGTGGTCTACATTCAAAAATAGTATCAATAAAAACTTTTGGACCAACTTTTAACATTAAAACTTGTAACATGAATAGAGAGAGTAGGTGTTGTTGTTCCTGGAATAGATCGGTTCCATTCTTTAGAGTACCAACATAATTGAGTTGACGAAGATGAAACATAAATATGATTCGTAGTGCATGTATCGATTGTTGCTTGTCGGCAGCTTGAATGAATCGCTGCAAGTAGTTTGGACGGTCCAATAAAAAGGTAGCAATCATCTTGTAGACTGGATAGTGTGGATAGTCATAAGAGAGACTTTCGAGTGGCACAATGGTAATATCGGCCATAGTCTGACATAGAAAAGTGAATATTCTGTCACCAATGCTTTCGTGTCCAGGTCCCCGATATTTTAAAAATTCACGAATGATTTTGCACAGTGTCTTTTCCTGATGATTGACACTAAATAGATTCTGTCCACTTGGAGTTTCGATATAGGACAGATCATGGAATCCCAACGAATGTTTAAACAATAGAGTCAATACTCTATCTTGATCATTATTCACAACAAAGCTCATAATGTTTTCACTCTCTAATAACTTTGGTACATGTGAAAGATCGGTTGGTGTCAATGACAATTCATTGGTTGATGAAAATTCATAATAAATTGGTTTCATTCTTGTTATAAATTCAATCTAAAAAAAAGTAAAAGTAAGCAATTATATTTGTTAGTTGGATCAATCCTTTCTCTTTAAAATATTATTATTAATTATTTACATTTAAACGCATGATTTCAATTAATAAATGAGTATTTGGTTTTGAAATGAATGGATTAAAATCTGACAATATTACAGCTTGTAAAAGGAATAAATCTCCTACATATTATTATTAAATATATATAAAAAAAGGAAAGTTGGAAATAAATATATATGATTATCTTTCTTTACTTTTACTTTTTCTTTTTTTTTTAACATACCAATAAAACAATTTGAGAAAATATTTACAATTCCAATGGGAGGTTTTAAGAAATGATCTATATTGGTTTGATAGTATGAACGTACTGAATAACACATTAGAGTGTATCTAAAAGGTCTGCTAGAACTTGCGAGATGGAGGAGTAAAGGGTATAGAGCAAACAACCCAAAAGAGTAGTTTGGCACAACTGCATTCATTAGATTGAGTGGCGAGTTTTTGTCAAAGTATAGTGGAAGAAAAGAGGATTGGGCAAGTGAGGGTAATGCCTTGAGTTTTCGAGCTTGGTTGATCCACTGCTCAGTGGTTTCAACAGTCGATGAAATCTTTTCGAGTGGACTGAGATCAGTGCCAATCAACTCTTCGCAAACTATACGAAGCATGTGGGATGCCTCTGATGTCATATCGATGAGGTAGTGGCAGATGGCTTCGATCGATGCTGTTTTGTTATCGTCAGCAGCCAACTTTGACTCGGTCATGCCACTGACACATATCGTGTCTTTGAGATATCGCATCAAGTGTCTGACAAACAACCGAATAGATGATTCCAAATGATCGCCCAATGGATTAACGTGTCGTGATCTCTCTGCCCTTCCCTCTATCGAATGATTCGAACAGAATCCTCCTCTACTCATTACATTTTCATTTCCACAATCGCATAGACCACCCTCACTTACATACACTGTAAAGTTATGGTCATCCAAATGTTGATGAGAATCTATAAAACATTTTAAACCTAAACAAACAATGTGTATTGATTATTAATCATGTTGTGTAATAATACCAAAAATTATACTATTATAAATACATACATAAGCAATAATTCTCAATGACAGTTAAACATTGCTCACAAAATACAAAATAAGATTGAACACTATCCTCTAAATATATAATTCAACAATAGTATAGTCGTTAGTTAGTCTATTCTATATACACAAGTTATATATATCTATATCTATTTACCTTTATGAAAATTACAATACAATGATGGAGGAGCAGGAAAGTTCTCTATGAATTTAGCTTTGGTAAATACTTGTGAATACTTTTGAAAGAGTGTATTCAATGTAAAGGCTGTCACTCTTTTGTCATCTAATGTCTTTTTAAGATCACTATAGTTTGTTCTTTGAGTTAATTTGAAACCATTGCCTTTTAAATTGGCTGCTATAGTTATACCATTGTTACTATAGTCATTTGTATTATTATTGTTATTGTTATTATTATCGGTACTATTATTATTATTATTATTATTGTTATTGTTATTATTCCCTTCCATTATTAAAACTAAAAGATTTCTAATAATATCTAGATCTAGATAGAATCTGTTTAATTAAACAACAATCTCTCTTCTCTCTCTCTCTCTCTGTTTCTCTCTCCTTTTGATATCTAATAAATAAGTTGATTGATTTAAACTAACATATATATATATAAATATAAATAAAAATATTTAAAGTTATCTGTATGTTTGGTTTAATGTCTCTTTAAAAAAAGAATCTTTGAAGAGTCAAAAACTACCAAATAATTATTCGATTTTAGGGTTTTTAGAAAATTCTCTCTTTTCTTTGTTGAATTTTTAAGTCTCACTTCTCCCTCTCTCTCACTACCTTGGAATTAATTAATTAATACATAGTATACATAGTGATGACAAGATGATTTATGATGGTGCTTTACAATCTTGATTTTATTATTTATTATATAATATATATTACAATCCCTTTTTTGTTATTATATTTGTTGTTGTTGATAAAACCAATTTCTTACTTTTTAATATTATTATTATTATTATTAATCCCTTTTTTTGTTTTTGTTTTTGTTTTTCTTTTCTATATAAACTACAGTGTTGTTTGTGTTTCTTGAAATATATTGAATACTATGGTGAATACTATTGTTATTAATTATTAATTATTATTATTGATTTGATTTGATTAATAATATAATGTGTTGAGTTGATTGATGTATTATTATCTTTATCTATCTTTTATGAGCATCATTATTTTGTAAGAAATCACTATCAGCGACAAAGGTAAAGTTTTCGAAATTCTTTTGCATGGAACTAGAGAGACGGGTATTATCAACGGACAACTTGGCAGTCTCTGCCAAAAAGCCGGCATCGATTTGGCCAGTATCGTTCTTTCCCTTGACATGAGGTATAAATGGTGGTACCAACTCCTTTCTCACACATTTATCCCAATCGATACCCTTGAAAAATGGATGTGCCTTTGCAACCTTTGCTTCTTTTAATCTCTTTGCTGGATCCCTCTCCAATAATAATGAAATAAAGTCTCTTGCTTCTGGTGAAAATTGGGGTGTAAACACTATAATAATATAAACAAACAAACAAACAAACAAAGTATTATTATTATTAGTACTTGTAAGCCAAATATATGATATCTCTCTTTTGTTTCTCTTACCTAATTTTTGATTCATAATATTACTATACATAGTTCTAACATCTTGACTATAGAATGGCGGCAATCCAGATAACATTTCATACATGAGTGTACCAAAACTCCACCAATCCACTGCTTTGCCATACTTTTCACCTTTGAGAATCTCGGGTGCCAGGTACTCGGGTGTGCCGCAAAAGGTGGCTGTGCGGTCGTCTGTGCTGAGCAGGCCCTCCTTGGAGATACCAAAATCGGTGAGACAGGCGTGTCCGTCCGACGTTAACAATATATTCTCTGGTTTGAGGTCACGATAGATGACACCGCACGCATGCAGATACTCGAGTCCGCAAACAATCTCGGCGCAGTAGAATCGCACACGTGTCTCGTCAAACTTTTCTTCATTTTGCAGATGATAAAACAATTCACCGCCATTGACAAAATCCATGATAAAGTAGAGCTTGTCTTCGGTTTGGAAACTGTAGATGAGGTTGATGAGGAAGGGGTGGACTAGTTTACGCAAGATATTACGTTCGGCACGTGTATGGTCCATTTCATTACGCTCAATGATATTCTTTTTGTTGAGTACTTTCATAGCGTAGATCATGCCCGTATCCTTTTTCCGCACTTGCATGACTTTGCCAAAACTGCCCTTCCCAATCACATTGAGCAAGTCAAAGTCTTCGACACCCACCTTTTTGTCCTTGGCCTTTTGGCCGTCGCCACCTGCCGCTTGCTGCTGCTTCATCTTTCCCAATGTCTTGTTTAGTATGTCCATCCATGATTTCATCTCGTCGGCCGATTCAGCCTTTAAAAAGAACGTACGTTCAGGTGTCGCCACCTCAAACAAATTCTTTTTCTTTCTCGAGCTTGCAACTACCGCCTGCACTCCCTTTAAACTGATGATTCCCAATTCTCCACTACTCTATAATTCGAAATAGTCAATAATGTTAGTTCTATCCAATGTCTCTCTCTCTCTCTCTCTCTAACTTTCAACAACAACAAACTTACAGGATTCTTTGAATAGTAAATCTTTCCATCCTTCAATACCATCCATCGTTTCTTCCATGTCTTTATACTTCCACCCTCCTTTGTCAAAAACCCTTGTTTATCTGCCATCTATATCTATATATATATATATTTTAATGAGGGGAATAATAATACTATAGTCTCTCAATCTACTCTACTACTACTAACTACTTTTTATATGATATTATACAACTTTCTATATATGTACAAAATGGAATGATAAATAATACAATAGGGGAGACGACTCGACTGAATGATAATATATATATATTATATAATAATAATGTGTGTATGTGTATGTACAGTGAATGAATGAATGATCAGCAAATCGAGATGGTGTGTTTAAAAAGGATGAGTTGAGCGCTTCAGCTTTTAAAAAAATCTAGGCCGTCCCAACCGAATAATAACAAAGGGTTTTTTTTTTCATTGGCCACCAGCAAGATGCACGCAGATAAAAATAATAATTAACTTACCTTCTCCTTATGCTATTAATAATACATATGCATGAGATCTCTTTGAATTAATTAATTGGATAAAGAGATAACAATTAAAATTGATTGAATCAAATATCTTTCTCTCTCCTCTCTCTCTTTTTTTGTTAAAGATGAACTGTAACAAGAACATTCGATCATTGCAGGGGTGTGACTACCGTGGTTTGGTGAAAAAGGGGGTTGTTTTTTATTTTTATCTGTGTGTTTATGTTTTCATTCTCTTTAACGTTAAGATAGACAAAACAGATAGTTATTGTCGTTCATATATATTTGCTTTATTTATTCCTTCTTTTTGCTATAGAGCAAAAACACAACAACAGCAACTCTAGAAGAGATAGATATTTAAGAAACCAAAGCTTACTCTCTCAACATATACATACCTACATACATACATAACTCTACAACCGAAAGAATAGAATAATAATAATAATAATAGCAAAAAAGGAGAAGGAAAGAAGTAGTAGACAAGAAGGAGAAGAAGGAAGTTGCTGATTTACTTTTGGTCGACCGTTCATCTTTATCTCTCCTCTCATCCCCTCTCCTCTCCTCTCATCTCCTCAACATCATTTGTATTATACAACTAACTAACAAACAAACAACTAACAACTAACAACCTAATAATACTAATAAGAATAATAAGAATAATAGAATACAATAGAATAGAATAATACTAAAAACAAATAATTGTGTAATAATAATAAACTACTAACTAAGGATGGATAGTTTAGTTGAAAAAATGATGAGAGTTGGAGCAGCGGTTGCATCACAAGTAAAAGATGTTCGAACGAATAATATAGGTGGTAGTGGAAACAACAGCAATCATCATAGTACCAACACCTCACAGAATAGTTCACCGCAGACACTGTCGCCACTATTAAATGGCAATGGCACACCGACCAAGCCAAAGCGTGTGGTGGTAGCTGCCACCCGTGCACGTCAGATGTTCTCTTTTACAGAGTTGGCTGGTACCGATCTGACACTGTTGATGGAGGAGGCGTTGTTGGTACGCGTCTTTTCCTTTTTATCGTACCCCGAGTTATTTATCGCCAAGCGTGTCTGTTCGCGTTGGAAACCACTCTGTGAGAACAAATCGTGCTACGAAGATCTCGATATGCAGGGTGTGTTTACAAGCTCGCGATATATCCCCAAGTCGATACTCATTCACTTCTTTTCAAGTCTATCGATGCAACACGAAGAAATCGATGCTCTCAAAATGGTGTGTCGCGAAATGCCAAGAGACGAAACAGTCAATCATATCAATCAATTGGAATTAAGTCAAATCCAAGAGTACATTGAACAAAATCCACATATCACAACAACCACCACAACGACAACAATAACAGCTGTTGGCGCAGCCAATCTTTTAAATTCATCTACAACATCAACATCTTCCTATTCTGAAACAAATCATCAAAATGGAAATGGAAATGGATCATCATCATCATTACAAGTCAACGGATATGGGCATAGTAGAGGAAACTCTTATGGAGAAGAATACAATTCATTGACAATGTCTGGGTCAAGTAATGGATCAACATCATTGGCTTCATCAAATGAATCACCATCTTTAACATCTAGTAATTCAACTCCAACATCTTATAGAAGTATGTATCATACATACATACATACATACATACATACATACATACATACATACATACATACATACATACATACATACATACATGCACATACACACAATTGATCAAAAATGGGAATATTAATATTAACTTTAACTTACTTTAAAGAAAATATAGCGGAAAAAGAAAAACAAAAAAAGGAGAAACAAAGAAAAGAAAGAGAAAAGAGAATGGAAGAGGCATTAAAGGTTTGGACTGAAGATATCATTCCAAACTGGGAAAAGAAAAAGTCTACTAAAAAGGTTAGAGATCTTATTTATCAAGGTATTCCTTCTCTTGCAAGAAGTAAAGTTTGGCCATTAATCATTGGCAACGATTTAAATATTACTCCTGGTATGATGATAAGCAACAAGAAGAAGAAGAAGAAGAGGAATAAGACAAATATTTCGAATTGATTACTTACCCTTTTTGTTTGTTTGTTTGTTTATTAGAATTATTTTCAATATTTGGGGCAAGAGCAGAAAGAGCAAAACAAAAAGGAGATGCATCATTGGGTAGAGAAGGAACAGTAACATTGATTCAATTGGATTTACCTAGAACCTTTCCAATGTTATCAATCTTTCAAAATGAAGGACCTTTACATCAATCTTTGGCAAATGTTTTAGAGGCATATGTTTGTTATCGTCCAGGTATGAAAAAAAGAAAGAAACTACAACAAGCAAAGAAAATTAAGTTACTTATATATATATATTTATCTCTAGACGTTGGCTATGTTCAAGGTATGTCATATTTAGCGGCACTTTTCCTTTTAATCCTTGATGAATACAATGCTTTTGTTTGTCTTGCAAATGTACTTAATAATCCATGTTATATGACTTTTTATACTATGAATATGTCTCAAGTATGTTAAAAAACAAAAGAAACAGAAAGAAATAGATAGAAATAATATATATTTATTATTTAATAACTTATTTATTCTTTTTTTTTAGATGGAAATATATATGAAAGCAATGGATAGTTTAATGTCAATTAATTTACCAAAACTACATAGACATTTATCGGGGATGGGTATTCAACCCGATGTGTTTATGATTGATTGGGTGCTGACAATATTTTCAAAGGCATTGCCATTGGATGTGGCATCACATGTTTGGGACAATCTCTTTTTAGAAGGTGAATTGTTTATTTTCCAGGCTGCGCTTGGTATCTTAAAGATGTACTCTAAAGAGTTGGAAGGTGGTGATTTCGATGCTTGTATGACGCTTCTAACACATTTACCACAAGACATTGATGACGATGAACTCTTCCAACACATCTCTTCATTTACAATTCATCCAAAACAATATTCAAAATTAATTCAAGGTTGCGATAAGTAAATAAATAAATCTAATTAAAAAGACAATTTATTTTTTTGAAACAAAAAAAAACAAAGGTGCAGTATAATACTTTTGTATACTAGTATATCTCATCCTCTTTAAAGTTTTAGTATAAAGACATTTTGTAAATAATTAAAATTGTAATAATAATAATATATATATATATATAGGTTAAGTGTGTCATGTCAACACTTTGTAATAATAATAATAATAATAATGATAATGATAATACTACAACTACAATACCACCTAAAGCTGCTACTACAATTAGAGATATAATAAGGGTTTTAACAATTAGAAAGATTATATTTCATTATATATCAACGATTAGTGCTATAGTACGATTAAAAGATAGTAGTAGTACAAATGGAGATCAAGACAATGCTTCATTACCATTTCCAATAACGACGGTTCCTATTAGTGATAGTTTGGGAAAGAGACAATTGGAGATTGCAAAGGGTCGTGAATTCAATCATGTGCAACTTTTAAAGGCTTTGCGGTTTGGTCGGACCGATCTATTCTTTAAGTACTTTGAAACTATATATCAACCAGATCAATCATATGACATCCTATTTGATGCTGCAGTTGGAACCAATAATCACTCTGTAATGCTATATTATATTGATTTCATCAAGAAACAACAACAACTGCAACAACAACAGAAACAAACATATAATTTGGATGGAGATATACAACCACAACAACAACAACAACAACAAAAATATTCCTCTTCTACTAGTGTTGGTAACCCTTTTACATTCTTGTCGGGAGCTGCTGTTATACCATCAGGATCATACAATCAAATACAAAAGAGAACAATAGATATTCTTTGTGAGAATAATATTGTCATACTCAACCAACAATTTGCTTATAATTGTTTAAAGAAATTGGTGTATTTGGTTGATGTGGATGCATTACGGGTGTTTCTTTCAATCAATCCTCATGTACATGGTCTTTCTATACCATCACAGTTTTGCCATTGGAATGAAGCATGTAGTAGCAAACACCAACGCGGACTACCAGTCATATTGGAGATACTAGAAGTTATGAAAGAGCCAGATAGTAAAACACAACAAGTCATTTGGAATGGATTGTTGGCATGTGCACTCGACAATGCTAACCTTTCACTGTTTTATGACTTGATGCAACATGTGATTGATCTCGAGCTCACAACGTTTACCATCTCACCCGTTGTACTATCCAAGACACTGAAATGGAAAGAGTTGGTCGAATACTTTTTCAATGTACCTCAACGTTTTAGATGGACCTATCAATATGCAGCGATGAATCAATTGGTGCAATACAAAAACGTAGAGGGTTTAAAATACTTTTATCAAAACCAACCATCGCGCATCTACACCAATGGATTACTGCAGAGCGCAATCAGTGCCGGCTGTATGGAGTGTATGCAGTTTGTCTTGGAGATGGATCCACCTTCCGACCTCGAGGATACATCAAACTTTAAATGGGTGGTCAATGACATTAGATTTGGAAAGGGTGAATTGCTAGACATTGAAACCATCAACTCACTCTTTTCACATCCACGTGTAGATTTTACATTTTACCATTGTTTCGAAACGGCAATTAAAAGCGAGCGAATGGATCTCTTCCACCGACTTAGCGAATTGGCGCAACAGAGATTGTCAGAGAGTAAAGCAACGCTCGATCTTGATGTTGATGTTCCCGACAAAACATACATCAATATCATGTCGGCCTATATGATTGCATTGCAAGTGTCGTTTTGGAATAGATCAGAGGCGACACGCTTTATTCTCCAAAACTACCCACCACCCAAAGTCAGCATCTACGAATCGACAAGTCAGACCTGGCGGACATCAAAATTCCAAAACTTTGACGAGAATATCGAGTACATGCACAGTCATGGTCTTCTCAACCTTTCAGCCGTTTTTAATCAAACCATCATCAACCATTCTTTCTACAAGGGAATGGTTAAACCACTCCAATACTTTGGTATTAGACGACCCAACCCCCAAATTGCCAACAAGGTACTGCATAATGCATTGTACCGTGCCAACTATGATCTATTGGTCTATATTCTGACAGACGAACCGGTCAGCGACGAAGGCCAATTGATCAATCAAAACAACTTGTATCAACCCGACAACAACTTTCAATATGTTAAAGAGATTCTTCAAATGGGAAGATTATTCTCTGAACATCGAACCAATGATCAGGCGGAAAACACAATCAAGATTGCAGAATTATTAATCAATCAATTTGAATGTCAAATAACAAGAACCGATATTGTAAATGCTTCACTTGGGTATTCTCATCAGGTATTTGGTTATGTACTGGAAAAGAGCTTCATGTTTAATATTGGTATAACAAACTCTGACATTTTTCAATACCTCAAGAATCTAATCTTTGGCAATCACCAAAAAGATGAACAAATACAAATGTTTGAAACTCTATTTGATTTTGTAGAAAGAAATAGTAAACGATATAATCATATCACTCTACCAGTTTTACATAATGAATTTATTAAATCAAATAATTGTGCTACCATTCTCTTATTGTTGGATAGATTCAAATTTAATAATCATAATTATGTAAAGGATCCTACCGTTCAAAAACATCTTCAATTACAACTGTACACTCCAATCACCGATACCTATTTAGAAGGTTTACTTTCAACCCTTCATTCATTTGGTTCAGTTTATTTAATTCAAGAAATTAATATTAGATTAAATAAAATTGGAAAAGAAATTTAATTAATATTTATATTATATTCTTATATTTATATTATATATATATTTATTTATTGTTATATGTTTTGTTTTTTAGGCAGTACTTTGAGGATTCATTCTTGATAACTTTGATTGCATAACTCTGTTGTATCTATTTGCAATAGCTTTCTTTTTTGCAAACATGGTTCCACCAATAATTAATGCTGAACCAACTACACATCCAACTACAACACCTGCCAATTTACCAGTAGTCCACCATCCTTCATTGGATGAACCACAAACCGAATCGGTGTCTGGATTTAAAAGTACACTAAAATCTGGATCAACTGTTACTGTATTTTCAAACCAAGGAACATTGATACCAATGAATAATTGAGATGCAGTTGAGGATTCACTGGCTTCTGGGTGACCTGCAAAGGTATCGTTTGGAAGGATGACATTGTTGATACGTGCCGATCTACCATCGACAATTGCATAGCGAAGGAATCTACCATAGAGTGATGCATCGTTGATTCTAAGGTTAATCCACTCTAAATTATTAATATCAGAGTCGATACCATATTGATTGTCGACACAATCTGTTTTGACCTCTTGAGAGATGGATGCCGACATGACCAATTGGAGAGTGTTTAGAGATTGTTCGAAATCATAGTGCGTAAGGTCGATGGTGTATTTGATGGACGATGGGATCATTGAGAGGGTTTGTGATCCAAATGTAATGTTTTTGGCTTGTTTAAAGTATTCAATGCCAACAATAATAGTGGTCGAACGGTCTTCACTCAACGGCGTAATGTATTGATAGGTTGTTTGGGTCATTGTACTGGTGTTGGTAAAGATCCATTTGGTGAAATTATACTTGTTGACAACTACACCATCCATATCGAGTTCTAAAAGTCCGACGACCGATGTAACTGTGTAAATGGGTGGAGCTGTTGGTGTTTCTCCTCCGCCTCCAGAGGTTGATCCTCCACCGCTTGTGGAAGAACCTCCACTATTTCCTCCTCCATTACCTGGGATTGTATTGTTGATAGTTGGTTCGGATGGATTTGGAGTTGGTTCTGGGACGACATAGATGAGTTGATTGCAATAGATACCAGTCCAATTTCCAGAACATACACATCCAGCGCTACCACAAAAACCGTGACCGTAACATGGCTCGACTGGACCACAATCGGGCTTGGGTGGAATGGTCGAGCCACCATCTGAAGATGACGCACTACCAGTGGATGAACCGTCGGGAACAGGGATGTATTTGGGTGCAAAGTCGAGTGAGATTATATTGGTCTTGATACCTTGTACATAACATTGTACTCGCAAGATATTGGTATTTGATAGTGCTGGTGCATTCAAACCAACGACAACACTTGAATTGAATAGAGATGGGACTGGCTCAAAGGTAGTGTTGGAGTAATCGACCATACATGTGGGTGGGGTTTGTCCGAGATTACGTCCACGAATGGTGAGTCTGCCACCTGTGGTTGGGTTGTACCCAGATCCCGAGATGAGGACTGGGCGTGGAACAGTAATGGTAGTGTTAAAGGTGAAGACGGCTCCGGTAGCATTGATAGCATTGCTAGTGTACCCATTAATGTTGAGATGAGCGTCGACAATACCATAGACAGATACCATAACGTATCCAGGGTTAAAACCATATGGCAATTCAGCAGAGAGAGTGCAACGTGCCTCTACATCAGAGACAAATTCGATGGATGACACTGGGAATGAAATGAGTTGACTGATCGAGTTGAAATAGACGGTTGGAGTGTGACGTCTTGACAACTTGTAATTATCGGTAATGGTGAATGAGATGTTTGCAAGTCTCGAGAGACCAGATACATCGACAATTGGCGTTTCAATCAAAAAGTTGGTCATGACTGGCAGAGTGGTATCGGGAGTGGTTGGAGTGGTATCCAAGGTAAGGTTAAACGAAGTTCTACCAGCTACATACAGTCCAGAGTAAACTGGAGTATTTGGTTTACCTGACAATACACTCGATGCCTTGTTACCAAGTCTATCGTAAAGTTCGAGATCAAGAGAGAACACTTGATCAATGGTATCACCTTGAACTTGGAAACTAACGGTATAGGTTCCTCTATTGGCACCACCACTGGTAAGATTTCTAGCATCCAATAAAAGGGTACGGTTAAGACCATCCATGTTGGAATTAATGATTGCGTAACCATAACTGAGACCTGCAGTATCAGTGACTGTGATATTCCATCCAATCGTAAGTGTTTCGGTTGGTGCGATTGGGATGACGGTCGTGTTGGTGAATGATTTCATGTCGACTACGATGGGACCCATTTCGTCGGCATAGGCACTAGTCACATTGAGATAGGCGTTTGATCCAATCAATGGATTGGATGCAACCATATCAGGTGTGATTGCAATTGGAACTGCTGTCAAATTATACTGTAACGATCTTGGGAATAGTTTGGCCTTAATGGTGATTGGAATCTTGTACATTCTGGCTTGCGTGTCGTAAGAGCCAGTGAATTTATAGGACTCATCCAAATCTTGGTAAGGGGTGTATAAAATGTAGATTTCAGGCTTTGCGTTAATATCCAAAGTGGTTGAATTAAAGTACAAATTAGTTGTAACCGGTCCATTAAAAGTATCCAAATTATTTGGTCTAAATTCAAAATGTGTAATATTATCTGAATTCAATTTCCCTAAAAATAATAAATAAAAAAGAATATATTTTAATATAATTATCAAATAATATTGTTTTTTTGAATGTTTCTTACAAAGATGAGCAGGTTCTCTAATTAATTGTGGTTCAAAATCTGGATTTAAAGCACCATTGTCATAGAAGGTTTGTCTAATTTCAGTTGGAGTATAGAACATATAAACATAAGAGACAAAAGAACCTGTCCATTTCATTTCACCTTCGTAAATACCATCCTCATAATTGCTACTGGCAAGATGACTACTGTCCAATGCTGACCCATAGACTTCCAATCGATTGAGACCAGATATTGATTTGATACGACATCTGAAAATATAGGTAAATGTTGACATTGGGATAATCTCGGGTGAATAAATAAATGGATCATCATAAAATTCTAAGGAATAAAAGAAATTAATTAGAATAAAAAGAAAAAAATTATTATTATTATTATTATTATTATTGCTTACTGTTAAATGGTACACCATCGCAAGGAGTAATTTGAGCAGCTCCGAAATAGCTAAACGTTACACTCATTGGGATTCTGTAGAAATGGGGTGACACTTGGAAAGAAATTTGGATAGACCATGGATTATTTTCGAGATACCCAGTGGTATTGGTAATGTAACCGTAGGGATAGGATAAATCGGAGAGGAAATTATAGTCATAGGAGATATAAGCATATCCTTGTGGATTGGAAAGTGGTGTAGGGAATGAGAAGAGTGTGACGATGGCACCAGTGGCTTGGTCAACAGAGGTGGTACATGTTTTGGCGACCATTGGTACTTCCTTGCCTCGGAATTGAAGATCTTTGACTTTGGAAAGATATGGATCCACCTTGTACAGAGCTGGTGGAGACGAGTAACCAGTACCAACGGTCTTGAGGAATAAATTATACTTGGCTTCAAATTGTGTACCTTCCATTGGAATGAATCTGGCAATATCAAACTCTGATGACAATATAGTGTATCTCGAAGGATTGGCCGTTAGGATTGCCAAGTTACTGAGACCTAGATTGTTGATGGGGAAAACTGACATCCAATTATTTTCGGTTGGCGTTTGGTAGAATTGGAAGCTGGCCTTTGGACTATTGGCAATGGACGGGTTGCTGACATTGGTGACTGACAATTGGAACACCTGACTATTGAATATTTTAGAGACTGAAATATTAAAGGTTTGGGGTGATGTAGCATAGTTGGTGAATGGGTAGACTGGAACTTTAAGTCTGTTGCCCGGCATGATGGTAATGAAACCTACTTTGTAGTTGGTGGCATCGATCTTTGTTACCCATCTTCCCTTTGCATATTCTCTCATTAAGGGACCATAGTAGTAATTTTCAATATCCACATAATAATAACTGTCGATTGAATGTGGTTCTGTAAATAATCTTGAAGGTGTTGCCTTGATTGGAGCGTTAAAATCTTTAAAGAAATTAAACAATTAATTAGTAATTATTCAATGAAAGGTAATGGTATTTTTGTTGTTAGTGTAATTTATACATACATGGACAAGGACAGTCAATAGACCAAGTATAACTGTTCAAAAAAGTAGATGCGTTGAAATTGACAACACCGCTCTTGCTAATATTGGTTGTAAACCGTTCCCAGAGGAGCGGGTCTGCACTTAGCCCCAACTCGTTTGATGTGTTGTACTCTGGAGCAAAATATAACGCAACATTACCTGGGATATTAAACATGACGTCGTGCCCAACCGAGCATGATTGAGCATAGTCATTGTAGTCAATAGTCAAACATTTTGTCGAATTGATGATATATGATGGAAGGGGTGGGATTACTTGTGCATTAACTAATGATAATGATACCAAAACACTTAGATATAAAAATACTGTAAATGTTGTTGTAATAACTGATGCTGATTTATAAATTTTGTTTTCCATCATCTTGCAAACCCCCAACAATCAAAATTCTTTGAGCGGGAAATGAGCTGGTGATGAAATGTGTAGGATAACCAACAAATTATTTGTTTGCTATAGTTCATATAATTATGTAAAATAGAGAGAGAATGGGAAAATGGGGAGGTGCGGGCAACAGGTGGCCTCACTTGAGATTTGTTGGTGTCCTACGAATCTTATTTTTTCGACCTGCAACGGTCATCTTTGACGATCGCCTGATTGTTTCGATACCGCAAACATTGGTTTTTACGAGCTCCGTATCTTTAGAGAGGAAACAACGAGCAATACCAATCGAAATATTTCGAGGTTTGGTAAACTCTGGCGAGTCGGTTTATTCCATCGTGATTCGGACTCATTCCATAGATGATAAGAATTGATTGATTGATGCGACTGCTCGCCAAACAAACAACTGTCTCTAGAAACTTTGTTGTAAGATGGAATGCAACGAACATATAATTCATTCTTTATCTGTAGCTACATCTAGGTAAAACTATCAGATATCTTATGAATGATGCGAATAAACCATGTATGCTGAACTTGTCTGTGTAACAATAATTAATTAACCAAGAACACGTAATTTGCCAAGTCCTATTCTTCGAAGTATTTTTTTGCTGATCTTTACACAAATCAAACCAAAGTCTCTCTTCACATTTTAATAATAATATTATTATGTTAACAATTATATACATAGATAAATCAAATATGAAACTTGAAGAATCTAACCAACAACAACAACAACAACATCAACATCAACCACAAACAGTTATTAATAACTATTATAATACATATAATTATTATTCTGGTCCTCCTCCTCCCTCTTCTTCATGTCAATTGCAATCACCTCCTATTCCTCTCCTAAAAAGTAGTGATATAAACATATTGGTACATTTAGAAAAGATAGCAGATGTAAATGGAGTTGGTGGTGAATTTGTAGGTACAAGAGGACAATGCAGAAGATTGGAAGGATTTCGACTTCAATGGAATAAACCAGTTGAAGGGTTATCATTTACGTACATGGCACATTTACAAAATATTGGAGATGTGAGTTGGGTCAATGAGGGCCAATTCATTGGCACAAGAGGAGAATGTAGAAGATTGGAAGGATTTGCAATTAAACTAACTGGTTCATTGGCAAGCCAATATAAAATTCAATATTCAGCACATCTTGAAGGACATGGTGATACTTCAACCTACAGTAATGGTGAATATTGTGGGACTAGAGGTCAAAGTAGAAGAGTCGAAGGTATTAAAGTTGAAATCATCAAGTTATGAGGTTGTTGGCTAATTAATAAAATCACATGTGATCAATCTAGAGAATAGTAGTGGTGGTAGTAGTAGTAGTAGTAGTAGATACTCCACCTTTGTTTTGTTTAATGGATACTATTTCCTTATTCCTTATCACGAACATTAGTTATCGTGACTTTTACAAAAAGTAAAAAAAGATGGTCTTTTATGCCAAATTCAGACCTTTAATTATAATAATAATTTCCTTTAAAATGTTACTCTTTGCCTCAATCAATACTAAAATCCTCATCCTCTTCTTTTACTATTTACTTTTTTAATTATTTGTTGTCATTTATAATTATAATTATATAAAATACTCTTATTTTATTTAATACTTGCCCATCAAGACATTGAGGATGGATGCAAGCAAAAGAAGACCAGAACTGACAACGACGGTAGCCCAACCGGTAGTTGGAGCATGGTAGTCAACAACACCATTCTATAAAGAAAGTTGAAAAAAAAAAAAAGATTAATATATATAAATATACTATTATGGAATGATCATAAACAACTTACATTATCTTCGTACTTGACAAAATCATAAACTCCGTTATCCTTTTGGTCGTCACATACAAAGTCACTAAGATTTTTCTTGCAATCTTGGTAGCTAGCATTACCTACTCCGATGAAGATAAACATGGCAAGGAGGGCGAAAACAAGAGCAACAATTGGAAGGAATTTGACGATCATGCCCAATGGGAGTGGGATCTTGGACAAGATGTTGGCAAGGGACAAAAAGACAAACAAAATGGTGACAGAGGTGACGATCCAAGATAACACTGTAAAAGCTAGCGAGGCATTGAAGATGTTCAAAGTGTTTTTGTTAGCCTTCTTGTATGAGGAGGGGTATGAATCGGAATCACAATCTCCATTCATATTACAAAACTTGAAGCCGTCGTGCTTTAAAAAAATAGAAAGGAAAAATTAGTCCAACCACCAGTTAACCGTACATTCTTTTTTTTTTCTATAAATACAAACTTTAAAAAGGGTATAGGAGTCACCATTATCTGTGTTGGTACCTGATTGATACCAGTATGCTATATTATATAAACCAAAAGTAATTGTAAGTGGATGGTCATCTCGCTAGCAAACATATATACTACTACTTACAAGCAAAGGCAACGATTAACAAAATCCAAGCAAGGATAAGGGTGATAAGGACGCAGATATTTGGTTTATGCATTTTTTATTATTTATATATAAAGAAAAAGGTGTATATTTCTGATTCTGATGATTGTATTGATCACGAAGGCCTTAAATTACCATCACGGAGAGACACCATCAAGGAAAAAAATAACAAAAAGTTATTTTTAATCATTTAAAAACGACCAAAGATATTTTTAAAACACTGTTTCCTTGAATCACCTGTTTGTGTTGTTGAGAGCTCCCTTTCCCAAAGCTGTGTAGAGAGCTCCCTTTCCATTTTGAAACGATCGCTTGGCTTTGCAAGGACAATCAAAATTTTTTTGTAGGGGTTCGATCACAGAGGTGCATACCCCAACATAAACACAACTGTTTAGTTTAACCTCAGTCAATAATAAGAAAAAAAGAGTTTATTCAATTGGTTGGTCAGTTAGTTTGCTGAGTGATGGTATCCAACAACAAATCTGTAGTCAATATTATTTATTATTATTCGTTATATAGTTTATTATTATTCAATGGATTTTACAAAAGAGAGTTGGTTTTTAGTTTGGAGTAAGAGCATCGTATTTGCCAGCAACAAAGTTGAGAATAGTTCCAACGATGATGAGACCGGTTGCAGCAGTGACACAACCCCAAGCAGTGGATGGACTTCTGACAAAGGTTTGATCGTTACCAAGATCCTTGTACAGGATAAAAGAGTAGTATCCATCATCCTTGTCTTGTTCACACTGGCTGTCTGTAGAGTTTGAATAATAAGAGCTGTATTTATCTTCTTCTCTCTTGCAATCACGGTAGCTGGCATCACCAAATCCTGTAAAGATTAGAACAGCCAAAAGACCAAAGATAGTGACGAGAATGGGAAGGAATTTGGCAACCTTGCCCAATGGGAGTGGGATCTTGGCCAAAATGCCAACCAAGGACAACATGACAAACAAACAAACAACAGAGGTGAAGATCCAAGCCAGTACGGTAAAAGCAAGGGAGGCTGTCATGACGGCGATTGTGTTTCTAGAGGCTTTCTTTGCAGATGAACTGAAAGAACTTGTCTCGCAGTCTCCGTTATTGCAATCCTTTACTCCATCATATTTGATATATCTAATACTGTCAATGGTACCATCATCTGAAACATAGATTTGGAACCAGTATGCTATAAAAGTACAAAGATAAAAAGAGAATAAGAAAGGGCTCTGCTAATCTTAATTATACTAGTAGGTGATAGTTACTGGAAAAACCAACAATGAGCAACACCCAAGAGATTGCAAATAAAATAAGGATACAAATATTTGGTTTATGCATTTTTTTAAATATTAAAATAGTGTAGATAATAAGGTGTCTGTACAAGAATAAGCTAGCGATGGTGATAGAATCAATGAGATGGAGTTGGTTGAAATAAAAAAAAATTTTAAAAAAGGAAAAGATATTTATAGTCGTTGTGTTGTTGAGGTGGCACCGCGGCAAAGGTTGAGGCGACTTGTCGAAATGCGTCTAATCTTCTTCATCCCTTTGGTTTCCGTTATTTTTTTTCAAAGACGATCACAAGAGATATCTTGTACTCTCGAATATCACACAGATATCTTTACAAAAATGATTAAACATGATGTCATAGGAAATATCTAGACATTTTTTGTAAGGCTGTTTTGCTATTATCTGAAGAGAATTAATAATTCAAGACTTACCAGGATTTCCTTCCATCAGATCTGATCGTCATTGGGGTTTCGGATGTCTTGCACAATGTGGTGGTTGGACAACTGAGAAGGAAGGACTTCTGCAGGGATTGGCCTTTTCCACAATGATTACGACATTGTTACAAAATAACTCTGTCTTTTTTTAGTTTGAAACAAAAGATAGAGTTAGAAGAGAGAGAGAGATTAACAAATAACTTTAATATACAGATAGAAGATATTTGTATACATACATTGGACTTGAATAAATTTGGGGAGAAGTACGTAACATCATTGGTCCACTCATTGGATACTCTCTCTCGATCAGAAACCAAACTTCTTTTGTAACACAAACATAATCTACACCATACACTAGGTTATCCTTGAGGACTGGCTCTTGGTTCTCTCCTTTGACAGTGTACAGAGATAGGTTGTTGACTGCAGAAGGAGGAGGATGATTTAATTCATCTTGGTTTTCTATAAATTGTCTCCAAGCATCTATCCATTTCTTTTCAACTACAAACCATATTTGTTGTTTGTGACCTGTAGCAATTGCAATCTCTTGATTTAAAATGATTGCTTTTTCATCTTGTCTTTTTTTTCTCATCATTATCTATAGATAGAGAAAAAGGATGGTTGGTATTAAAAAAAGATAGAATGATTAGATTGGTGTTCATGGTCCATTTACCTCTTTTATCCTATCTTGTAACTCTTTTAAATGATAGAATTGTGCTTCAAGTAAGAGTAGTCTAGCATCGATGGTTGAAGGAAGTGGATCTGGTAGCTCACCGGTACGAAGAAAGTTTAATACCACTCCAAATAGAGCAGAATCTCTGTCGATCATATAGTAGCCATCGGTATCCTTTTCCAGTTTGAAATAGGGTGATGCGTGGTCACTCATTGTATTCTTGTTCAAGTTTCGTTGGTGGTGTTGTTGAATGACCACCTGATCACTTTCAACCTTTGTATCGAGCGATGATTCTTCGTCTGTCTTTTGTGTGGCCACTGCAATGTTTTGTTCCACGTGAGGTTTACCAGACGGTGCCATCGAAAATGGTTGTCCTTTGAATAAATCAGACAATATCATTGATGTCTTTTTATCATATTGAGCTATTGAACTAAACACTGACCCTGGGTACCAAGTAAGTGTTCTTCTTCCTATAGAAAATAAAACAAAAATAAAGATAGTATTAGAAAAGAAATGAAAAGAAAAGAAAAGAAAGAATCTCTTTGTTCAACACATACTAACTATAAAAGGTTGCCCTCCCACCTTTAATTTTACCCAATGTCCTAAATGATACAATATTACATTCTTTTGTTGTTCTTGTACATGTTTATATAAATCATTTATTCTTCTAAAATTAGTTAATGCTTTGCTAAATAAAAGATGAGATGATATGACTAGTCAGTGACTTTAATTTAATAATAATTAAAATGACATACAATGTTGATGGTATCAAAGACCAAAAATTAAAAAGCATAATCTTAATCTTTTTTCTTCTTGTCTAACAATTAAATTATTTATTATAAACAAATATTAATGTGTACTAATTAGTATGTGTTCATGAATAGTGAGAAGAGTAGTGGGATAATTAATTAATAATGTTTGTGTGAAGTTCACGTTTATTATTATTTTTTTTATTTTTGATTTAATATTTAATTTCTTTGTTGTTGTTGTTGTTGTTGTTGTTGTTGTTGTTGTTGTTGTTGTTGTTGTTGTTGTTGTTGTTGACCTTTATCAGTACTTGATCTAATAGAAGATTCATTGATTTCTCTGATGAATCTATCAAATGATCTAGTCTCACTCTTTTCATAGAAATAGCTACGCCAATATCTAATCTTTCCATCTACAATTTCAATAAAAGAGTAGTCTACATCCTCACACTTTTGTCCTGTTTCTTTGTTGTTTGAACTAAACAACTAAAAAGTAATAGAAAAATAAATAAATAAATAAATAATTTGTAATTTTAACTGATTCAGTAACTATTATTTCTTTTGATATTATTTACTTGAATATAACAGGCTTGATTGGGACGAGTATAATCATAAAGGAATTCTTGAATAGAACATGAAATATGATCATATTTGTTATGAAATTGATCAAATCCTTTTAGACAATCTGATTTGTTGGTACTGAAATTCCATGGTGGTCGGACTACAATGTCGTCGTGAAGAAACTCTTGCCATTTATCAACATCTCTGTTTTCAAACGATTGGAATTTGGCTTTAATAACATCTAGAATAGTTGATTCTTTATATTGTCTAATATTCTTTGATTCTGTCCATCCTTCAACTGGCCATTCTTGATCGACCGAACTATCACAAGAAAGAAAAGAAATAAATTAATTTGAATTTAATATATATATTTATATAATTTATAATTATATTTGTTTGTTTGTTGTTTGGGTTACATACTCTATACGTTTACTATAATAAGGGTCTCTCCAAGTATACCATGTCTTGATAGTATTGTCATCTGATGGTGACAATTTAATAAACCAAGAGACAAAGCATTCAGTGGAATGATTTTCATTGTTTGCTTTTTTTCTTTTAACAAATTCACAAGAAACAAATTTCTTGTCACTATCATACAACCATCTTAATAATCTATAAGATGATGATGATGTTTTTGATTTACCTGATAAAAATTCCTAAATAGTGCAGAGTTATTAGTGTTTATAAAAGAAGGCAAAATTCTAATTCCTTTTAAAACATACTCTAATTAATTTTCTTCCAATAATTTCTTCATTTAGACGATTCATTACAGCCTTTGGTTCAAAAAAGTTGTCAAAGTCGGTAAAGTCACTCTCTGTGATAGCTCTCATTAGGTTTTGAATGAGTGCATAGATCTTTTGTCTTTGTTCCTTGTCATGAACTGCTATTTGTGAAACTAAAGGTGGAGTACTAATAGGAGGAATTTCACTCTTTAAAAAGGTTTAAATTATATTGTTAGATAAATAAATATAATGATTATATATTTTATCTATCTATCTAATTAATTACTTACACTCATTGCATGAGTACTCTTTTTCAAGAAATCTCTTAATCCACCTTCATTTTTGTGTTGTTGTTTGGTATCCATTAAATATTTAATTTACTAATTATAATTATTATTATTATTTAATTTTAAATATACTGTGATAGTATAGTATATCTATTTCTTAAATTATATAAATCAACAGACAGAGGATAGAGAGAGAGAGGAACGGGATAATATTCAAAATTTAAATAAATAAATAAATAAATAAATAAATTATGATAAAAAGAAATTATTCAAAATTTTGGAATATGGGGTTACCATAAGAGATGTACGCTACGATACGATATTCATGTCAGACAATGGATTTTCAGTGATGGTGGTGGGAGAGGTGAACAGTTTCACATTGTCAATAAAAATCTTTTTCTCTAATACTAAAAGATTAAATAGAGTTGGTCATTCAATATTAAAAATAATTTCCAATTTGGGAACACTAAAAAATAAAAAATAAACTAAATAAATTCACTGGTTGTTGTCTTGCGAATAAATAATTTAGGTTTGTTCATTTTCAAAAATTTTCTAATATTCTTACACATAAAAGAGATAATGGATTCATTTGGCAAATGAACCAACCAGGACATTCGAGTCAAATATTTGAGGAGAAGGGATGAGCGTAGTTGGTCACCTTTCCAGATGAAATTAAAGAAGAGTGTATGCAGTGGTCCACATTCAAACCCGCCACAAGTGACATGGCATGGGTTGGGCACACCCACACACAGACTTTTTGAAAAAGAATGCAGGGAGCAGCTCTTTGTGGTTGTTGATTTTGCCCATGATTTGTTTTTTTTATATCCAAGCCTCTCACAACCAACTGTTGTTTGTCACCATCAATCAATCAATCTTGTTATTTCATCTATTCTACCTATCTCTTCATATCTATCTATATCTTTATAAATACACAAAGAGAGGTCGTATTTTATAAGGCTGGGCTGAAACGCAAAAAACTACAAGATTCACACTAGCCACAACAACGAGCACGCACCTCTCCAACGAACAATCACAGAGTTATTTCGAGCAAAAAAAAAAAACAAAGACGAAAAGCTTTTTGCGCCACAAAACCAGACCAGCAAATTTACACCCTGTTATTGATATTTATTTATTATATTTATATTTATTTGCTACACTTGTTATTAATACGTTTGCTAGTAATTTATTTATTTATTTATTTATATCTAATTAATTTATTTATTTATTATTCTCGTCTACTGCGTTTGATCGCTCAATCGACCACATCCTACGCGTACATAGACTCCACACACACAGACCACATCCAACACACAGATACTTTGATCAACATCACCATCCCATTAGATTAAGCACTATTATCAATCATCATTATAGTGTACAACTCAGTCACTTTATCTTTAGCGCGCCAACAAACAAACAATATTGTTACGATAATCAATTCAATCAATACCACCACCACAGACCAACATACATAACATACACACACCACCACAATTTTACACACAATATACCCACAATTAACTTCGTCAGCAGCCGATCAAACCACCACTATTCATATCATCTAGAGCTACTGCGACTAGTGTTGACACACCCCAACTACCGCCAGTTCATCGATCAACAAAATCGTGGTAATAATAGCTATCAAAGAGAGAGAGAGAGACTACTGCTACTATCAATCAAACTACTCCATCCACCCTCCTCTTTGTGAAATTCAAAAAAGAACAAGACCCTCTTCTTATTCTGTTTTTTTAAAATTAATTAAGTGCTTGACCAACCAACCAACCACCACCACAATCAACAAACAAAATCAACATCATCATCGATTACCCCTTTGTTAAAACAACGATAACAATAATAACAATAACAACAACATAATCATATTCTTCTAGACAATTTGAAACAAAGGTTGATTCAGTAGATATATATATATATATATATTTAAAAAAAAAAAAGAGACAAGATGAATATAATATTTGGAAACAAAGAATTTGATAAAGAAGATTTAAAAATAGATTTAAGAAATCTAATTAAATTAGTTAAAGATGGAGACACTAAAAAAGTTAAAAAGATTCTATCTTCGAAAAAAGGAAAATATCTATTAAACGTACCAGATGAATTGGATCAAACGTGTATCATGGTGGCTGCACACTCTGCAAACTTGGAGATGTTTGAGACTGTATTGGGATTCTTTAAGCTCCTAAAGATTGATCTCAATCTACCAGACAAGAATGGATACACAGTACTGCATCTATTATTTTCAATGACTGATTTGGAAGCCAAATTCCTTATCCTTTTACTCGAACAACCAGATCTTCAACTCAACATTACCAACCGTGATCTCAATACACCATTCCACTACTTTTGTCAAAAATTCAGATCCAGCAGCACTGTCAAGGAGGTATTTAGTTGCCTCGTGACAAAGGGTGTCAATGTCAATGCCATCAATCGAAATGGAGAGTCACCATTACACAAGGCCATCTTTAATACCACACTCGCACCTACCATGCTCGGTCTCTTGCTAGAGGCAGGTGCCAATGTCAACGTCACCAACAAGAATGGTGAAACAGGACTTCACTATTGTGTTAGAATGGGTCGTACCGATCTCGTAACACTCCTTCTCAAATATGGAGCCGACAAGGATATCATCAAAGATGGTAAAACTCTCTATGATATTGCAATCGAAGAAAACTTTACAAAATTGGCTGATTTCTTAAAAGATGGTAGTACAACAGAAAAAAATAGTATGTTTTCATGAATTAATACAAATCAATTATTTATAATATAATATTAACAATCATTTAATTTTATTTATCTTCTAGCTGGATCAGCAACAGAATTAATAACATTATTACAAAATCCAACTTTGAGAGAGGATTTTAGACAATTTCTACGAGAGGAATTAATTTGTGAAGAAAATATATCATTTTGGTTGGATGTTGAAGCCTATAAACATTTAAAGATTGATACTGCTCTCAGACTATTCAAAGAACTCTATAGAATCTATGACAAATACATTCCAGACACTTCACCATCTGAAATCAACGTACCTTTTGGCATTAAAAAAGACATCATCTCATTTATCAAAACTATCCCAACACTTACTGAAATTGAACAACAAATGCCACCACTTACTTTGAATATTAACCACCATAGTAATAGTAATAGTAATATTAGTAACAGTGCTAGTAATAGTAATAATAGTTTAGATATTCCATCTACCAAAACCACACCAACCAATTCACCAACCCTTACCAATAATGGTGCTAGCACTGGTATGACTCCACCATCCATCACCATTCAAATCTCATCTTCTCCATCCAATTCATCCATTTCTTCTGCCAATCCAAGCAGCAATAGCAATACACCTGTCCTATCACCATCACCAACATCTTCATCCTCTTCACTCACACCTCCACCATCACCTCCAGTTTATGATTTCCAAAAGATTCAATCCGTTTACAATATTGCACAACAACATGTTTTTATGCTCATGGCCACCGATTCCCTATCAAAATATAAAAAACGTACAAGAAAGAGTAAAGGTTATCATTTGGGTTAAAACAAAATATCATGATCCCCACAAACATTCTTTCGACAAAAATAATAATAATTATAATAGTACTATTTAGTTTATCATCAAATCGTTAATCAGATCATAAGAGATTTAATTAAATTTTCCCTTCCCTTCCTTCCATCCATCCCAATAATCATTATCAATCAAATACGTAATCCAAAGATTTTTTTCCCTCCTCCTCCTCCTATTTCCACCCCTTCTTGTTGCTTTTCAAAAAAGTAACTAGCCTTTAACAACAAATCAAATATAACACCAACCAATAATTAATAATAATAACTATCAATAATAATAATAATAATAATAACTTTAGTTATTCAAAAAATAAAAAAACCCCCCTTGTATTATATTTATTTTACGAATTGTTTTAGAGTTCTTGGTTTAATTAAACCTTTATGATCGAGGTATGTTGTGAATGGTAATGTTTTAAAAACATTGATATCAATATCTGGTGAATCGATGAGTTGATAAATAATTCTTAGGTTGGTTGATTGTTTAATGACATTTCCATAAAATGCAATCAATACTTTGAAACATTCATAACTAGAATCTGATATTGCACTTTCAAATAGTTGTTCCAAACATTGAGCAATTGGTTTGTCCATGACCAAGTGATAGAGTCCAAAATCTTCTCCTTTACATCTACCTCTTTGAAATTTTCTTTCAACTAAAGGTTCCAAAGTATCATTTTCATCTGAATAACTATATCTTTGTTTTTTTCTTGATTTGTTATTGTTGTCAAATCTCTTTTGAATTCTTTTATCTTTTTCATTTTCTGTCATTACTTTTAAAAAGTAATCTAGAATCGATGATGCATCTTGCTCAAAGATACTAGAGAGCCAATAAAATCTTGAAACTAGGAAATCTGGATCTTTTCGATTTGATTCAAAAACATGTTTAATAAACTCTAGTTGATTAAATCTAATTGCATTTCTAATACAAGATACAGAAAAGTATTGTGTTTTAGAGTGTTTGATAATTTTGTCAACCAATTGTTTGTTTCCAGTTTTAGCAGCATGTGCCCAAGAACAGTATTTAAATTCTCTTGTCTCTTTAAATTCTTTTTCAAGATTGAGAGATTTTGCATACTCTTTAACCATTGCAACAATACCCATGTAACCTCTGGTGTATGCAATACAGTACATATTACACAAGGTGGCCATTGTGGGCTTATATGTTTTTTGACCTTGGAGTAACCACTCGACCATTCTATATCTCCCAAGATTGGTTGATAGTATGAGTTGTTGGTTATAGTTTTTATCTGATTGGTGTCGACTATTGTGGTAAATGTAATAGTCTTCTGTTGGCTCCTCTCGAGGACACTGATAATTAATGTTCCACTTGTCACAAAGCTTTGACATGAATAGTGCCGATACTGGAACACTGACCAACACCTCTGGATTCTCCATATCCTCTTCAACTTTTGTCGGATTGGTATATAATAGATCCAATAATTGATGATTATCTCCATTGACAGAATATGCAATTAATTCCTTTGTCCCTTCCAATGAACGACACTTTTGAGCCAACACTTTTATCATTTCCAAGTTTTGAGTTGCAATCACTTTTGCAGTAAATGCCTTCGAGTATTGAATTAGATCATTATCTGCAAGATATGATAGGGTGGCTGCATTTTGAGGTACAAATTCGATTTTAGCGCTGCGTTTCTTTGGTACGACACATTTGACTTGTTCCAATGACCCATATTCAATGATTGGTTGGTATCGATATTCTCGTACAATCGGTTCAAGAAATTCACCCAATTTCTTGATACCCTTGTATTTGTAAAGATTTTTATATCCTTGTAGCTTTGGTTGAATACCAATAAATCTCATCAAGCCAAGTACATACATTGCACATTTTGTCTTTTCATCTGATTCCTCTTTGCAAATGAATTGGTCAATGTACCAGTTTGATTGGTCATCTGCAGCTTGGTACCCTTTGGGATCTTGTAATTTGCAGACGTGTTGGAGATAATCGATTGTTGATTGATCGATATCATCACTCTCTAGACAATAATGGAGAAATGTGATAAGGGCGCTGGTCTCCATCTTGGCCAAATCCACACCAAGTCTATCCAAGAGTGAGATATCACAGAATTGGTGTATGTTGAATATATCCAACAATCGAGAGGATAATGGTTTAAATTTTGATATCAACTCTATCATACCAACCAAATCTTTCTTGTCAAGAAATGACGGTTGTATCTTGTCCAGTGCCATCTCAAATCTTGCAGTTGGATTGATACCATCTTCTAGTTTGTATGACATGCCTTTTGCAATATAGTCTGCCAACTCTACCTGTATTGATTGTACAGCAATCATCAAATTATCGTCTCTTTTGAATTCTATTGGTTTTGGTATTTTATGAGTCTCTAGTATCTTGTAGATTGTTAGATTGCCATACATTACTGCAGCCTCTATACAATCAACTGCACAAAACCACTCTGGTCGCATATTGTAAAAGTAATAAAACAGTTCCATCTGTTCTGGTGTGTCACGTATTGAACAAAGATATTTGGTTAAGTCATAGCTCCATTTCAACTGATCTCTACCAATGTTTAAATATTCTGTTGTTTCCTTGTTTTGTAATTGTTGTTGTTGTTGTTGTTTGTATTGTAAGTGGTCTCGGTCAAGTTTCTCTTTCATCGCACCAATATGTCCATGTTTCAAGTACCAAACTATATCTTTGTGTGGCAATTCATTCAATTTGTAATAGTCTGTTGGCACGGTATGATCTCTTGCCAATACAACTATCCTCTTTAACAATACTATATTACCCAATACACTTTTAATAACCTTTGTTCTATAGTCTTGACTATCTGGGTTCAAACTCTTATCACCACCACATATCTAGATATAAAATACAAAGTTAGTAAAGATATATATATATATTTATCTTTGTTTATTTTAACTATACCTATTACAAACATACACTTTCATTTATTGGTATAACAATAGGTATTGTTTTAATTGTTTTTGTCATTATTTCTATGTTAACAACAACAACAACAACAACAAAAAGTATATTTAGTATTATTAATAATGACCAATTCTAATTTCTTTCCATCTCCTCCCTTTTTTTTTCTATTAAAACAACAACTTTCCTTTTAAAAATCAATAGGTTTAGTGATGATTTGATTGGTAGAGAGTAGTCTGAATTGAGTTACTGATTGAATGAATCAGCCGAGCATATCCAACTGCATTGAGTTCGTTGGCACCAGGGGCTCGTTTCAACTTGTTAGCACAAGAGTCTCTGTCGTCCCGAAGGATGGCTTCTTTGACTAGTCATTGTGCATTTGAGTACTTGTTTCTGGTTCCCCCGACACTGGCTTGAAGCCAATTTCCCACTTAGGGATTATCGCCATCTCAGACCTTCCCATATTATGGAGTATCTAATACTTCTTCTTTTGTTTGGTTTTGTGTAGGTTGTTTAGTCCTACCGATTTGTTTCATCTAACGCCCGATTTAACCAATCATACATTCACCGCGCCCAACCAGTACCTATACTCATCGATACATATATCATCACAACGATTCACATGATCGTCTTTTATGGGTCATCGACTTCAATCAACAAAAAAAAACGAAATTCAATGATGAATTTCATCAAAACTATGGAAAATTAATTGAAACAACATCATCAAATAATAATAGATAGATAGATAATATTATCTCCTATACCAATAATTAATGGTACATGTTTGTCAAAATTTTTTTTAATTTGTTTTTTTTTTTTTTTTTTGTTTTGTTTTATTTTTTACTCTTAAATATAAACTTGATGAACATCGTTACCTGAAAAGGTTCCCATGCAAATAGGACATTTTCTTTTTCTGGTATCAATATTTGAGTATATACATTCCTTACAAAACACATGAAAACATTTGGCAATGACATAATTCTTTTGACGATCATTGCAAACTGTACATCGAAGTCTTTGATTAATATTCTTTAATTCCTCTTCAGCCTTTGATGCCGATACCGATGATGGAGCATTTGCATTTGCTTTATCTAATTTTTTCTTTAATTGTTGTTTATCCTCCTATAAATAAATAATAATAATTAGAATATTGTTTGTTTTTTTTTTATCTTTTTGTTTCCATCGTACTTCTAATCTTTTAGCTCTATCAGATTCTCTTTCTAAAGCAAAAATTGATTCATCAGCTTTTTTGTGCCATTCTTGATTTTGAAGACTAAGATGATCTACTTGAACCTTTAGTTCTTGTGAATGAGCAGCGGTTTCTCTAGTGATACGTTTAAACTTTTCGAGTTCAAATGAACAGGCTTGGAAATCATCGCTAACCTTTAGCAATTGTTTTTGAAGTTGTGAAGCCTTTTCATCCATCTTGGACAACAATTCATTTTGTTGTTTTAATTTTTCTTCGATACGTAGGGCCTTGTCCTCAGAGGCCATTTGACTCTCTCTCGAGATTCTGATGGCTTGTTGCGCCTTTATATTCTCTGCCATGAGATGTGCATGTGTATCTTCCTTGTCTGACAATTGTTTCATCAGACGTGTATTTTGTTCCGTCATTTTTTCATATTCCTTGCCCATACTGTCAATCTCCCCCATCAATGCCTCGGACTCTTGACGATGAGACTCTTCGTTGCCACGCAATTGTGCAAGCGATGCCTCTAGTTCACGCATAGTCTCTTTATGTTTTTCTTGCACCGATGCAAGTTGTTCGTTGTGACTCTTTTTAGACTCTTCAATGTCTCCAATCTCTTTCTCCAACTCTTCCACTCTATGTTTAAGTTTGTTTTCACTTATTCTAAGATCTTGTGAATCTACTTGTTCAGATGAACTCGATTTTAATAATTGAACTGATAATTGTAATTCTTTTTCTTTTTCAATTAGTTTTCTATCGTAAAAAATAAAAAGAAATTGATTAATAAATCTCTATTCTCTATTCTCTATTTTTCTATTTTCTATTTGTCTATTTTCTATTTTCTATTTTCTATTTACTTTTCTTTTTCTTTTAATTCTTCATTTAATCTTGTAGTTTCTCTTAATTTTTCCATAATTTCTTTAATTTCCAAATTCTTTACTTCTATTTGTCTATTTGCCTTTTCTTCGGCCAAGATGATTTGTTGTTTATAGTCTTTGTACTTTTCGATATTTTCCTTGAGAGTTTCTATTTCTTTTTTGATTTTGGCAATGTCTTGATCCTTTGATTCGAGAAGCATGCGAGATTCGGTAATATATTCTTGCGATGGAACGTTTGGATTCCGATGTTCAATGATTTCAATCAGTTTCTCCTTTTCCGACTTTAATTCGGTGGCCTCTGCCTCGAGTTGGTTGATTCTTCTCTCGGCCGTTTGACGACGCATGATTTCGGTGGTCTCGAGGTTCTGAAGGTCTTGACGTCTGCTGTTGGACAGTTGGATGAGATCGGCCTGCAACTTGGCACAGAGACCACTCTTTTGCTCCAACTCCTCGGTCATAAAGCCCATTCGCTTGGTGAGGATCGAGTAGCCCATGGTGTGTTGGATTCTCTCCTCGGGTATGTTGCGAATCTCGACTTGCATCTGCTGGAGGTCTTTGAGCAGGTTGGCCTTTTCCTCTCGCAATTTGCGTGCCTCTAACAATCTGGCATCCGATTGCTTTTGTAGGTCGATAAACTCTTCACTCGCTTGTATAAATGCAGAGGCGTCCTTTCCATTGACACTGTCGCTCTTTGGTGTGGTTGGGTTGCTTCCTCCAGTGCTGACGCCAAGATTCAATGTGGCGTTGGGGAGGTTTGGTGAAGACAAGCGGATCGACGGGATCTTGGGAATGTCATCCTGCAATTTGATCAATTTCTTGCGTTCCAAATGCAATTCATCAGACGATCGATAGAGCTCCTGTTGCAACTCTTTGATACTCAATTGATAGCTTGATGACTGGTCTGCCAAATGACTCGTTTGGTCATTTAGATATTTAATCTGAATTTGAAGCTTGTCATATGCATTTTGAAGAATTTGATTATGTTTTGATAATCTTTCATTTTCATCTTTTAATAATCTTTCATAATCATTTGATGTTATATCTAAAACAAAATGAAAGAGAACAAAAGATATTAGTATAGGTCTAAAGGAATAAATATAATATTCATACCTTTGGATGATTTTAATAAACGAAATACAGTATTTGATAGAGAATGTTCTTTGAGTACAGATTCAACAATCTTTGAGAATGTAGATTGTGTCTTTTTGATTCGATTTTGAAGTGATAATTCCAAACTATAATCATCATCTAATGGTGATGGTTCAGATATAAAACTTGCAAGAAAACCATATGATGATTCAATTGGTCCATTATTATTATTATTATTATTATTATTACTATTATTATTTGTTCCATTATTATTATTTGTATTGGTTCCATTCATATTTGATGTTGATGATGGTGAATCGTTATTATTATTATTATTCAAATCATGATAAGGTGAATCGATATCTAATTTTGCTGCTAAAATATTTAAACCATTGTTTAACTTACAGAATAACAATAAATGATTAATATCTAATTATCCTCATTATCTCATTTCTCTCTCTCTCTCTCTCTCTCTTTTTTTTACATACTTGATCCCAAACTCTACAAAGAGTACTCATTATCTCTTCAGATGTATGTAGTTTCGATGACATGTTCCTAATCTTGACTTCTTTATCACTAATTTCATGTTTCTGTTCCTCTACTCTGATTTTCATTGCTCGATTTTGGAATAGTAATATATTTTGATCCTAATAACAATGCAAAGATTAAAAAAAACAAATATTAGTCTCTTTCTCTATTCTCTTTCTTTCTTTCCTTCTTTCTTTTGTTGACTTACAGGAGCATTTGGACCACTAGCATTTAATGCATTGGAGCTACCCGAAAGAGCAATTGTTGAAGGTGAATCGGAAGAAGATAGTGCGCGTTTGGTTGGACGCCCAGAAGGTGTTCCATTGTCCTCTGATGGACGTTTCTTATCATCAGATGTTTGATCCATTGTTGTTGATGGTGGTGGTGATGGCGGTGGTAGTGTAGTAGAATGCACTTTTGATCTTGATTGGTTATTGATATGTCATAAATCTATATGATATATCACTAAACTATCTATCTCTCCCTGTATCTCTCTTACTACTACCCAACGACGATGACCTATATAGTTAGAACAGCCACTAAACTATAACCTTTTTTGTAAAAGGATAGAATAGAATAGAATAGATTGAAAGAAAGAGAAGACTATAGTTTCTTCCTCTTCTTCTTCTTCTTTCTATCTGTCTGTCTGTCTGTAACTAATATCACTCCTCTCTCTCTCTTCTCTACTAACTACTAATAGTCTAAAAATAAGATATATAGACAATCAATTGATTATGTGTTTGCGATGATGGTGATGTTACTTTTAATGGTCCCTCTCTCATTGTGAGTTTCAAAAAAAACAAAATTTACTTTATTTTTTATTTTTTTTTCAAAAGCTCTCTTTACCCAAATGCAATATTGCAAGAATATTAAACTCAGAAAGACATAATTATAAAGACAGATAAATATTTGTGAGAGGGAAGGATGTTTTGGTTGTTTTATTTGCGTTTTATAACATTTGTTGGAACTATTGTTATTCATTCTTCCAGTCGATTTTTTGCTTTTTTATTACTTTTTTTTTTTCTATACTTTTTTTTTTTATCTTATATATATATACAATGATTATATGTTGTGTTGTTGAAAACGATAATACTAGTTGGATGATGTTTAAGATCTTGAATCCAACTTTTTAAAAAAATAAAATTATTATTATATCTAGTTTTAGTTGTAGTAGAGGGAGACGATGGATGGATGGAGGATGATTGTAATGTAAAATTACTATTTTGTTGGTTTGGTTTGTTGAAATATCAATCTTTAGAATAATAATAAAAGAGTAGTAGAGAATTTAGAAACCATGAATCTTGATGGAATTCTTTGGAACAATTTGCTCTTCGATGAGGAACTGGGCAGTTTCCTTTCTGTGATCACCTTGGAGTTGAACAACTGTACCTATAGTTTCGTCCTCTAAAAGACTTCCATTACAACAGAATTCCTATATTTATATATATATATATAATACAAGTGCAAATTATAACTGTTAGAATCAACATGATCGCGCGTGTACTCGTCGTCTTGTTGTTGTTTGATTCGTTTCATCATACCTTTTTGAAAAACTTGAGAATCTTCTTGAAATCTACACCCTTTGGGAGACCTTCAATGGTAGTTAAAGCTTTACGTCCACTTCTTTGGAAAATACGAATGTGAATATACAATATACTAGTATCTCCACCTAAGTTTGTGTCATTGGCAAAGGGGTCGGCTGAAGTAAGATTTTGAATAGAGGTCATACGCGGAACTTGTTGAAACAACGCTTTTTGGTTGTGATGTGGTGATAATATATATAGAAACCTAAAAGAAACTAAACAAATATAACTACTAACTAAGAAGAAGAAGAAGGAGAAGATGAAAGAGACAAATAAAATATAATAATAAAAAAGTTAATAAAATAACTGTGTTTGTCGACCAACACAGACAGCAAGAAACAAAGCAAGGGTTGAAAAAAAAAATTGAAAAAAATAAAAATAAATAAACACACAAAAAATAGGGAGAGGGGTTGTGTGCGAACAGGAGGAGTAGTCGAATAATGTTACTTCGTGTACAACTACATTTGAAACAAAAGAGAGAGAAAGAGAAGAGGGAATCAACAACTATTATTAGATTATGATAAGGAGTGAGGGAGGGAGGGAGGGAGGGAGGGAGGTGGAGTTGTGTGTTACAAAGATATTGTTGTTTGTTTGTTTGATTGATCTCGATTATTGGTGAATATTATTATTATTATATATGTTTGGTTGTAGTTGTCTTGAAGATGGATGATGTAAACAAGAGGCAACAACCAAAATAAACTATAACATCTCCCTTTTTACATTCTTTTGATTTAAATGATAAAAGAAAGATATCGATATCGATATTTGCTGTTTGCCTGCATATGTTGTCTGTCTGTGTCTATGTCTATGTTCAATAATGTTGTATATATGCATAGCTAAACCTACCTTTCTTGCTTTCTTTGTTTGAATGATATAAAACAGTCAAATATAATAAATATAAAATTTTGGAGAATGAAGTCTTGAAAGGGTGTGGGTTTGGCAATTTCAAGAGACGAGAAAAGAAAATAAATAATTAAAAATATTAATAAAAATTTATATATTTTAATAATAACTGACATGACTGTTTTTCTTGTTTAGCTTCATGGAACTATTGAATCTTTCTATTTTGGACCAAATGAGGGGTCAGTTGATGAAACCTAAACTAAAATTCCGGAAACTCAAGATTAGATTATAATTATTATTATTTTATTTTATTTGAGCGAGAGAGAGTTGGTTGGGATGAGAAAAAAAATAATACACAAAGTTCTTTATTATATATATATTGGGTTATAAATTTGTATAGATTTGGGTAGTATAGTAGTAAAATAACTAATTAAAATTTGGGTGCCTTAATGATTTGTACAGAATGATGATAGATGTTTGTTATATATATATATATAAATATATGTATGTATGTTATGTATGTATGCTATGTATGTATATATGTTGGTAATGTGAAGAAAGGTATGAAAATTTGTTTGTTTGTTATTAATTAATTAAGCTGAAGGAGTTGAAGATGAAATGGATGGACTGGATAAACTATTATTATTATTATTATTGTTATTTTTATGTTGTTTCTTTTTATATGATGATTTGAAAAGATTGGTAGTCAATACTTCAATATTACAAGGTGTTGATGATAGTTTTAATAATTTCTTGTCTAGTGGTACAAGATAGGTGGTGTTGTATAACTTTACAAGGTCGTAGTGACGATAGTTGACGGCGTGTTTGATGAGACATCGGAAAAACTTGGATTTCTTAAAGGACGAGTTGGACTTGTCAATCTTGTAATTGTCCAAGAGATGGGACACTATATGGCAGTTACCATTGAAAGTGGCCGAGTTGATTAGATATTCGAGTGTTTGGTGGTCAGTCTCGAGTGAGTGTTTCGATACAAGATGTTTCAGTAAATCCAATTGTCCCCATATACAACAATCAACTGCCACCTTGTTTATAATTGCTCTAATTGGATCTTGTTGTTGTTGTTGTTGTGGTTGAGATTTAGAATTACCATTATTATTTGGTTGCGATTGTTGTTGGAGACTATTTTGATTATTTTGATTATTTTGATTATTTTGATTATTTTGATTATTTAATTTATAAATATTACTTGATCTATTATTATTTAATTTGTTTGTTGTTTTAGTGGCACCTCCAGCAGAGGTCATTTGATTAGGTGGTGCAAGAGAATTGTTGTTAGAAATGGTCGATGATGACCTTCTAGTTTGTGAAGAGTTGATTCTAGAGTGAATAGAGAGCATGGCGTCGAATAATTCAATGTCACCAATCTTGGCGACCATTTGCCAGATGGATTTGGAGACAGATACATTGTCGATGAGGTTGGTGGCGAGGATTGTGCGCAGTGCACTGTGGTCACCGTCTGTAAACGAGCGGACAAAGATCATTTGTAGCTCGGATGGGGTAAGTACTTCAGGCGACGAAATAAGCGCCAACACTGGATCAACAACAGTTGGTTTGGAGCTAGAGTTATTGTTGTTAGAGTTGGCACGAGCTTCTAGAATTTCAATGGGATATTGGGAGACTGGCCAATCGACTGGTTTACGGTAATGATAGGATGTGTCGAGTGGCAGAGACTTCAA
The DNA here is from genome assembly GCF_000203815.1 of Cavenderia fasciculata. Classification (NCBI taxonomy): domain Eukaryota; phylum Evosea; class Eumycetozoa; order Acytosteliales; family Cavenderiaceae; genus Cavenderia; species Cavenderia fasciculata. Next base: position 2,684,834 of record NW_004457735.1, read on the forward strand.
ATGCTTTTTAAAGTAGTCAATGATATCGGTATGTGCACCAAAATAGGCGATTTGGATGACTCGGCTGGTGAGCGACTCGATGTTGTTCTCCAAGAGGTAGTGTACGATACCTAGATTACCGCGTTGGCATGCCAAAGGGAGGAAACGTGATATATGGGGATTGGCAAAACTCTTGTGCGCAAAGGTGAACAACTCGACGTCGCCGAGGGCAACTGCGCTCTTGAGGATATAGTTGGACATATCATTTACAAGTTTTTGTTTGTTGAGGTATGCCCAGCGAATGTAGAGTGTGTATAGCTGCGGTCCGCTCATGTTGGCAGTGACGGGTGGGATCGTGTTACGGCTATCACGCTCAATATACTCTATAATCTTGAAATGGTCTAGTGTGATGGGGTGCTCTTGGTAGTCGAGCAGTCCTATTAAAAAGGCGTGGTACTCTTTAATCGAACCCGTTGCAAACACGAGTTTAAAAGACTCGTATATACGCTTGAAAAAGCCAAAGTCACCACAAAGACACAAATTCTTAAACATGCCATCGATGGACGATGCCAAAAAGAAGCCGATCCTGTCGAATATGAATTGAGCCACTTTAACAGCTTTGCGTTGAACAGCTAGTGTAAAGAGGTGTGGGATGGAAACAGACTGTTTTTGTAAGGGAGATGTATGTACTAGATTTACAGTTGGAATGAAATTATTTTGTGGTTGTGGAGGTGATACAGAATTTAGTTGAGGTGAGTTGAGTTGATGATTATGATTATGATGTTGTTGAATAAACATTTGGGGTTGAAGATTTGGTGACCCCATAGGTGAAGAAAATGTACAGTCGGGTGACCCCGTAGTCGAAGAGGAATAAGAGGGTGATGAAGATGAAGATGAAGCAGAATAGGGTGATGAAAGGAGTAGTTGGAAGCTGCCTGATGGGTTACCAGAGACACTACTTTGGTGGTGAATAAATTGGACAGTTTCAACATGTCCGTTACAAACGGCTAGTTCCATGCAAGCCAGGTTCAGACTCCACAGTGAGGTGGACATTAGAAACATGACAACGTCCAAGTTGCCAGTCTCACACGCCCGCTCAATGAGACCTGGGTTGAAAAAGTATTCTCTCTTTTCGCGAAACACATAGCTGAATATATTCATGTCCCGACAGTGGCCAGCGAGCAGGTCGATTGCCTTGGCTGTGAATATAAGAGGTTTGCCACATTTAATCTTGTCGACCAACAAGTGGAAATAACCATTCTTGCAGATCCATTCGGCCGAGTTTAACGACTGATATCTCTGATAGACCAATGGTTTATATGATACATTGCTTGAAAATACCGATCTACTACTCCATATATGTTTGATAATCCCCTCTCTTAGTGATTCATTTGTAAATATTTTGAAAAATAATGATGTCAAATAAATTGGTGATGGTTGAGATGGTTGAGTAGTTGTTATATTTTGTTTTGTAGATGGTTGTTGTTGTTGTTGTTGTTGTTGTTGTGGTAGTTGTAGTTGATAAACTGGTTGTTGTTGTTGTTTAGTTGACATTTTTCCAAAACAACTTCAAATCAACTTCTTTTTAGAGTTGGAATTCAAAAAAAAAAAAAAAGTAAATAATAATAATAATAATTATATTAATTATATTTATACTTTAAACTCTCTAAATTAATTGTGGATTAAATAGTTAGTAATTATATATATATAGTTGAGTATTAATTTCTTGAATATTTTAGTTTTAAGTAATTACCCAAAAAACACAAAAACAATAATAATAATAATAACAAATGAGTGTGGATGGATGAGAAGATTGGATTTAGTAAAATAGTAAAAAAAAGTGTAAAACAAAAGTTCAGCCAATAGTGGAGTGAATTTGAGTTTGAGTTGAGTTGTTTGTAGTCAGTCAGTCCAGTCGGTCAAGTCAGTCTGGTCTAGTCTGGCAGCAACAGTATATTATTATTATTAAATATGTTTTTACTACTACGATGATTGATACGATGAGATGGATGATTCAATTGATTTGCTGATATAACAAAACATGTAAGAAAATGTAGGAATGAAAGATTGATTTGATTTCAATTTGTTTGATGATTGGTTATTAAGTTTGAATTATGTTGTTGTTGTTGTTGGGTTGGAAATGGAGTGGGTTGTCAGCTGGTAGGTGGTAGTGGTGGTGGGTTGATTGGAAAAGATAGGAAGAGAAGAGAGAGAGAGAGAGAGAAGGGAGGGTACTACATAGCATAGACCTGCACCACTATAGTGATAGACAACACTACTTTGTTTGGATGGTGGGAGAGAGAGTTTATGTGTTTTGATCAACCCATACCCAACATCGAATTAGCATCGCCACCCACCTAACCACCCAATCCAATGTATTTGTTCTAGGGGTGGTGGTAGTGGGTGAATAGGTTCTTTCTGTCTGTCTGTCTCTGTCTGTCTGTCTGTTGTGAGTGTTAGTGTGAGGGTGAGGTAGGGGGTGATAAACAAAGTGGGGGCGATTGATCGATGTCGGTCAGTATGCCACTGTACTGCAGTACTACTACTTACTTACTTGAATTTCCTACTCCTCTTATCTCTCTCTCTTTTATTTAAATCTCGATTGTTATTAACCAACTAACTACTATAGCTTTGATCAGGGGTCAGATGTTTGTTTGTCTGTGTCAAGTTGTGTAAGTGTATATATTTTGTGTTGTTATTTGAATGGACTTGATATGTAAAGGAGATAGATAGATTGAAAAAGAAGCAATAAGAAAGATCAAGTAATAATATATGTAGGTAGGTAATATAGATATAAATATATTTGTTGTGGTTGATTGATTAATTGATTGATTAATTGGGTGGCCCAATGTTGGTGTCAAGTGATTATTAGAATGGCCCAAAGAGAGTCAAGGTATGGTATGAGAGTGATCAACAAAGGAAAGGTAGAGGAAAGGATAAGGATAATGAATAAGAGTGGTTGGTTGGTTGCGTACGACACGCCCCACCAGCGGATTAACCTGTCATTGGACAGAAAAAGGATCAAAAGGGGTATGATGATCAGCTGTTTGGAATTCAGCGTATCTGTGTTATGCGAAGATCGAGCCCAACAAAAACAACATTTTTCTCGATCGATACAACTCCAACACAAAGTTTGGTTGCAGAAAGTCTGTTAACCCCAACTAAAGATAGATATTTTTGAACATCACCTCCATCGTTGATTGATTGAATCGAATACCATGTTTACCTTGATTTTTAGGTCACACAAACTTTACAAGTCAGACCCACCAAAGAGTAGAAGGAAGTATTTACCTACTTGTTGAGAGATATGTTTGTTTGTTTGTTAAATGATCATATAATGAGATCTCAAAGGTAAACTAAACTAGTTTAGTTAGGTTTGGGTTGAAGTAGGTAAGGGGGGTTGGTTGCAAAATAGTGAGAGAGAAACTTTACCCAAGGAAGGAAAGAAATTAATATCGATCTGATTTTAATGGTTTTTATTAGTACACCCCCTCACACTCACCTCAACTATATCATTATATTGATGATAATAATAATAAAAACATCATACTCTTTCGAGTAGGATAGTTAAATTTCATTCTCTTTCCTTCCTTCATTATTCCTTTCAGATCTTATATAAAAATTCTATCTCTCTCTCTCTTTCATATTCTCTCTTTCAACCTTTTAACTTAACTATTTTCTTGCTTTAATTCATCTATATAGATAGAGATAGAGTATTATAATAGAATAGTTTAATAAATACAAAGAAAGAAAGCTAGAAAGGGCTTGTCCGTTTGCAACTTTGTTGGCTGGTAAGTTTTAAAGACAATCAAAGAAAATCAACAAAAATCTCGAGGCATTTATCTTGGCGACTGGTTACTTGAAATGATTTGATAAAGACACAATTGGGCCGTTTCAAACGCAGACAACATCTAATTATATTGAATGAGGTGTGGATGCGTTTAGTGGAGCCACAAGACGTAAAGTTGATCATCATCATTGCAATATTATCTCATTCGCTACCAAACAATATTGTGTTTTACCCTTTTTTCACTATCATCTTTCACTATTATTAATTAATTAATTCCATTTAGAAATAGTTTAGTGTTTGTGGATATTTGTGTTACCAATTGTTAATTATCCTCTCTCAGATCGATTCCACAACCCACTGATTTGAACAAAGATATTATATTTTTGAAAATATTGGATGGACACAACAACAATCAACAATGCTAAAAATGGCGATTTCAAACAAAACAGTTCTCAGAGTAGTAATATAGATACAGGTACAAGTACAAATACTACTCCAATATCATCACCTGTGTCTTCTTCAAAGAGTAATAACCAACAACAAGGCAATAGTAGTAGTAGTAAAGATACCAAATCATCATCTTCGAAAAAGAAGTTTCATCTATTTCACATTCATTCAAATAGTTCACCAAATCTAAAGGTATACTTGAACAATAGTAAAGATTCAACGACAAGTACTGGATCTTCACCATCAAATAGTGCTACTGGATCACCACGTGTAGCTGCTGTATCGAGTAATAGTGCAGACGCTGGTACGACGACGACGCCATCGTCATCATTGTCAATGTCAGGACAATCCCAAGTACTTACATCGTCATCGTCATCGGTTGACAACAATAGTGGGGCATCGTCGTTGAGTATGAGTAGTGGGTCGCTGCCCGCCACATCCTCGACAACGACACCCCCTTCGTCTCCCCGTGGCGATTTCGATGCTGCCGCAGCCGCTGCATCTGGTTTGTCACCTGGATCACCACAACCAAAGCAAAAGAAAAAGTTGTTGGCAGGTCTGAGAAGAAACAAGGGTGGCAGTAATACCAACAGCAAACTTCGAAAGGAGATTGCTGACCTTTCACTCAAAAGTGGATTACAACAACAATACTCTAATCTTCCATTCAATTCAACTGAAGCCGATAATAATAATAATCCACTTTCAAATTCTCAATCATCTCCAACTCTTGGAGGATCATCTTCATCTGTTACAACAACACCATCATCATCATCAAAGAGTAAAAAGAAATCAAAGGAAAGAGTAAATAATAATCATTCAAATAGTAATGGAAGAAATTCACAAAGAAAATCAAGATTTATTGAACCAATTAATAATGTAAGAAAACCAAGTACAATGATATCTACACTACACTATACTATACTTTAACAAATATTTTATATTTATAGTCAACTGAAGATTATACAGATATTCCAAGGACAATTAAATTGTCAGTTGAATTTCTATTTGAAAAGGCAACCAGAGTACCTGGACTATTTAGAGAATCTGCCAATGCATTGGAATTGCAAAGATTAAAAGCAGAGATGGAGAGCGATAAAGATATCAACCTTTCGGATTACACTGAAGCCCACAACGTTGGTGGACTATTAAAACTATACCTAAGAGAACGTCCGCAACCACTTTTCCCATACGAATTACATAAAAAGATTATTGATCTTTATGGTTTGTACAATTTAAACAAAAAAAAGAAAAAGAAAAAGAGATATTATATATTAATACTTTATCTTTTTATTTTCTCTATAGAATCAAATGAAACTAAAATTATAAATGAAGAATTTTGTATTAGTGTTAGGGAATTGATGATGAGAGAATTATCAAAAGGACAATTCCTGATACTTAGATATTTATTTGAATTATTACATGCCGTTCATTTGAATGCCGAACATAATAATATGCATTCTTACAATTTGGCAGTTTGTATTGCACCTTCTCTTATTCACTCGTTTGATTGCTCATGCATAGATGTGGTCAATCGATTGGTTGAAGATTACGAGTTTGTATTTGGTATTGAAGTCCCTGTCTTTGCACCTGCGTCACCCAGAACACCATCTCCATCCACCTCTCCATCACTTCGTAGAAAGAGTAGAGTGTTGAGTAGTTCACCAAACGGATCACCAAAATTACCAAGTAGAAGAGGTAGTACTTATTCAAATGGTAGTAGAAAATCTTTGCATGAAGAGAATGATGGAGATATCAATCAAGGAGGAGGAGAAGTATCATCACCAACATCACCACATTTGGAATCGATTGTTGTTCCAATGGATGATGAACCAATTCATCTATCCTTACCCAAATCCTCACCCAAACAACCTCGAACATCATCACAACAATCGCCTATTCAACCAAGAGCTGTCAAACAACTGATAGCAGACGATGAAGACAATAGTGGATTCAGCGCAAATTCAGAGGAAGAAGAGGAACTATTAATCTCTACAACAAAGAGAAGCAGTATGGCATTGAAACGATTATCAATAATGAGTAGAGATATTCAATATAGTGATGACAGTTCAACAAATACAAATGAAGAAGTTGATGAATTTGAAGATGACAATGAAATTAATAGTAGTAGCAGTAATAATAACAGTAATGGTAATGGTACGAATAATCTAACTAGTAGTAATAGTAGTATAGAAAGTTATAATAGTAAAAACAAGGTAGAAGAGGAAAAAAGAAAGTTTAATGTTAAAGATATGGTTAGTAATATCAATGTTACACATCCAAATTCAGCATCTATATTACCAACATACAAACAACCAATCGTACGAAATAATTCAAAATTGGGAACTTCTCATTCTTTCTCCTCTTCCAGTTCAACCAAACAAAACTTTTCTGTACCATATAATAATATCAACTATAACAGCTACAACAACTCTTCGACCGTGTCAAACACTGGAAATAATAGTGGCTATCGTAAAAAGGTATCTCCAATTATCCAAAGAAGACCAGTTCTTAGTGCTTCATCGAGATCGGTTACCTCACCATCACTTCATTTCAACAAAGCTCCATCAATGACATCTTTTTCTAAATATTCATCACCAAAACCAAGTGGTGGTCACGGAACAACAACATCTTCATCGTCATCAACAACAAGTCATGGTCATGTAGTATCATCTAATCATGATTCTGTAGCTAACCTAAAATCAATTTGGGAAGGAAAAGATAAAGAAAAAGAAAAATCAAAGAAATGATAATCATACAAACAAAAATTAATGTACTATAGTGTCTATTTATAACAACAAAAAAGAAAGCGTCCAACAACAACAACAACAACAACAATGTAACATCAAAAATTTAGATAGATAAAAAAATAAATCTATCACTTCAACTTGCTACCCCTTTATTTATTCAAATTAATTAATTTCCTTTCAAATCTTTATTATTATTATTTAATTATTTAAAGAATACATGGACAAAGAGGTGGGTAGTCTGGTCTAACAGATTGTTCAGTACCACCATACTCTGCTCTAATTAAATCTTCTGTTGGTTTGAATTGAGGTGTCATACACCAATTATTATCACCTCCAAATGCAGAGTCGGATGCCTAATTTGAATTAAAAAAGAGAGATATATAGATATTGTTAGTCATATATATATAGTTGAATATTGTTATTATAGTTTATATATTTATATATTTACCCAATTCCACCAATGAACTCCATGGAACCAATTTAAATCTGGAAAAGCCAAGAATACAGCTTCAAAATGTTCAGTTTGGAAACCAAGGTCTATACCAGGTCCAAGAGTACACTCTCCCGAGCAATAACCAATCTCTGTAAAGATCATTGGTTTGTTCCAAAAGACGGTGAGATTATAAAGACTGGTTGTCATTTGTTCGATGCCATTGTTTAGACCGACATACATGATTTCATACCACATATCAGTAAGACTTGCCAACGTTGCATTGAGAGTAGTAGGTTGATAGTAAGCATCCACCCCAATATAGTCTACAACATCCCACCAAGTTTTATTGGTCTCTTCACCACCATGATTAGCAGCATATGTAATCTTACCATCATAAACATCTCTAACTGACGCTGCTACTTGTCTCCATTGTGAATCTCTTGGTGCTATAAAAATAATAATAATAATTAATAAATGTATATATTAGAATAATAATATTACATACAAGTAGCAATGAGTTCACAACCAAGAGAGAATTGTTCAACACCAAGTTTTTGAGACATTTGAGCATAGTGAACTAGGATGGCATTATAGTTGGTAAACCATTCATCCCACTCTTGATCGTTGTAGTTTAGACCAATATCCCCTCTCCAATGTGATGGATCTTTAGTCAGATCTATATGTGGTTTTAGCATTACCATCAGACCCAAACCATGAGCATAATTAATAACATGTGTTAATTCATCATCAGTTGCTGTTAAATTGGTTGGATAGATAGTTGTTGTACTACAATAAATAAAAAAGAAAGAAAGTTTAATAAATCAAACTTCTTTGTACAAATCATAATTAATAAGGTATATATATAAATATACTCACTCTATAGAATCTTGAAAGTTTGTTACAACAATGGTAATATAATTTGCACCAGTTGATCTTAGATTAGAAACTGACAAATCAGACCTTGAATCATTAAATTTAACAAAAGGACAATCTATCGAAAAATGAATAGAATAGGCATTATTGTTAACAAGATGATGATTGATTAACTTTTAAAACAAAAAAGGGTAGGTTACAAACATTTTCCATTGGTATAGGTTATTCCTTTTTGTTGCCAATTGATTGCTAATGAATTTGATATGAGTGTTGTCAGCAATAAGACAATTAAAAGGGGTGTTCTATACATTTATCTATATCTATCTATCTAATCTATCTGTGTGTACTTAACAATAATAGTCGTAACACACATGTGTGGTTAACCATGTTTTAAGGGGGGGGGGCTTAACATCCGATTCGGAAATCAAATCATTTTGGTGGATGGGGAAATTTGGAAGGCTTTGTGTGTCGGCAATCTGATTTTTTGGTTTGTCCTCCTCTCTTTAAAAGGGACTCTATATTTGTATTTGATTATTACATTTAATTTTATTATTTAGTTTATTTGTTGGGATTATTGTGTTGGACAAACAAACCCAAGAATTTTTTTTTTTTTTTTTGATAACCATATTACCATCATCGTTCAATAGAACTGATGAGGATGTTTCATATAATAGTAAGGATAGAATAGAGAGAGGTAGAGTGGACAGTCAGAAATATAAAAAGGAAGAAACAAAAAGTTGAAAGTCTCAAAGATAATTTGTTGAAAAAACCTACAGATGGTGGTGGAGTGGTTTTTTACCAAAAGGTTAGCATGAAGAGACATGATCAACTTGTACATTCAAATAAAGCAAACAAATATTTTAGTGATTCATCACGTGATTATTTATTATTTGTGGCCCTGGTCATTAAACATTAGGACAAACAAACAAGTAAGTATCTAGTCTACTACGTTTTCCGAGTTTTTTAGGTATGTAGGAGCTCTCATTGAACTGTTTTGTCAACGATCGACCACACAATCGTGTCAATCGAGTGCTGCATCTTCTTTTTTTTTTTTTGCCTTTTTTTAATTTTTCATCAAAAAGTATCTGCTGAAATCAAAGGTTGCAACTGCCTTCCAATATTAAATAATCATCCTTCAGCTGACCTCACATCACTCTCTCTCTTTTTCATTCATTGTATTCTATTCATCGTCATTTATTTATTTGTTTGTTTGTATCATATTTATTTAATACTTTTTAATCAATAGAAGAATGAGCCAACCACCACCACAACAACCAGGAGCATACCCACCACAACAAGGAGGTTATCCACCACAACAACCAGGTGCCTATCCACCACAACAAGGAGGTTACCCACCACAACAACAAGGTGCATACCCACCACAACAAGGAGGTTATCCACCACAACAAGGTGCTCCAGGTGCTTATCCACCACAACAAGGGTACCCACCACAACAAGGATACCCACCACAACAAGGTTATCCACCCCAACAAGGTTACCCACCACAACAAGGTGCTCCAGGTGCCTATCCACCACAACAAGGTGCATACCCACCACAACAAGGAGGTTATCCACCCCAACAAGGTGCTCCAGGTGCCTACCCACCACAACAAGGGTACCCACCACAACAAGGTTATCCACCCCAACAAGGATACCCACCACAACAAGGTTATCCACCACAACAAGGATACCCACCACAACAAGGTGCCTACCCAGGTGCTCCAGGTGCCTACCCACCACAAGCAGGTGCTTACCCAGGTGCCGCTGCTGCCGTTCCAGGAGCCTACCCAGGTGCTGTTGCTGCTGTTCCAGGAGCCTATCCAGGTGCCGTTGCTCCCGTTCCAGGTGTTGTTGGAGTTGCACCAGCTGTCGCTGTTGGTATCCCATCTGCCACTCTCTTTGCCTTTTTCCAACCAATGGCCATCCTCCACGATATTGCACGTGATGCCGAACATTTGAGAAAGGCTATGAAGGGTATTGGTACAGATGAAAGAACCTTGATTGATATTCTTGGTAACCGTAACTGGGAAGAAAGAGCTGCCATTGTCATCAAGTTCCAACAAATGTATGGCAAAGACTTGGTCAAGGAAATCAAATCGGAAACATCTGGTAACTTTGAAAAGGCTTTGGTTGACTTGTGTACCGAACCATCAATCTATGATACTGAAACCCTCCATGAAGCTATGGCTGGTGCTGGTACCAATGGTAAATATATTATTAATCAACAATCAATCAAGTCACGTGTTGATCAAACTTTTTTACTCATCCATCTTTTTTTTTTCTTTTTTTTTTAGAAAATGTATTGATTGAAATCTTGGTAACTAGAAACAATGCTCAAAAGCAAAGAATCATTAGTTTGTATCATACTTTACACAAGAGATCATTGGAAAGCAGAATCGGATCAGAGGTCAGTGGTGACTTTAAACGTTTATTGGAACACTTGTTAAAGCCAAGAGATGAATCATTTGTCATTGATCCAATCCAAGCTCGTAAGGATGCTGATGACCTTTACTATGCTGGTGAAGGTAAAATTGGTACTGATGGTATGTATAAACTTAAAACTAATAAAATATATAGATATATATATAGATATATAGATAAATATAATATACATGTCATATGTGATATTCATTCTAACATTTATTATTTATTTAATTTTTACTTGGAATTTATAGAAAAGGTATTTATTAATATTTTGACATCAAGAAACTTTTACCAAATCCGTGAAATTGCTCGTATCTATCCAACTCTTCACAAGCATCATTCTTTGGAAAAGGCCATCGAGAGTGAATTCTCTGGTAGCATCAAGACTGGTTTGTTGGCCATCGTTGCCTTTGCTCAAAACTCGTTTGCCTACTTTGCTGCCATCCTCAACAAGGCTATGGCCGGTATGGGTACCAACGACAACAAGCTCATCCGTACCATCATCTACTGTATTCCATTCATGGCCGGTGTCAAGACTGCTTACCAATCATGTTTTGGAAAGAGTCTCCATCACCATATTTCAAATGATTGTAGTGGTGACTATGGTAAATTACTCAAGGAAATCGTCAAATAAATTAAAAATAACAACAACAAATCAAATAAATGTATTCTAAAAAAATATTACTTTAAACAACAAATCAAAATCATATCAAATAATAATTATTATTAATAATTATTATTAATATAATTACTTTAATTTATCTATTTTTAATTTGGTTTAGTTTATTGAGAATCTTTAACTTTTTTAAAGATATTGTAATCAGATGATGGTACAGATGAGATTGATTTGTAGAGATTGGCAGAAGATGTAAAGTTGGTGGTTAGGTAGTTTTTAATACTATCTATATGGTGAATACGGTTGGATTGTTTCAAGCCGACAAGTGGTGGCATTGGGGATGGTCCAAATTCACCAATTACTTTGTAGGCACGAAGATCTTGATCAGTAGCCGATGAGGTTTGATTGAAAGTATCCAATACAGTACTATCAATGGTAGCAAAACTACCTGGTGTTTGTTGTACCAATTTAATTGATTCCAAATGTGATCCCGATTTAATTGTATCCTTAAAATATGAATTAAAATATGTATCATCAAAAGAAGAGGAAGAAGAAGAAGTGGATGAAGTGGATGTGGAAGAAGAGGAATTACTATTACTATTACTTTTTAATTTATGTAATAATTCATGACGGAATAATTGGTATCCTGAAAATGAAGCCTTTTCATTATAAATAAATGTGAATGATTTCAAATCATTGACTAGATCAGTAATGTTGTTGATTTCTCTTTCACTGTTTACAATGATATCAGAATAATAAACTGGTTTATCATTGTATCTTGATTCTTGACGAACGGGAGCACCAACAATAGACAAGAGTGAATCGCAGGTAGAGTAGGATGCTCCACACATGAATGCATAATCTATTTTATAGAGTTCCATCAATTCTCTTGGTGACAGTGTTTCAACGTGTTCTTTGGTTGCCAACTCGTAAATATTGACCATACGAGTTTTCAAATTCAATTCTTTTCCAATACTATCAACCATCTCTTTGAATGAACCATATGCATTTGAACTTAAAAATGAAGTAAATACAATTTCTCCATATGTTCTTAATCCTCTCCAATTTACTTTATCTAAAAATAAAAAGAATATTAATAATCTAAATATTACATTATTTTTGAAAGTATAGTTATTATTATATGTACCATTTTTAAAAGAATAATATTTAGTACGAACAACTTCAAGATTAATTGCATCACCTCTTGTTGGTGATATTGGTGAATTGGTAATATAATCGGCCATGGATTGATAGGGAGTTGGTAGGGTCAAACAAAAGTTATGAATTCTAACAAAATGGTAATAGTTGGGTGAAAGGATCTCAACGGCCTCTCTGTGAGTACCAGAGTTTCTCCATTCATTGATAACATCAAATGATTCCAAGATAACAATATTACCATAGTCACGAGTGGTTGGTGATGCCAAATGAGATGTATTCAAAGGTTCATCCTTTTGCATTGTAACATAGGCAACGATACCTGGAATGGATTGTAGCAGTGAAACGAGGATTCTATCACTCTCGATAATATCATCAAGCTTTCCATTGTCTGCACTTCTAGTACCAAAGAATCCAACAACGCAATATTTGCCAAGTTCCAATGCACGTTTTCTATTATTAATAATACATCTTAGTTTCTCTTGATCATTTACATTGACTACATAACTTGTTTGTGGTTCCTCTTCATTCTCCTTTGGTGTAGTTGCAGTTGTTGGTTTATTGACAGATAAACGTCTTTGAGTATCAATAAACTCTACGAAATGATTCAACATGATTCTCATGTATTGTTTATCATCATTTGTATCTATACACACATAACATCAACCATATATATATTAGTACAAAGAAGTATATAACCATAATAACCCAACAAATTTGTATAAACATACATTCAATACCAGTTAGAGGGTGATCAGGGACTACAGTATCCTCTTGAAGATATACAACCTTGTCTAATTCAGAGGAGGAGGAGGATTGTGAACCACTAGTACCAGATACTGGACATTTGCCATTACTTGTTGCAGGCTTATGTACAGATTGAATGTGATAGGGACATCCAATAGCACCACTAGATGAAGATGATGTAGACATTATATTATCTATTCTTATCTATCTCTTTTAAAAGAAACAATTAAAACATTTGATAAACTAAAAGTCAAAGGTGGGTCTTGAGAGGATAGATCCTTGCTTTGACGAATGACCCACAAAAATACTAATAAATAAATAAATATCTTTTCAACCAACAATGACGACCTCCCTACATTTTGAGAAGAAGAAGAAGTATTCGATAGATTGTTCTTCTTACTAATCTATCTATCTATCTATCTAGATATTACAATCTATTTATATTTTTATATTTTTAGTTTATAGATTCTTATTTTTGACCTTTCTCTTTGTTATCAAACTACCCGATAAAGTATGATAGTTCCACTTCAATACTGACCTGTAGGTTGGGTTTGGTTTTTTAACTTCCCCCAAAGGGCACCATTTTTCGGTGTTGCTTTCGGCGGCAAACAGAACCGACACGCCATGGACCATGCACCATTTCTGCAATGATGCTTATAAGTGATCTCCCCTCCACAAACACTAAACAGTCCTTATTTATTTATTTATTTATATATATATTGTAAAAACAAAGTTATAACAACACACACACTTTAATATTCATTCCCTCTATACTTATTTTTGATTGCTGTTTTAAAACGGGGTTGAGTAGCTCATTTATAAACATATTACAATTAGTACAATATTAGTTAGCTAGCTTTCACATCAACATCATCATCTTTAGACCAACAACAATAATAATAATTATTATTATTATAAATCTTATTATTCTTCTTTGTGGTGGCCGATAGCTACAATACAATGGTTGTTGTTAACAACAATAATAACAACAGTGAAGAATCAAATAATAACAATACCAACAACAACAACAACAACAACAACAACAATACTAATGACAATAATAATAATAATGACAATAGAAATGAAACAGATAATAGGACAATAAGATTTAATGAAGAGAATAATCATTTAATTAATCAAAGTAGTAATAATCTAGTCTTTAATCAAAACAATAATAATAATATATTAAATCAATCAAGGAATAATGTAGCCAACTCTAGAAATAATGTAAAGTCACCACTCTTTTCAACATCGTCTAGTATGAACTTGTCGTCTGCAGGTAGTTCTCCGATCGGAGGAACACAGGGAGCAACATCTGCTGTATTGGGATGTTCAAAGATGGCATTGCTGCCTGTAGACGAACGAATGGCAAGATGCGAACACTTACTACGAGAGGATAATGACGACGACGATCAGTTGGGTCTTAGTCCGACCGGTCATCATCACACCAGCAGTGGTTTATTCTCCACACTCAACCATCAGCATCATGAAGAGTCTAATCTAACCTCTTCACCAATAAATAGCTTTGATTCTGAAAGTGACAGTGACATTAAAAATCACGTCGGCGGTCACAAAACAAGCAACGGTGGTGGCCACCATCTAAGTGGCGGAGTGGAAATGAAAACAATTAAAGAAAGTCAACACAACAACAACAAAGATGAAGAAGACAAAGACTCATCAGATGAAGAAGATGATGAAGAAAATGACTCTGATATTGAATTGGAGGATCAATTGGATGCAGAGTATCTGCAAAATGAAGAGAATCAACAAATGGAGAGACTGGCGCGTCTACGTAAATACCATCATATCTACAAGGAAGCCGATTTTTGGTTGGAACATATCAATATTCTATTGTCGGTTGTATCGGTTGGTTTATTCATTGCCATGTCCTATGTCGATGTTGATGGTAAAACTTGGTACGACCTTAATTTCATCATCTTTGGTCTTTCACTTTATTTTGTTTTTGATTTTGTTAGATTATTAGTTTTCTCTGGTGATAGGTATGTAAATATAAATATAAATAATAATAATAATAATAATAGTAAATTAAATTAAGGTAATATTAATATTAATACTTTAATACTAATAATTGTTTAATTATTATTTCTTTTATAGAATTCATTTCCTAACAAAAAGAGAAACTTTAATTGATGTAGTTTCATTATTACCTATTTTCGTTACTCTTTTACCCAATACAATAGTCAATGTTATTCCTCTTGCTTTTCTTCGTGTACTTCGTATTTTAAAAGCTCCTCGTTTATTTAAATTATATGGTGCTAATAGTATGTAAAAATGAAAGAGAAGAAAGAGAAGAAAGATACATAGAAATAATTATATTAATACTTTTGATTTTTAGCTGTTACACAAAAAACTGCACAATTGATTCTATCAATTTTAATTGTTATTTTATTATTTGCATCAATGTTTACATCTGTCGAAGGTGTACCATTCCATACATCACTTTATTTTGCCGTTGTTACATTGTCAACAGTTGGATATGGTGATGTGACACCTCAATCTATTCTTGGTCGTATGCTCACCATTACAATGATTATCTTGACTTTGGTCTATCTCCCTCTTATGACTTCTGAATTACTTCATAATTTATCAAATAATAGGCGTAAGAAAATATAATATTATATAATATAGATAATAATAATAATATTAATTAATATTTATATTTATAGCATGGCATAGAAGTTATAAAACTAAAAAGGATTTTGTTGCAATTGCAGGAAATATATCTGAAAAATCATTAACCTTATTCTCTAAAGAATACTTTTTTAATGTTTGTATTAACACCTCAAGATCCCCCCCTTAAAATAATACATATATGTTTATATTTAATTAATTAATTAATTATTCTACTTTTAGTCAAGAATAGCAAAACAAACTCCATTGGTTGTATTTTGTCCAGATGAACCACCATCCTATATAAATCAATTAAAAGCAAAGTTAAAGATATCAAAATATTTAATTTATATTAAGGGCAGTTGTGGAGTACAAGATGACATTCATAGATCAAATATTAAAAATTCACTTGGTCTATTTTTGTTTTCAAGACAATCGATTCATGGTGCCAAAGAGGAAGATGAAGATAATTTACTGCGTGTCATGGCACTTCGATCATTTGCACCAAAAATACCAATCTATGTTCAAATGATGACACCAAGATATAAACAAAAGTTTTTAGATGCTGGTGCCTCCCAAGTTATTAATATTCAAGAATTAAAATTTGTAAGAAAAAACAAACAAAACAAAAAGAAAAGAAAAGAAAATAATGATAAGCATTTATTTATTTATTTATTTTTATTTATTTATTTCTCTATAGAGTATATTAGCACAATCATGTTTATCACCAGGATTTAGTACATTGATAATGAATTTATTAAGATCAGATGGAAACAAAAAAGAAATTGATGGATATGGAGCTGGAAAGATGTATGAAATATTTACATGTAGATTTTCAAGTGCATTTGAAGGAATGACATTTAAAGAGGCGGCCAAGTTAATTTTTGAAAAACTTGGTATGATTGTATTTGGTGTAGAAATGGTGGTTCAAAAGAAACCCAAGATTAAATTGATCCCAACTAGAGACTATTTAATCAAGGAAACAGACTCTGCTATCCTATTGGCAAAGAACAAAGTTGCAAGTAGAAGAGTTAGAATTTGTACAAAAGAATTTTTACAACAACCTTCATCTCTTTATCAACAACAACAACAACAAAGTCAAAGTCAAGATGAACATGATCAACCTGCTAGTAGTCAAAATTTTAATGTATGTAAAGTAAATTAATATTATATTATATTCATTCCCCATATTAATACTTTATTTAAATTATTTATTTAGATGGACACAAAAGTAATTTGGACATATGAACCAATTACAAAAAGATATATATGTCAATTAAAGTTGACACCAAGAAAACAAAGTGAATTTAATACTAAAAAGCATAGAAAGACGTTACACAAACTAATCATCGAAAAGAAAAAGGAACTGAATCATGACATGTCGGTTCTTCAAACCATTCATCAAACTGAAGTGAGCAATACAATGCCACTCTCTCAACTTTTCCCAAGAGAATGGGAAGAGTCAAATAGTAACAATAGTAATAATAGCAACAATAGTTCAGCTGCTTCTTCAACATCTCCACTTTATCATCATCATCAAAGACAACCATCCAACGATTTACAATCAACCAATTCAACTATAAAACATGATTTTAGTTTTTATGATATTATTAATCAAGAATCAAATACTAGTAGTGCTAATAGTAGTGGAATAGTAGGTGATTCTGGTGAGAATACCGTTAGATCTGATATTCATTCAACCATGACTATTCCAGAACCACCACCACCACCTCCACCAACCAACCTAAATTCAAAAACAATGATTAAACCCAAAAGATTTTGGGCAATTCATTCTCTAGTAGATCAATTATTATCATCTGTTGAAGATATGCATAATATCAACAATCATATCATTTTGGCTGGTAATCCAACCAATGTAGAATTCTTTATACGTCCACTTCGAGAAGACTATCTTCGTAGATATGACCCAATCGTACTTTTAACACCAACACCAATCAAAGAAGAAGATTGGGCTAAAATATGTCGGTATCCAGATGTTTATGTCGTCATTGGTCGTCCATCATCTGTCACCGATGTTAAAAGAGCTGGTATTTCAAAATGTTCAAAGTTTGTAGTACTCAAAGGTGAAGTTGCTGCTCAAGAATCAATCATTACAGACAAGGAAATACTAGTTACAGTATTAGGTATTAAACCTTTAATTCAAAATAATTTAATTTATCCAATTTTTGAATTAAGTATGTAAAAAATAAGAAAATAGAAATAAGATAGAAATAATAATATATTAATAATTATTTATATTTATATTATTATTTAATTTAGTTGATCCAGCAAATATGAGATTTTTTGTTGGTAATGGAAATTGGAATCAAAATGATCCATATTATACGGCACCATCATTTGCAAGTGGAAGTGTATTCCTTAGTGAAACATTTGATTGTTTGTTGGGACAATGTTATTTAAATCGACATATTCTAACGCTGGTTGAATTATTGGTTTCAAAGGCATCGTACAATAATAATAATAGTAATAATAACGATACAGCTGGTAGTCGTACTAAAATATTTCAAGTCGAGGTACCTGAAATGTTTGTCAATCAAAGGTTTGGATACCTTTTTGAATGTTTGGTAGATTGCAATATTTTCTGTCTTGGTCTCTATCGATACGATGAGAAATCATCCAACCATTATGTACATACGAATCCACAACCTTCAACCATCTTATCACAATACGATAAATTATTTATTTTATTAAGAATGCAATAATAATTAATTATAATAAATCAGAAAAGAAGAAAGATCTTTGTGGTATCAAATAATAAATAAATTATAGAGATTGTTTCTATTTTTGAAAGTAACAACAATCCTAGTTGATGTTCAAGTGTAAGTGTCAATCCGGAATATATCCACAACACCCAATTGAATCGGGTATGCAATCAGAACACTGGGGTACCTTTCTCTAAAGATTCTGGTTTGAGAAATTTATTTTTCAAGTGTTGGGGCTGACGCGGCGTTTGGTTGTGCGCACGCACCTCAATTCTTTGTTTGAATCAGAGACCCTTTTTTATTTTTTTTTATTCATTTTTTAAAAACACACACATACGCATTAACAAAGAGAGAATTACTAAAATTCATTAAACCAATACTACATAGATTTATATATATATATATTTATATATTTAAAATAGTTAATTATCTATCGACCTAAAGAGAATAGAATAATTACTTGATTCCAAATATTTTTTAATTTTAAAAACAAGCAACGGATCAAAAAAAAAAAATAGAAAAAATTTGGAAAAACAGAAACTTCCTCTCACACCACCACATTAATAATAGTATCACCAGCTTCAGACACCTCACCTCTCTTAACCATACCTACCTTTTTAGTTTTGTATATAATTCTATTTCTATTTATTATTTATTTATTTAAAATATCATCATCATCTTCATTCATTCGAATACTACGCAGTATACATACATCAAAAACAAGATATACAACAACTTTAATCTACAACCCACAACAACAACAACCAAACGTTTAACCTTTTGTCTTCATTTTTAAAAGATAAGAGAAGAAAAGAATAAATATTAGAAAATAATAGTAATAATACAACAACAACAACAGATAATAATAATCTAATAATGGAAGAATCAAACAAACAAGAATTATTAAAGTTCTTGAATATATTTCAACATTTGGGGATGACTCATTTAAAGACATTGAATGGGTTCTTGCAACGACCTATATCTTCATTGTTGACATCGAGTATTGCCAATACAGCATCTATACCATTATTCGAGGCAGGTGCAATCGATGGAGATGAAGCAAGAAGCAATAGAAAGACTGTATATAACCTCATGCAAACATTGGACAAGGCCAATGAAGATCAAGTAGACACGATGGTCAATCTCGTCACCAAACAGTTACGTCAACAACTAGATCAATCAGATTTGCAATCAGCTGTTCAATTGGCCACCCAACTATCAATCCCACTCGAGTATATCGAAGCTATTGGCAAGTTGTACCAATCGTTCCTTTGTTTCGAGTCGGTATCGGTTCATCTTACCGAAGATCATCTCTCCAAGATTACCGACGCTCTCGTCTCTGTATTTCCACTGTCACCACTTGAAGACCCACAAACTTCACAAACTCTAATGGGTCAAAGCAATACCAACGTCGTTGCCAATAGTCCAGAATCACAACTAAAGATTCAAAACTATATTACCATCCTCCAAAAATTACAACAACTCTTTACCACTACTCGTATCGACTCTATCATGCACTTGCACCAAGAAATCAACAATGGTCACATTCAACAACAACTTCAACTTCAACAAGGTACTTCGTATCACCAATACCTCCACCAACAGATTTGTGAGACTTTGGATCTAAAAAACGACGAGTATTACCTTGCTACTGCCCTCCACTCTCTTCTTCACATTGACGAGTCTAGTCTCATCAGTCTTATTGACAGTTTCCCCAAGTTAAAGTCACTTCAACTTGCTCAACTTGCTCATCTCCCTTTTAAAAATGTCTACGAAGTTTTGGATATGCGTTCAAACCTTTGTTCTCTAACTTCTACCTATGGTTATTTTGCAAATCAACAACAAAATTCTTCACCAAATTATACTTTTCCAATTATTGATCCTACAAAGTAAGAGAAACAGAAAACAAATGTATAATATTATTTTTATGTTTACTTATTTACTTATTTCTATTTTTTAGATCAGTACAAATTAAAATAGTTGAACAACCACCAGAGAAAGCAGTTTATAAGAGAAATGTAAAACCAGCACCATCAGTAATGTTTGATGGAGATTCTAAATTATTGGATGGAAATTATTATGTAGCATGTACATTGTTGAGATGTAATACATTCCAAGAGGAACCAGGATTTTTGATTGGTAACAAGACTACACCATTTGGTAGCAGTAAAGTAGTTACCTTTAAAAAACTTAAAGTATTGGTCACATCTCATCAACAAGGTGAAACACTTTTCTGTTTTAGATTCGATCTTCGTCGTTACCGTAGTGACTATGACACTAATCCAAATGATTTTGAAGTAGTCTCTTCGATTCATTCCAATCCAATCTGTCTCTTGTCTCACTCGACCCAATTAAAACATACTGCCAATGTTGATCTCCCACAAGTTGTCGAAGCTATTCCTCTTAGTGGTACTAGTTCTGGTGGTACTAGAGTAGCTGTACTTGGAAGTAACTTTGCCGATACTCCAGCCACTCGTATCAAGTTTGACAATGCTGAAGTCGTACCAACATTCCACTCTCAGGGTACTCTGTTGTGTTACACTCCCGAACATGCCCCTGGTACTGTTCAAGTACGTGTAAGCAACTCGCCAAAGCACTGGAGCAATAATAGTGCCGTCTATACCTATGAAGATGAACGTACCATTGCTTTGAGAAACGCTAGAGAAGAGACACAGATGAATGTCCCCAAATCATCGTTGGGTATTGATTTCATGTCTACTTTTACCTCTTCGTTTATCATCAAGGGTAGTGATTCAAACATGACCAACTTGCCTAGTGGTGGTGGTGCCATGCGTACCAACTATCCCAGCTCTGGTGGCAATAGATACAATTTGCATGCAACTGATGCCCGTGGATTCGCTCTACTTCATTACCTATCAGTGTTTGCAGAGTCTGATCAAAAGTATGCTGAAATGTTTGTTCAAGTATTGCAAGAGTCATCGACTTGCGGATTATTACATGTTCTCGACAAGTTTGGAAACACTGCTTTGCATTGGGCAACCATCTTTGAGTGTGTAGCTGTAGTTCGTGCGTTACTCGCCAAAGGTGTATCTTCAAACGTACAGAATCTCGATGGTATCACTCCACTTCATTTGGCAGTTGCTGCTGGCAACATTGACATTGCCAAGATGATGTTGTCGACTGGTGCCAACGTCACACTCGGTGACATTGACGGTTCATCTGCTCTCCACTTTGCCGCTACTGCCCGTTGTAACAGTCGTGAATTAACTGCTCTCCTCTTGTCGTGTGGTGCCAATCTATATGCACGTGACGATGAAGACGAGACATCTCTTCACCACGCCGTCCGTAATGGAAGTGGAGAGGTTGTCGCATTACTCTTACAAGCTGCTCACTATTGTGAATCCATCGCTGCCAAGACTGCCTCTGTCTCTTCATATCCATACCAACTTGTTCTGCAAGACGAACCATTCCACTCGCTACAAAATGAAGATGGGGAAACACCTCTTCACATTGCCGCTGCCACCAACAATATCGTTGCCATGGAATTATTGTTGCGTTCAGGTGCTAGATCAGATATTATGGACAATGATGGTCAAACTGCATTACATTTACATATCGAATCTATCAAGAGACAAGAAAATAACAATAATACTAGTCCAATCAACAATCAAGACAATCAAATCATTTTAAATCTTTTCATTCAAAAAAATAATTTTAATCAACCTCAACCAATGATGGAAACCAACAACACCAAAGAAACTATTTATTACAACCCAACCAATCAAGTTTCAAAACAAATTTATAAATATTTGAAACAACAACAAGACAATATCCAAGAATTTAGTAAACAAAATCAATCCAGAATCGACCAACAACAATATCAAACAGTTAATAATCTTTTTCAACAACAATCAATATTTTAAAATATAAATCATAGAATATGTAAATTATCTTTTTCTCTTTTAAAAAAAATAAAAATATCAAAAAAAACAATAAATAATTAAAAAATTAAATCAAAAACAAGTAATAGTAGTTTTATTTCTTTTTCTTTTTATCTCTTTTTAATTCTTCTTCTTCTTCTTCTTCCTCGATATCTTCTTCTTCATTTTCTTCTTTATCCTTTCTTTTTTCTACTTTTTTATCTTTAACTTTTACATTGTCTTTAACTTTGTTACTTTTAATTGAATTTGCAAATAAAATGGTATGAGCCCATCCTGTATGATCACCAAATCTGTCTTTCCAAAGTACTCTTATGTCTTGGTACACCTTTTGAGTTAATGATTTATTTTTCAGTGATGGGAAATGTTTTTTGGAAATGGTCCATATATGTGTATCAATTGGAACAATATCAAATTTATCCAATGAAAATAAACAAACACAATCTGCCACTAGTAAAAATAAATAAATAAATAAGTAAATAAATACAATTATTAATATTCTATTCTATTCTATTCTATTTACCTTTTTGTCCAACACCCATTAAACTAATTAATTCTTTATGGGAATGTTCATGATTTGATGTACGAAGTGATTGTAACCATTGTAATCCACCCTTTTCTTTTACTTGTTGTGCAGCTTTTACAATAAACTTTGATCTATATCCAAATCCCAAATCGTTCAATGATGACTCTTTGATTGTTAATAATTGTTCCAAAGTTGGAAAGGAACAAAGTCGGTGTCCTTGAAACGTTGTAATATGATCACCATAGGTTTCACAAAGTGAATTGACCATTTTAGTGATACGTGTAATATTGTTATTTTGCGAACATATAAAAGAGAATAAACAATCCAACGGATATTGCCTAAGTAATCTTAGACCAATAAATGATGGTGATACTCTAATAAATTCCTTATTTAATGAATGTAATGAAGCATCTTTATCCTCTTCTTCCTCATCTTGTTCGTTTTCTTTATCCTCTTTTGATTCGTTTGTTTCTTTTGTTTCACCATTACTCCAAGTTTCAAAGAGTAAAGGTAAATGATACTTTAAATTAAAGTAATCATTGATGATTGATCTTCTTTCATCTGGTCCAATACTAGTATTATTGAAATTGATACGATTGTTTGAATCGATGAATTGATAGTCAAGGTAGGTGTCCCGTCTTTGAAGTTGAACAGCATGTTTTCCAATAACACCAAGCCATCTTTCATTGTCAGTATTGATGTCTTGATCAGCCGCTGATGCTGATGGTTTAGTTCTCCTCCAAACAAATGATTGTCCCGACAACAATGTCTTGCGAAGATTAAGTGTATTGTTTATCAACTCTATCGATTCCCATTGTTCTTGTTCTTGTTCTTTTTGGCTCATTATAAATGATACTTTTAAATGAGATGTTGTTGTTGTTGTTCTGCTGACAGTTGTTGAATAATAACGTAATGATCGATTTAAAACGTTGATCATCAATCTGTCATTACAATGGTTGTGATGATCATCATCATCACACATACGACCCAAACCAGTTTCGTTTTTCACACAACTTATTATAAATTATACTTTTTACTTGTAAATCATTAAAGTGAGTGAGGAGAGGATATTCGTATTTAGTAAATTAATCATGATATTTAAATATCAAGTTTATTTCTCCACCTCACCGCTGAGATAATTATTAAATGGTTACTGGTTTCTCTCTTTAAAGAGAGATGAAACTACTCTCTCTGCTCTATCCCAGACGGGTAGTAACATGTTAATCAACCAAACAGGAATAGATGCCCATAGGCAGGAGGCAGTGACTCCATTTCATTGCAAAACTCGACGGGAATCAAAGGGATAAAAACTTTCGTTTGAAGAAGAATTGGTCCTGGGGAGGTTAGTTAAAGTATCTCCTATGGGTGGGTTTGAAAATCGGGTCGAGATATTTCCTTTTGCGAAAAGCGATGACATCCCCACAGCTGTTGATTTTTTATTCGTTTTAATCAACATCTCTATAAATTTGCACCATCTTCTTCTTCATTTCATATCATATTATTTATTTATTTATATCTTTACAATTATGTTTAGAATTATTGTATATATTGCTTTCATATTGTCTGTCTTGTCAGCTGCTGCTTATGCTGGTTTCACATGTGCAAAGCCGTAAGTAGATTGACTTGAATCGTATATACTTTGGTATTAACATTTTATCTCTCTTTCTCTTCTCACATATCTAGATGTTATGGTAACGTAAGTATTTGTATTTAATATCAACTAGTTGATCAATAAGAGTGAAGGAGGAAGAAAGGAAAGGAAAGGAAAGGAATTAAAGAAAATGATACTAAATTTATTTTATTTATTTATTGACTTATTACTTATTTATTATCAATTGATTACCCATAATCTAATATCTGATCATGGTTAGATGTGTTGCTCAATGTATGTATTAAAGAAATTTTAATCAAAAATTGCATGTCCAGCATCCTGCTCGACCCGCCAGCATGCTGGTTCAAACACAAATTAATTAAAAGGATTATATGATTCTAATACTCTTCTTTTTCAATACAAATATAATATATATATATATAAATAGTCCAAGCAACAACCAATACTATTTAACTGATTTCTGTGGATCTACCAGTGCTTGTGGACAAGTTCCATCATGCTCTGGAACTCACTATTTCACAGCTGATGCTCAAAGATTCGGTTGTTCCAAGTACCTTAACCTCTGCAATTCATCAAAGAAATGTGTCAAGGCACAGATCTATGATAGTGGACCAGCAATGTGGGTCGAACAGGACGCTGGCCGTGCCATTATTGATGCATCCCCAACGATTTGTCAACTCCTATCTGGTCACAGCAGCTGTGGATGGTCAGACAAGATCAGTATCACTGCCACCCTCACTTCTGCTTTGGATGGCCGTCCACTTGGTCCATTCAACGTCACCAACGAAGAGTATGAAGACATGTTGGTCACTCACGAAATTCTTTTGGAACAATGTGAGGCTGATGGTGTTTGCAAGGTCCAAGAATAAATAAATAAATAAATAAATAAAATAAATAAAATATAACAATAGACATCCAATTCAAGGTATAGGTAAAATTATGATTGATAAATTTACAATCCTATAGAGGATAAACATGTTTATTAAATGAATCCAATATGTGGAGGGGAGGGGAGGGGAATGGAGGTTTTGTTTCAACACTCCTTGTCAAATCCATCAAAAAACCAACAGTATATTTGATTGATTAGTGAGTTGCTGGGGCAGCAGCAGGAGCAGCAGCTGGGGCACCAGTCTTGATAGCAGTGATTTCACCGTCAATAAACTTTAATTGAGCAGTCAAGAGTTCCTTTCTTCTTTCAAGGGCAGCCAATCTTTCAGCAGGTGGTAATCCTAACAACTAATATATTGAATAGAAAAAAAAAAAAAAAGAATAAAAGGTTTGTATTAGTATTTGGTTTCAATTGAGATTCTATATATATATATATAAATATGTGTATTAAGACTTGCTTTATCTTCAATGTATCCACTTGGGTTCTTTAATTTCTTTGCTTTCTTCTCTTCCTTGGCTTTCTTCTTGTCTTCCTTTGGGGACCTTTCCTTCCTTGCCTTCCTTGCCCTCCTTTACCTTCTTCTCCTTGCCTTCCTTGGCATCCTTATCCTTCTTGTCCTTTTTAACTTCCTTTTCTGACATGTTTAAAATTATCTGTATATATTATATGTTTGTGTATATATTTGAATACCAAATGAAGTCAGTGAGGGTATTTATAAAGAAAGTCTGAATATCCATGCTCTCATATTTAATTTAATTAAATTATCAACTTTCACAGAACCCACAAAAAATTCATCATCACCAACCCCAATTCTGTGTTCAAAAAAAATATCTGTTCAATGGTGTCTTTTAAAGTAAAGATCCTTGTACCAAGTTGCTACTTATTATTATTATTATCAAATCATCAACTTGTCGTTTAATTTATTAATAGTTTTCTTGAAACAATATTATAAGTGAACCAAAAAAGGAAAGAAAAGATAGGTCAAAGCTAGATAGATAGAAAGATAGATAATTACAAGCCAATAATTACAAATACATACAAAATGATTGACAAATAATAATTTAATTATTATTATTATTATTATTATTATGACACATCATGATGTGTATTGTGAATGAAATAGATCCAAGAGATGAAGAGAGACAAACAAAAATAATTATTATTATTTTCAACTCACGGCACAAAGTATTATTTTCTTGTTCTGCAGAAGAAGAATTTCGAACCTCGAACCGACAAATCGTCTTTAAAGTATTTCTTCTTCTTCTTTTTTGTGTAAACTATAAACAATATAGATAGATAGAAATAACATGGTGATAGATACAAGTAGATTTAATAAAGAGTCATCAAATGTATTGGGATATATAAGTAATGACTATCCACTCTATCAACAAATAGTAGATGAGATTCAACAAGCCTCAAAGTCATTCGATACAGCTCCAGTAGCCTCTAAACTATACAATGCAATCGTCATTGTCTCTGGTGGATCGGTTAATCGTGCTGCTATCGGTGGATACTTGCAATTGTTGGTTGAAGGAGGTTCAATTATGTTTTATCAATCCTCTGAAGACAACCTTACTCTTGATCTATTATGTAATGGTTTCGTTGATATTGCTTCTTCAAAGTTTAATAATCTTGTATGGAAAGAGAAAGAGAGAAAGAGAGAAGCAATAGACTAACTCATTCATTCCTATATTATATTATATTAGAATTTAACAATTGCAAGTAAACCAGATTGGAGTTCAGGTGTAACAGAATCTATTCAATTAAAATCAGGAGGATGGGGATCAGCAGGTGAAAATGATGTTATCGATGAAAATGATTTATTATCAGAACAAGATAAGAGTTTAAAACCAAAGAGTAAATATATATATATACTCTAGAACATATGACCAACCATATATTTAAGTATATATATTAATTTGGTTTATTTAATTTTTTAGCAACTTTGGATGATTGTGAAGTTGGAGCCAAAGGTAAAAAGGCTTGTAAGAATTGTACATGTGGAAGAGCTGAAATGGAAGATGCAGGAGAAGTAAAAGAAAAACCAAAATTAACAAAGGAAATGATAGAGAATCCAGGTGTTGGTAGTGATTGTGGAAGTGTATGTATAATAGAATGACTGGAAGCAACCTACCTGGTTAGTTTATTAACAATATTAACATAATTTATTTATTTAGTGTTCACTTGGTGACGCATTTAGATGTAAGGGATGTCCATATAGAGGTTTACCAGCTTTCAAGGTTGGTGAAAAGATCGTTTTACCAGACGACTTTTTAACTGACGATATTTAAACAAAGAATAGGAATAGAATAGAATAGAATAAATAGATAGGACCTTAATCCCTGTCACCCGTATTATTACATGTATCACCAAAATAGAATTGATTCTATCCCTGGTTGGCTTTTTAATCGACGTCACGAAGATATCTTTGTTTTTAAAGTCATGACGGAGATATCTTTTTTGGGTGAACAAATATTTCGCTGTTCTTTGAGATAATCAGTTTTATTCGTTTTATGATGATGACTGTGCTTATCATTGGGATAAGCAGCAAACACACCAGGCTGGTTAACGGAATGACGGAATGTGTGAGTGCGTAGCCGTCGTCGGCTCTGGTTTAATACAAGCAACCTAACCCTAACCTGGGTACTTGGTCGATCTTAAACCCCCTCCAATATTAATAATAAAAAATATCTTGATGGCACAGAAACTAATTTAAAAGGGACGATCGTCATCGTTCATCTTTCATTTCACATTCATTTACATTTATCTCTTTAATATATATATATACATATATATCTCTATCTCTCTCTCTTTAGCAAAAGAGTAGACTAGTTACACATCATCATATATATATAGAATGGGAGTTAATAAAATAACCATTTTAGGACAATTAAAAGCTATATTACTACTCAAATTTATACAAGCTATTAGAGACAAGAAGTTTATATTCTCTGGTGTATTAATTCCTGTATGAACTATTATATATATATATATCATAGATAAAGGTTAGTTAATCTATCTATATCTTTCTTTCATTCATTCTAGTTGGTTGGAGTAGGATTATCATTATTATTTAATTTCTTAAACTTTACATCTGGTAGTGATTCAACAGTCACATTTACACCAGTTAACAATGTTAATCTAACCTATAACCCAAGTACATCTCTTGGTGAGACACCAATTATCAATACGATGAAATCAATGTTTGATGTAGACTTTCTTGAAATCACTGAACAACAAATGACCAATGACATCTTTAACTATACATTAAGTGATCAAATTGGAGGTTATTCATTCAATGATACAAAGGATAACCTTACATTTACTCAAACTATTTTTTTCAATTCATCATCTATTATTCCAAATTTAAATCAAAATCTTTATATTTCTATTTGTATGTAAATTAAATTATATAATTATATATCTATATATTTATTAACTCTTTTTTTTTTTTTTTTTACTTTAGATAACTTGGTATCAAATAAAACATTAAAGATTGTAGAAACACTTACACCACTTGGTAGTGGTAATACAGGATTCCAATTATTCCCATTTATTGGTCCTATTCTCATTCAATATACATTTATCTTTTTCGTTCCCTACTTTGCAATCAATATTGTAGTTGAACGATCAAAGGGTATAAAGTATCACTTGTTTTTAAATTCACTCCGTTCAAAGGTATACTGGGGTGGTTATCTACTCGCTGATTTCATTCTTTACCTTGCACCTGCTACTATTGGTTGGTTTGCACTTACCGTTGCCAAAGTCGATGGATTCTACACCAATCCTGTTGGATCATTCTTTTTATTCTTTTGTTTTGGTCTATCTGCCATTCCATTTGGTTATATCATTCAATTTGCATTTGACAAGGAAGATACTGCCAGCAAGTGGTTATATTCATTGGCATCGATTATCAGTACCGTACCATCAACAGTTATTTCATTTGCCGCTCCAAATGGTGTACCTAGAGCTGTAACTGTTCTACTCTCATTCTTACCAGCTTGTTCATTATTTAATGGTTTATCTGATTTGGTTCGTGGTCAAGATACTATCATCACAACTATTATTGTTCAACTAGCAAGTTGTGTCTTATATTTATTTGTTATCTAGTAAGTCAAATTTAAAAATATATACAAAATACATATAATCAAATATTAATTTACTTTTCATTTCTTTTTTAGTATAATTGAAAGAATTAAAAATAGACCATCAAAAGTAACAGTTGATGATGTTGAATTGAATCAAGGAAATACAGATCAAGATGTTTTGGATGAAAGACAAAGAGTACAACAATCTACTCAACCCAATAGTGGTCATAAATATGTCATCACTGTCGATGGTATCTTTAAACATTTTGTTGAAAATCTACCAGATGATAAAAGTGGCTATGAAAAGAAAAGAGTTAAAGCTGCTGTTGATGGCATTTGGTTTGGTGTTGAATCTGGTCAATGCTTTGGTCTTCTTGGTCATAATGGGTAAATATCATGATAAAAGAAAGATGAAAAAAAGAATATTTTATTAATGGTTATTATTATTACAATATAGTGCTGGTAAAACAACATTGGTTAATATTATGACTGGTATTCTAAATTGTGACAGAGGTGATGGTTTTATTGATCGATTCAGTATTTCAAAGGAACGTGAAAGTTCATTTTCATCGGTTGGAAGTTGTCCACAAACAGACATCCTTTTTGACAATCTCACCATCCGTGAACATCTTCAACTCTTTAGTTCTATCAAGGGTGCCTCCAAAGAAGACTCTCAAGTTGAAATCAACTACTTTATCGAAAAGTTTAGAATTGCTGAACATGCCGACAAAAAATCAAAGGAACTTTCTGGTGGTACCAAACGTAAATTAAGTGTTGCTTGTTGTTTAGTTGGTAGTCCTCGTATTGTCTTCCTGTATGCCAAATATATAATTATAAATATATTTATAATTAGACATTATCCTAATTCTCTCTTTCTTTCTCTTTATCTATCTCTAGTGATGAAGCATCAAGTGGATTAGATCCATCAAGTAGACGTCATTTATGGGAAATCATTCAAGAAATGAAACCAGGTAAAGCAATCATTCTCATTTCTCATTCAATGGATGAAGTTGATTTCCTTGCCAATCGTATTGGTATCATGTGTAATGGTCGTCTCAGATGTATTGGTACACCAAGTCATCTTAAACATAAATTTGGTTCAGGTTATACATTGGATATTCAACCTCGTAATTTTTCAGATACTCCAAATATTATAAAGTAAGAAAATACATAAATATTTATAATAATAATAATAATAATTTATATTAATACAATGATTTCCATTTAGTTATATTAAAAATTCATTCCCAGAAGCAGTGTTTATTGAAAAACTTGGCATCATTACCTTTGAATTACCAACATCTGACAACTTTTCATTGGCTAAAATATTTAGAGTATGCGAAGTTGGTAAACAACAAGTTGGTATTGTTGATTTCAATGTTTCAGAGACTAGTTTGGAAAAGGTCTTTTTGAAATTGGCTGTTGAACAATCAAATGCCGAAGACCATGACAAGATCCTAGAAAAAAAGAAACACACAATTGTAGAAAAACTAACACAATGTTATTGTTAATTAGTAATATCAATATCTGTATTATTAATTAATTAAAACTAGAAATAGTTAGTTTTATCTTTTATATCTCCCCTCCCCCTCCCCTCCCCTCCCCAAATTTTAAAAATCAAATTAATTAAATAAATAAATAAATCAACAAACAATTAAACAAATAATCAATTTGATCCATTTATTTATTTATTTATTTTAAATTTTAAGAATTAATTAATCATCATATAGAGAAAGAAAAACGATCAATTCCAAGATGTTTATCAGATAATTTTAGCATCAACAACCAAAACTATAAAATAAATTAAAAAAAAGAAATCAAAAGTTCATATTTTCAATTTAGTTTCTCAAATCATATGATAAATGATCAATAGATAGATCGATATTTAGAGTTTAAAAGAAGAATTTGTAGCAATAGAAAGAATACTACATAACATATGTTTGAAAAAGGATCATCATCATTATCTCCTTTATCATCATCATCAACAACAATAGTTTATAATAATAATCATAAACATTTAATAGAGAAAGAAGAATCACAACAAGAATTTAAAAAAAGAATGAAGACTAAAGTAATACCTATTACACAAATCACAAAAGATCAACAATCATACAACCCCAAGTATTACCATAGTGTAGACTTGGAGGCTATTGACAAGGACACTAAAGAGTTTTATAATGTTGTAGTGGCCATTGGAGACAAAGATAGCACAGACACTGCAACCATTGAAATCACAAAGGTTGAGCAAAAGTTATTTCAAATACTATTGGATGTTGCCAAGGTGAACAATTGCAACACGACACTTAGAGTAGCAGGTGGATGGGTACGAGACAAGCTTCGTGGTGACAATAGTCATGATATTGATATTGCATTGGATAATATGATGGGTGAAGCATTTGCAGCACTCGTAAACAAATACCTAGAGGATCATCATCAAGAAACACATCGTATTGGTGTCATTCAATCAAATCCCGATCAATCAAAGCATCTTGAAACTGCTACTGTTAAAATTTTTGATTCTTGGGTTGATTTGGTTAATCTTCGTTCTGAAACTTATTCTTCAAATTCAAGAATCCCTGAAATTGTATGAAACCAACAAAGATAAATCAATCTAAATTTAAATATATTAATATTATCTACTTTTTAATTTTAGAAAATTGGAACACCAGAACAAGATGCGTTTAGAAGAGATTTAACAATTAATTCATTATTTTATAATGTAAATGAGAATAGAATTGAAGATTTTACTGGAAATGGTATTGTTGATTTGAAATGTGGTATTGTTAGAACTCCTCTTCCACCATTGACAACCTTTTTGGATGATCCATTACGTGTACTACGTTCAATTAGATTTGCAACAAGACTCTACTATGCAATCGATCATAAATTGGTAGAAGCTGCATCAAACCCAACAGTAAAAGAAGCTCTTAAATCAAAAGTTTCTCATGAGCGTATTGGTATTGAATTGGATGGAATGTTAAATGGTCCAAGACCTGATTTGGCAATTCAATTAATTTATGAATTTGGTTTATTTGATCATGTTATTAATATTCCAGATTCAATTGGTATGAAAAAAAAGAGAAACAAAAGACAAATTATTATATTTTACATTTTATTTATTATTATTTTTTTTTTTTAGAAATACAAGATAAAGAATATAAATATAAATCAATATTAAATGTATTAAATATGATGAGATTTATAAATTGGGGAACACAAGCAGAAGAAGCTTCAACTAGAAAGACAAGATTATTGGCAAGTTTATGTGCAAATATTTATGGATACACATTCAAGAATCCATTGAAAAAGAACAAGGATACACCCATTTTACAACACGTCTTGGTAGACTATCTCAAAGTATCAAACAAGGAATGTGATGAAATTACAAATGTTTTGGAATGTGCTAAATTATTTAGACCATTGGTCAATCAATTCTACACCAACCATGTATTTTCTCGAAAGTCTGTTGGTTTGGTAATTTACAAGGCAGGTCCATTTTGGAAAAGTTCATTGGCAATTGCTTTGATTTCAGAATTGCCAGAATTTCAACATAATCTTGTATATCCCCTTCACAAGGAAGAAATTAATAATTCTCCATCTCATGATTTTTATCTTCATCTTTCACATCCTAATCATCATCATCCTCCTTGTAAGTTGCTTAAATAATTATTAAATAATAATTAAATAATAATTTTTTTTTTTTTCCCTTTTTTATAGTATGTGATGAATCAAAGGATATTGAAATTAAATATGATCAATTTTGTGCTACAGTAGCAAACCATGATTTGGTTGGAGTTTGGAATATCAAGAAATTATTAAATGGTAAACAAGTGATGGATATGCTTCAAAGAAAACCAGGTGAATGGTTGACACCACTATTACAAGATGTATTTGAATGGCAACTAGATAATCCTCAACTTGGTGAAAAGGAATGTAAAGAATATGTATTATCAAAATTCTCTCCTAAATAGAGAATAAAAAATAATAAAAAAAATAATAAAAAAAATTAAAAAAAAATTAATTTGAGCACTTTCGTTCGTTTTTTACTAGTAATTAAAGAAGAGATACTTTTACTTTACAGTATTATCAGATAGAGTAATAAAGAATGGTTCATACATCAAAACATAAAGAAAGATCATTTGAAGAGACTAGTAGAGGTTCATTAGTTCAACATGATGGATCAAGAGAAGAAAGACATAGAATTTTAGCTAAATCATTTCCTCTTAAATTAGCAATGTGGGTATGTAATGTACATGTGTACACTGCAGCGTACACAAACCTATATATACGTCAATAACGATGATCTAACTGATTACATCTTTGTAGGATTTCGGTCAATGTGATAGTAAGAAATGTACAGGTAGAAAATTAGAAAGATTAGGTTATGTTAAATCAATCAATTTAACAAACAAGTTTAAAGGAATTGTATTAACGTATGTAAAGTAGAGAATTGCAAGTTAAAGTGTTTATATTAACTTTTTTTTGATTTAGACCATCAGGAACTCAATCAATTGCACCATGTGATAGAGAACTTGTTCAAACACTTGGCATTTCAGTGGTTGATTGTTCATGGGCAAAATTAGATACAATTCCATTTGCAAAGATGAAAGGTGGACATGATAGATTATGTATGAAATTTATTCAATTGATTTAATATTTGTTATTAACAAATACCTATACTCTCTTTTTTCTAGTACCATTTTTAATTGCAGCAAATCCAGTAAATTATGGAAAACCATTTAAATTGACATGTGTAGAGGCTGTAGCAGCTTGTTTATATATTACTGGCTTTGAAAAGGAAGGCCATCAAATTCTTGGAGGATTCAAATGGGGTCCATCTTTCTACTCGGTCAACAAGGATTTGTTTGAGAAATACTCAAAGTGCACAGATAGCAAAGAAGTGGTCACTGTTCAAAACGAGTTTATCAAAAAGTGTGAAGAAGAGGCTTTACAAAGATTAACCAACCTAAATATTGTAGACGATGAATTTGGTTTGGCTATAAATCCAAATAGAAAATTCAATCAAATTGAAGTTGAAGATGAAGAAGATGATGATTCTTCAGAAGATGATGATGAAGAAGATGAAGATGATGAAGAAGATGATGGGGAAGAGGAAGAAGAAGATGAAGAAGAGGAAGAAAATGAAGATGATGATGAAGAATCAGAAGAAGAATCAGAAGAAGAAATAGATAGTGAAGAAGAAAAAAGACAATATAGAGAAAAGAAAGAACAACAACAACAAAAAAGAGAACAAAGAACACAACAAAAAGCAGAACAAAAACAAACAGCCAAACCAGCAGCTGCAACAAATAGAAAAAAGTATGGAAAATAATAAATAAATAAATAAATTGTTTTGTGTGATTTTTGGGAATTTAAAATATTTATTTTAAAATATTATTGCGACCATATATATAAACTATAATTATATATTATAATTTTTGTTTTTTTTATGGTTCGATACGACGTGGATCTCTTGGGAATAAGGAAGTCTTTCTAATGTTACCAAGACCCATGTAAAGCATGACAACACGTTCAAGACCAACACCACCACCAGCATGTGGAGATGCACCAAACTTGAAAGCATCGATATAGGCTTGGATTGATTGAATGTTGATACCGTGATTCTTGGCAGATTCCTCCAACATGACAGCATCATGGATACGTTGAGCACCAGAGCAGATTTCTTCACCACGCATAAAGAGATCGTAGGCATTGGCCAACAAGACATTGTTTGGATCTGGCATTGTGTAGAATGGACGAGCGGTACGGTAAAACTTGTCGATAATGTAAAAATCGACGCCATACTTTTCCTTGATGATCTTGCCAAGACGCTTCTCTTGAGAGGTGTTGATGTCGTTATCTACGACTTCTTCTCCAATCTCCTTGAGGAAAGCAGCAGCTTGGTCAAAAGTGAAACGTGGGGATGGACGAGTCCACTTGAATGGTTCATAACCATATTGTTGAGAGATAATGTCAATCTCCTTTTTGAAACGGGTCTCTAAACCTTCAAAGATCGAGGTCATCAAATTGTCGAGTTCGTCCAAAACTTCGTGATAGTGTTCACGGAAAGTCATTTCAATATCCAAACCTACAAACTCGGTCAAATGACGATGGGTGAATGAGTTTTCAGCACGGAAAACTGGACCAATTTCAAAGACACGCTCCATATCGGCACAGATAGCCATTTGCTTGTAGAATTGTGGGGATTGGGCGAGGAAGGCGTGAGTGTCAAAGTAGCCCAACTTGAATACAGATGCACCAGACTCTGAAGCAGAGCTAATCATCTTTGGTGAATGGATTTCAACAAAGTCACGTCCAACCAAATATTCACGGAACAATAAACCAACGGCCGATTGAAGCTTAAAGATGGCTTGGTGGGCTGGTACTCTAAGATCCAATACTCTATTGTCTAATCTCTTGTCTTGTGATACTTCGACATACTTTGAAGCTTCTGATTTCTTCTTTTCCAATTCTTCCTTTTGTTTTTCATTAAGACTTGTATTCTTTAATTCTTCTGATAATTTTGCAATTACCTTGTCCTAAATAAATAGAAAAAAATAGAGGTTAAAATTATTTGTTCCTTTTTCTTTTTCTTCTTCTTTTTCTTCTTCTTTTCTTTCTTACTTGTTCTTCAAGAATATGAATTGGTCTTGAAAGATCTTCAAGTTGTAATGGAATAATGTGAGCTTCAGAGACTACGAAAATAGAGGTGATATGTAATTCGACATCCTTTTGAGAGCAAGATTCGATTGGCTTTGGTACCTTGGAGATGGTACCTTGGACATCGACGATGGATTCCTTGGTGATGGAACCAGCAAACTTGACCATAGACTTGGAGTTTGAAGCATTCTTGGCCAAAACACCTTGAACGGTAAAGAGGGTGTCTCTGAGGGTCAAGAAACACAAGTTGGCACCTTGGAGACGTGATCCGTGTACACGAGCTCTAATTAAAACCTTTTGAGTGTCCTTTTCGATAGTCAAGTCTTCAACACGAGTGAATACCTTTCCTTCACGTGTTTGTGATTGAACCAATGGAGCCTTACCAAAGTTGTCACCACTGGTGGCACTGTCATCCTCTTCAACCTTTTCAACCTTTTTGGCTTGTGGTTGAACTTGTTTTTCTGCCTTGAAAGCTGCCTTTTTAGCATCCTTTTCAGCCTTCTTTTGTTCCTTCTTTAATGCGCTAGAAAAAAAGAAAAGTATAATAAACAAAGTAAGTATACTATAGTAGTAGTTTTTGAAAAGAGTTATTATTTATCAAAGAACTAGAATCTATGTCGTTTGATGAATATATATCTCTATATAATATTGTAAAGAAGGGGAAACCAACCTTTTGCTCTTTTCAGCATCAGCAGCTGCATTTGTATTTTCAATAGTTGACATTCTGTTGTTGTTGTACTGTAATACTACTTGATACTATATCTAAATGTTGAGTAATTAAGGTGTCATTTGATGTTCGGGTTCAACGATCATTGAAAAAAAAACAAAAATAAAAAAAATAAATAAATTATGCTTGGGAGAGGAACAAAGTAAGAAATCAATATGTGTTTCCTTCTTTTTGGGAAACATTAAATATATAATTATGAGTTTTGTTTGTTTGTTGTTATATATCTTTATGGTTGTTGTATTTTTATATTTATTTATTGAATTGGTTTAATCTGGATAATTTTAAAATGTGATAATGAACAAATGAATTAATTATTATTAATATATATATATTATGTAGACGGATGATCAATTTGTTTAAATGTTATAATTACCTTAAAGTGTAAACCTATCAATGAAAATACAAGACATTTGATATCTTGAATCAAATAGAAAAATACCTTTAATCCTTCTGGATCTTTACTCTTTTCAACTTCCATCAATGATCCAATTTTTGTTGTCTGTTGTGAAAGAAATAAATGATATTAATATTAATATCACAATTTCTAATAATATTATTGTTGTGACAAAGGTTTCACTTACAGTAAATGAAATGTGTTCGTTATTTAATACAATTTCCAATTCTTGTTTACCAACTACATCTGGTTCAGGCCATAACTTGTCGTCTTCTTGCATGACACCTGATTCTCCAATCATCTTTATCAAAACTTCTAAAACTGCTTTGCTTACAGTGACTAATATTATCGATATATCATTGTTGTTAGCTTTAAACCATCGTACAATCGTATAATCTCTCTCTCTATCTCTATCTATTTTTGCTTACCTTCTTTTCTAATGATTTGTTCACTTTTGTATCTAGAGTTATTTGCGTATCTTAACTTTCCTCCATTACGGAATTCAAGCTCCAAGAATTCATGACCAAACTTTCCTTTATGTCCAATACTTTTGATTCATTAATTGATTGATTGATTGATTGATTGATTGTTAAAAGTTAGTATCATCATATGATTCTTTGATTCATTCTTTCTGTGTTATTTACAACACAACATTGCAATGTGATGCCTAACATACTAATATCTCATATAAAAGTCTTCTGTTGGATCTTTCTTTGGTGTATCAACAACGATAGCATCACCAGTGGTTGTTGATTGTTCAACTGTTATTTCATCTTTGTTTTCTGTTTCCATTTCTCTATCAATCTATCTGTATTTGTGAATCGTCGCGTAGTATTATATTTATCTTTCCTCTCTCTTTACAAACAATAAATAAATATGATTTAATAGAATAATATACAATGGATTGAATCAACTAAACTAAAGATAGATAGACAGATCTTAAGGGTGTTGTAGTTCTATGGCTCTTTGAATTTTCGAAAATTTTAATTTAATTTGAACACAGAGGTGCTTATTCGTTTTTCGGAGTTGCATTATCACTTCATTTCATTCTTTAATCTACACATATACATAAATATAAATAGAAAAAGTAAATAAGATCTACTTTATAGAGACTATTAAAGTATATTAACTTGTTGTTTATATATATTTCTATGTAGATGACTCAATGGTTTCCAGAACATAAACCAATTTATGATTTAAATAAGAGTTGGGAATACAATTTAGAGAATGGACCATTTGTAGAAGGGTTTGTAAAGCAAGAACGTAAATGGGCACCAAAGGAGAAGTGGATTGACTTTTTAGGTGTTTGCAAGGTTGCTTCACCGTTGGGTGTACCTGCAGGACCATTGCTCAACTCTGCTTGGATTGATTTTGCTGCACAAGCAGGTTTTGATATCCTCACCTACAAGACTATTAGATCCAACCCATATAACGGACACGCAGTCCCCAACATTGTCTATATCGACGTTGAAAAGGGTCACCAGTTTAGTGCTGCCGACTCGGGCATCACCGTCAAGACATCGCCAACCACCCCAACCGATATGGACTCGTTGTCTATCACCAACTCGTTTGGTATGCCCTCCAAAGACCGTGAATACTTGTTACAAGATATCAAGAAAGCTAATGGTTTGTTGGCAGATGGACAAGTCATGATTGTATCGGTGACAGGTACATCACACTCGGCACACGAGTTTGTTAAGGATATGGTCGATGTTGCTAGAATCGCTGTAGAGGCCGGATCAAAGGTTGTAGAGGTAAATTATAGCTGTCCAAACGTTGTGACTGGTGAAGGTCAAATCTACAACAATCCAGACCAAGTCTATGAAATCTCAAAGGCTTTGGTCTCAGAGTTACAACCACACAACATTCCACTCGTCATCAAGGTTGGTGTACTCGAAGACAAAAACAAGATGGAAAAGCTTATGCTTCAAGCACACCGTGCCGGTGTCACTGCTATTGCCGGTATCAACACCATGTCGATGAAGGTTATTGATCGTGACACCAACGAACCTGCACTCGGACCAGGCAGACTCTCAAGCGGTGTTTGTGGCGCTCCTATCCGTCAGACTGCCATCGACTGGATCTCCCAAGCCCGTCAAGTCATCGACCAACACAAACTCCCTCTTCAACTCATCGGTTGTGGTGGTATTGTCCAACCACAACACTTTGACGACTTTTTAAATGCTGGTGCCAACTTTTGTACAAGTGCTACTGGTCTCATGTGGGATCCATATCTTGCTTTGAAATGGCATAATATGAAAAATTAGAGAATGAGAGAGGCAAACATAAACATAAAAGTAAAGTAATTAAAAAAGACAAAACAGAACAACAAAAGTTTTATTTGTACATTTTTCTTTTTCTTTTTTTTTTTTTAATTGTTTAATAGATCATCATCATCACTACCAAATTCAATGATGGGAGCATCTTGAACAGATGGTAGGACTAATGGATATTGGAGACGGGTAGCAAGATTACGATAGACAAATGATTGACGGTTGGTAGGTTGATATTTGAGTCTGATAGGATTACGATTTGGACTAGAGTAGATGAACTTTTGTCCTGGTTTACACACCAAATCACCTTCAATGTCTACTGGGAGGGGAGCTACGATACAGTTGACAATGACATTGACGTTACCAATGGATACACTGATAGTGGTTGGATCTCTTGCTCTTGGTTGCAACATGAATCTAATGCCTGTCAAGTCTCCGATAATGTTGAAATTGTTTTCTTGAATTGGTTTGATTGTAGCAACATAAAAGCCGACATTGACGAGACCGGTTGTGACAATACATTGAGCCGATCCTTTAGTACCATACACTGTAACGTGGATCTTGAATGGACCACCACCACCAATAATTTGAAGAGCTTGTAGACGAATCTCTATACTTTCACTGTCTGAAACAGATGGAGTCTTTTTACCGGAACTAAAGGTCAATACTCTTGAAGATACAATATCAATTAAATCATAGGAATAGGTAGGTGCTTCCATCAATTCAATACTATCAGTCTTGTAAAACCAAAATGTCTTGGTATCTCCATTGTTTAGTTGGATGGGTGGTAATACTCCCGATCCTGCAATCGATGTTGTCCATCTCAATGATTCTGGATTTTGATAATATGGTAATATTATATAACATGTCATTGACATGTTACCAATTTGCATAAAATAATCTGGTGCTATAAATATTAAATAATAATAATTAATTAATAAATATTATTCTTTTTCATTGTTTCTATTCTAATAATTACCAGGTTGACCAGTAGTTTTTTCAATATAATAAAGATATTCAGTAATTCTCCAAAGTTGATGAATTAATCCACCACCATAAACAGCCCAAGTTTTTGGGATTAGGTCATAGATTAGACCCAATTGTGGTTCGATTGGGACTGGACGAAGATCAACTGATTGTGCCCATGAAGAAAAGGTATTCTTTCCAAACTTGTCGGGAGAGAATGCACCTGGACTACCACCTTCGGTGATGATGGTAGAGTGTTGACTGTTTGATGAGAATTCTTGACGTGATTCTTGTGATACTGAATTGTCGTAGGATCCAGATCCACTGGCACTGACCGACCCAATGGGTGCCGATGCATGGACTGATAGTGACAACTCTGCATTTGCTTGTAACTCACTTTGAGTGGTGGTCGATGCATAGTAATTGGATACAATGGATACCATCTTTAATGTTCCACCCATTACTGCACTCTTGATGTATGCAGTACCGTACTTGATCATGACTGCTTTCATCTTTTCGACAGAGTTGGCTTGAACGAGATCCCTAAGGAATAAATGGTGTAGTTTGATATCACTCTCGGTGAGGATGACTTTACTTGTCGAACATTTGACTTCTGATACGATAAACGAACCTTCTGATTCTTGTTCATGTTGTGATGCCATTTGAACGGATTGGTCTTGTGAATAGGCTGCTGAAGCTCCGACAGAGTATCCCCAGAATCCACCAGATGCAGATGCAGATAGAGATAGACCAGATTTGATTGCCATCTCTGATGCAATTGAACTTGATGTTTCGTAGAATGTCGATTGACTAGAGTAGGTACATTTTGGTGCTGGTGTACCACTCAAACCATATGGAATGGTATAGACTAGACCACGATAGAGATCGTGTACAGTAGAGAATGGTTCATCCTCGCAATACCCAAAGTTAAAGATACGAGTATCTTTACTCTTTCCAGTTAGAATATCAACACCATGTCCAAACACATCAATACCTGGTAAAGCATACAAGTATTGATTGTTTAACAATGATCCGAGTAATTCATTGGTTTTGTAGATTGGATCAATCTTGGTTGGTGGAGCCAATTCCCTACAAGTCTTTGTCAATTCCATAAAACAATCAAATGGACATGCATGTGGTGAATCTTCATTACAAGCTCCATCACCACAAGATGGATGAACGTTTTGTAAATCAAAGTTGGATAAATCGGTACTACCTCTTCCTTTATCCTTTGGACAATAAAACTTTGAATTTACATTGGCTTCATTTGAATTATAAATATTATCTCCACATTCTAAAAATAAATAAATAAATAAATAAATAAATAAATAAATAAATAAATAAATTATTAGTATGATGTTATTTAATAATAAATTAATCTTTTTGTTTTTTTTAACTTTCTTACTATTAATTGAATAAAATGATTCAAAGTTTAAATATTTGTTATTGATTTTTTGTTTGATTGAGAATGAACTGTTTGGATTAACTGGATTACAATTGAAATCAACTTGAAAGATAGAGGCGGTGGAAGTGTTGGAGATTCTAAGAAGATATTTGTAGTTTCTAGATGGACCTTCAACAATGATTAATTCCCTTTTACCATTGACAATGAGGACTATGGAGCAAGAGGTGGCTTTGATGAGCAGATGGTTCTCGTTGCTTGTTGGCTTGGCGTAAAAGATGAGGTGACCGTACTTGATGGTGGACGATGCTGGGATTTGAGCAAACTCGACCATGAGGTGTGGTCTTGTGGTGAGGGGGATGGGGGTTTGAGGTTCATAGACCAACGAGGTGTTGGGGTAGGTACACGAGCAGTCATGGGGACAAGAGAAACAATCCTCATTGATTGGATTACATATAGTGTCATTGTCACAGGCACGGTCTGTCGATGGTGGATGGATACGTTGGTAGGCTTTAAGTGCAGTCTCACCGAGAACAGCTGTCACGGCATCAGCACAATTAAACCAAATGGAAGATGGAGGTTTACGGCAATTCTCAGTAGAGGCACTACCACATTCAACAGTGACACCAGTTCCAATCGATGACAGTTGGTCAGATACCAATGAAGATGAAGGGCCATTGAGGATGATTCGGTGTGTTGGATATCCGTAGCATAGCAAATGAGTGGACTGCAAATGGAGTCTTGAAGATTGCACGTACACCATGTCACTGGTCGATTGAGAGATACTGGCATGGACCATAGATCTAGTGAGATGGGCAGTCGAGTCATCACCAAGATACAACGCAGCTCCCGTAGCAGCCTTGCAATGTGCAAAGATGGTGTTGACCGTTGTCAAAGTAGCTCCTTGTACCACCGACACACCTCCTCCAACATTTTGTTGACATTTATAGATCACAAATCCAGTAAGTTTAAACTTGGTATCAGGACCCTTCACCAAGAATGCTCTTCCACTTTCTTGACAGTTCACTACTGCCATTGTATCCATTTTACCCAAATCTTGAACATTCTCTGTCATGTGATCATCTCTTGCTGGGTTAATTGTTCTAAAGAGAGAGAGAGAAAATAAAAGGGATTAATTAATTAATATATGTCTTTGACAAATAAATTAAATTGTGTACATACGATATAGATAAAGATATTCCATTTGATATCTCTAATTCTTTATTCTTTACACCAGAATAAATACCAGGTGCTACCATAATAGTAGCAGATGTAACACCTGATTCAGTTACAGTATCAATAGCATCTTTTAAATTACTAAATGATTGTGAAGCATTTCTTCCACA
Organism: Cavenderia fasciculata; assembly: GCF_000203815.1. Lineage (NCBI taxonomy): Eukaryota > Evosea > Eumycetozoa > Acytosteliales > Cavenderiaceae > Cavenderia > Cavenderia fasciculata. The sequence continues at coordinate 2,728,181 of NW_004457735.1, forward strand.
TGCATATAAACATTGTGATCTATAGTCTACATAGATTGTAAACTGTTGTTGTTGTTGTTGTTGTCGTGTTGTAAAACTAGCTAGATTGTTTACATCAGAGAACTGATGTGATTGTACAAGTCCAAGTTGACTAATTGATAGGACTAACAATAAAACACTGAATAGTATCATAGTGTTTGTGTTTGTCCCCATCTTTGTGAATTTTTCTCTCTCTTTTTTTTTATGTGTGTTAATTTTTTTAGGAGGAGGGGATTTTAATAAAGTGATTCAAAACCCAAGACCTTTGATCACTTTGTCAATGACCATCAAGAAAAGAGTCGGTTAATTTAATTCATTTTAATTCAATTTAAATAAATATTGGTGTTATTACAAATATCTTCCTCTTCTTCTTTTTATAACCAAAATAATAATATTAATAAGAATTATGATTTTTGGGATAGTTTGGTTTTTATGGAAATATTATTATTATTTATTTATTTTTTGTAGTTATTTGTTATTTTTATTTATTTAGAGGTCAAGATCTGAATCTTGATCATCACCACCACCACTAATAATTGGGTCATCATTATTAACACCTGGATGAATTAATTGATCAACTTTGAAACGTTGAGAAAGGTTACGATAGGATGTGGCGGTGAGACGGTTGGATGGATCATAGAGTAAAGTGATTGGTCTCATGTTGGCAAGTGCATAAATGTACTTTTGACCTGGATAACAAACCCTGTCTAGAGGATTTGTGTTGGCCAGGCAATGTTGGATGACATTGATATTATACAATGTGATTTGCATTGAATTGGGGTCTTTGGCTCTTGGTCTAATTGATAGACGGATACCTACCAAATCACCGATATTGTTGTTATTGTTTTCTTCCATTGGATTGATTTGAACGGAATAGTAGGGCGAGTTACGATGGGTACTGATGGTTTCACTGTACTGGCTAGATCCTCTAGTTCCATAGACAGTGATGTGGAATCGATAGGGTAGCGTGGGCTTTGAAGCAATCAACACGTAAAATCGGATTTCTATTTTAGCTTCGGGTGGAGTTGGTGTGAGAGCTTGTGGAGCAAATTGGAACATTCTAGAAGACACCAAATCAACGAGGTCAATTGAATATGCCGATGCCGTAAGCAACAAGATTGGTTCAGTCTTTGCAAACCAAAATGTAATAAATTGTTGAGACTTTATACGTATCGCATCGGAATGTTCCCATGGATATTGTCCCATCTTTACATAGTTGCTTTCATCCTTTGGTGAATCTGAGAATATAACATAATTGGTAACTGGATAATTAAGATTATCTCTAAGTCCCATTAAATTAATTTCTGGATCTAAAATAAAAAATTAAAAAAATAATTATTAATAAAAGATGTCGTATTATTATTCTTTGTTTTTTTTTGTTTACCTTTTAAATTTGTAACTTTGTTTAAGAAATAAATATATTCAGTAATTTTCCAAAGATCGTGGATTGTAATATTTGGATCGGTTGGGAATCTTTGATAGACTTTCCAAGTTTTTGGGATGAGATCAGAGACGAAACCAAATTGCGGGTCGATTGGGACTGGACGAAGATCGACTGTTTCAGCCCATGAAGAAAAGGTATTCTTGCCAAACTCATCGGGAGAGAATGCACCTGGACTACCACCTTCGGTGATGATGGTAGAGTGTTGACTGTTTGATGAGAATTCTTGACGTGATTCTTGTGATACTGAATTGTCGTAGGATCCAGATCCACTGGCACTGACCGACCCAATGGGTGCCGATGCATGAACAGATAGTGACAACTCTGCATTTGCTTGTAATTGACTTTCAGTGGTGGTTGATGAATATTGATTCGATACAATGGATACCATCTTTAATGTTCCACCCATTACTGCACTCTTGATGTATGCAGTACCGTACTTTTCCATAACTGCCTTCATCTTTATGATGGTAGTTGCCTTGACGAGATCCCTAAGGAATATGGGATGGAACTTGGTATCACTCTCGGTGAGGATGACTTTACTTGTCGAACATTTGACTTGGGATACGATAAACGTACCTTCTGATTCTTGTTCATGTTGTGACGCCATTTGAACGGATTGGTCTTGTGAATAGGCTGCTGAGGCGCCAACAGAGTATCCCCAAAATCCACCAGATGCAGATGCAGATACTTGTAATCCCGAACGCATTGCCATCTCTGATGCAATTGAACTTGAAGATTTGTAGAATGTCGATTGACTAGAGTAGGTACATTTTGGTGCAGGTGTACCACTCAAACCATATGGGATGGTATAGACCAGACCACGATAGAGATCGTGTACAGTAGAGAATGGTGTATCCTCGCAATACCCAAAGTGTAAGATACGAGTATCCTTACTCTTTCCAGTTAGAATATCAACACCATGTCCAAACACATCAATACCTGGTAAAGCATACAAGTATTGATTGTTTAACAATGATCCTAGTAATTCATTGGTTTTGTAGATAGAGTCAATCTTGGTTGGTGGAGCAATTTCCCTACAGGTCGTTGTCAATTCCGAGTGACAGTCATACGGACATTCTTGTGGATTATCTTCATTACACATATTGTCACCACAAACTGGTTGAATACTTTGACTTCTAGAATCAATCGCATCTTTATCTTTTGGACAAAAGAATCTTGATGCATAATATGATTCTTGATAATTATAAATTCCATCTCCACAAACTATATAGAGAAAGAGAAAATAAAAAGAAAATATAATTAGTTTATCATTTCAATACTTTTTTTTTACTTTCTTTTACGTACTATTCATTGAATAAAAAGCATCTAAATATTTATATTGATCATCTATGGGATCTCTATACTTTATAGAGAATGAACTATTTGGATTATTATCATTACAAGTAAAGTAGACACGAATCTTGGCTGGAAGTGGACTTTCAATGAGGTGAAGGTTGAATTTATAGGCTTGATAGGCACCCTCGACAATTGAGAATTCAAGTTTTCCATTCATCATGAAATCCAGTTTACAAGAGTCTGCTTCAACCATGATACGATTCTTTTGGTGCTTTTGACGAATATATGCCTCAAGATTTCCAAATTTCGGTGCTTGTGGATAGACATGTGGACGATCAATCATCTTGAATCCCTTTGGATAGGCACCTTGACTAAGTAGATACGAGTTTGGATGATTACATGAACAATCGGTTGGGCAATTAATACAATCCTCTTGTGCAATATCACATATAGCATTATGATTACATGTTGATGCAGTTGATGGTACTCTTAACATTATTGGTGATTTTAATATAATATCATTACTTATTGCTAAAAAAAGAAAAATAAAAAAGAAAAAAGAATATTAATATTTTGATTATTTGTTAATATTAATTATTTAATATTTCTAACATACTAAGAAGAGTTTCAAATGAACAATCATATGACATAACTTTTGGTATATGACAAATAGATGCGTGGCATTCAATAATACTTGATAAACCAATAGATGAAACATCATCAGTTATAAAGGAGGCGAGTTGATATGGTAAATGACCAATATAGGCACGTTGGTTTCCAGAGTTGTTTGGGTCACATGGAATATGTGATTGTAGGAAATGTACTCTGGCAGAGTCAACCTCAAAGACTGGTGATCTAACAGATGCACCATTACCAAAGAACAATGTCTTTGTAAGGTATGCAGTACTGTTACCTTGGACATACAATCCACCACCATTGACTGCCATATTATTGGCTATAATGACATTGGCTGTTGTCAAGGTGGCACCTTCGATAACCGATATACCACCACCTCGGAGATGATGACCATTGACAATGACAAACCCAGTAAGCTTTAAATGAGTTCCTTGTCCTCTAACCAAGAATGCTCTACCACTACTTTCACAATCAATAAATACCATTCCCGATATACTACCAAATTGTGTTAATGTATTTGGTTTACTATCTTGATGTCCTATTATTGTTCTTGTAAATAAAAAAAAGAAACAAAAAAGAGAGATAAGTTAGAAAAGCTAAAGAGTACTTTAGAAAGTATATATTATTATTATTATTACATACGATATTCTTAATGATAAACCATTTGATATATCCAATTCTTTATTCTTTACACCAGTGTATTGACCAGGTTCAACCATGATAGTAGCAGATGTAACACCTACTGCTTCTTTGATAGTATCAATAGCATCTTTTAAATTACTAAATGGTTGTGACACATTTCCACATGCATGTAAACATTTTGATCTATAGTCCACATATATAGTAGACCCAGATAATAATAATTGATTGGTTGTAGTAGTAAATGATGCTATAGTATTAACATTACTATTATGACTATGACTATCATCATCATCTTGACCAAATATTAAACTTGGCAATAATAAAGTGATTATTAAAAAAATAAATAAACTATGTGTGTGTAGTTGTAGTTTCATTATTATTTTTGTTAATGTTTATCTCTCTTCTACTATGGACGTACACACACACAAACATGCATGTTCTTATGTAATGTACAACTAAACTAAACTAGACTATTATTATTATTACGACGACGGAAGAATATCAACAACAAGAGAGAAACACAAAACAATTAAACGTTTGATGGTGTCATTACCGCCGTGATTTTAGCTCTTCAACGAAGGTACCCTTGACACCTGTACCACCAATCAATCATTATTATTATTATACCCGCTATGTAATATCTTTGCGGTAGTCTATTATCAGACGAAAGAACGTGTAAATAATGGGTAGGTAGTTGTGCAATCTGGCTAGCCATTTGGATGATCAAAATTATGAAACTTGGTCAGTGGGTTTGATGCAAATTGAATCGACACCCTTTTCAAGCAGTTGACGATCATGTGATGGGTTGCCGCCTTTTTAGAGCACGTCAAAGCTGCTTGACCACACAGGGAACGACAGTGTGATATTCGCATGAATGGCACGTGCATCACATTAAATGGTTCTCCAACCGACACAACTACCTTCCTACGCCCTAAATTGGCGGGTATGATCACACCATCGTTGTGTTTAAAAGATATTAACACCAAACACCATGTTCCTCACAAGAGGATACACACACAAACAAGACCAACATCATCCATCATCAACTACAATTAATATTTCTTTACAAAGAGAAAAGAGAATAGAGAGATAATAATATCAAGATGAAGCTAAGATATATACTTTTAATATGTATCTTGCAACAATTGATCTATTGTTCATATTCTACTAGTATGTGTAACAAAACATAAGAACTGATATCTATTTCTATCTTGTCTCTAACTATTATTTCTTTTTCTATTTCTATTTAGGAACATTTTATTTACAACAACCAGGATTTGAACCATGTCCATCAACAGTAACATGTGGAGAAAGAGAAGAATATCCATTTAGTAGTATATCTGAAGCACTAAGAGAAACAGCAAAATATGCAAATGAAAAGAGAGTATTTATGTTTGGCAAGGGAGAGTATACGGGTGCCGACAATTTCGATCATCACATCAATGGAGGAGATGTAGAATTTATCAATCCAACCTTTGACGTTCGTACAGTGATTATTGAATGTTCATCAGTCTATCCACCAGTGTTTACCGTGACCAATGCATCGTTTGTTTTGCGTGACATTACCATCAAGTATTGTGGAGGAGCCTTTGCCCCAGTAGTCTTTGAAAACTCTGTTGGTACACTTACCAACGTCCAATTTGACTATACCACCGGTAGTCTTGCCACATCTGTCTATGTAGGTCAGAAAAGTTCGGTACAAGTGATTGGTGGTCGTTACAATGCCGGTATCTATCCAACTCGTCCTTTCATCCGTACAAGTGGTCACTCAGAACTTGATATCCTCCAACTCAACAGTAGTATGTTGGACATGTCAGTTACCAACTATCTCCAACTCGAACAACCAATGGTCATTTGTCAAGACTCTCGTGTCACTGTAGACTCTTCATCGTTTGCTCGTTACTCTTGTCAATCTGGATGTAGTGTCATTGCCACTAGCACAGGTACCAATATTTGTCCCATCTATTACAGTGTACCAGAACCAATATTCAAGTATGAAGGTGTTGGATCTACCTATCAATGCATAGATACCAAATGTGGTGATCAGAAATGTGATCCATATGAAGTATTTTTCTGTAGTACTGATTGTCCCAACACCATCTTTGAAGGATTGACACCTGGTTTCTATACCGAGACCTTTTTCTCTACCAATTGTCGTGCCTCTATCGAAATTATTGGTGAACCAGTCATCAGCGACTTTTTAAACGCCTATCCCGAAGGTTATGCCACTCTCTTTGCCTACTTTAGAGTTCCATCATCCAAGGTCTACCAATTCACAGCAGAATCCAACGATATTGAAGCCGTCATTGAAATTGACAATGCTCAAGTCTATCATAGTTCCGAAGAATCCTCCAATGGTTCACCTGCAACCTTTGAACGTTTTATTGAAGGTCCAGTCGTCCATAGTATCAAAATTACCCTATTTACTAAACCATTTAGTAATTTACGTTCATTTTCTTTAAAATCTGATAAATCTATTAATTATTTTTATTCAAAAAATAGTAAGAAACAAATAGAAAAAATAGAAATAGAAAAAAAAAAAGATAAGATTAATATATTAATACTTTTTAATTTTAATTTTTATTTTCTATAGAATGTGGAGATGGTATTAAAGATAATGGAGAAGTATGTGTTTATGATGAAAAAGGATGGACATCACAAGCATCATGTGGTGATGGTATTTGTAATGAAGTTAATTTTGAATCATGTTTTGTAGATTGTCATGCACAATTTACTACAACATGTAGTGCTACCAATGTACCAGATAATCATTTGTCACCAGGATACACCATCAATGATGACACTTTGGGAGATATGATTTCAAATCAACAAATCTGGCATTTACCAGGTTCTGAACATTTGTCATCTGGTTTTGATATTGTAAAGGGTGAGGAAGGTGCTCTTCCAATCTTTTATTTCGACTATTGCACCAAAGAAGAAAAGAACCTCTTACAAGATGTCTATCGTCAATCCATCTATGAATTACCAGAAGAATTGACTGGTGGTGTTCATCCAAAATGTACTTTTGATACAAGTCAACAAACTCATTCAAGTATTTCTCAATTTAGAACTGAAAAGTCTCAAAGTACAAGTATGCAAGAAAAGAAAAGAAAAAGAAAAAGAAATCTAAATAATTCAAACAAATTATTAATTCTTTATTTATTTTTTAGGCTTTAATATTGATGGTAGTGCAGGAGGAGGATGGGGAGGATATAGTGCACAAGTTGCAGCATCTTATTCAAAGGATAGATCAGTTAATCAAGCCATGTCATTATCGACTAGTGCAGAGTCGACAGTCATTTCAACCAGTCTTATTTGTACAACATCATCTGTAGAGATGGTTAAATATACATTCCATCCATCGTTTTTAAAGGAATTGGCATCGGTTAAATTCTCTCGTGACATGTATGAAGTAGTCAAACGATATGGTACTCACTTTTATCAGACTGCTGTGCTTGGAGGTTCGTTGAAACAATTGACAGTGATTGATAAACAAACCTATCAATCTGAATCATCTACCTCGTGGCAAGAAAGTTCACAGCGATCATTCTCTGCATCTGCATCTGCTCCCGTCATGCAAGCAAGTGGTCGTTATGCCGACACGTCTGATTACACTGTATCTGGTGAACGTCAAGAATCAATGGAATCAAAGTCATCTAGATCAAGCGTCGAGGTGCTCGGAGGAGAACCAGGATCCTATTCACCAGACTCTCCCAACCAAGGAAACATGTTACAATCTTGGGCCAAGAGTTTGGACTTCCTTCCCGTGCCAGTAGAATACAAACTCAGTCCCATTAGAGATATTCTACCAGACGATTGGAAGAATGCCGATGGTAACAGTATCAAGGATCTATGGATGCAAGGTGAGACCCAGTACTATGAAGAGAATGCATTCTTTGGTGCCGTTGGTGTGTCTGGAGCCATCTTTATCACCATTACACCAGAGATGCCCACCGAGCAATTTACCACTCCCCAAGTCGACCCTGCCGCCTATGTTAATGTCCATTGGAAGAATGCCAAGGGTGAGCTTGTTACTACCCGTGTCGACCTCGAGGGAATCATGACCACCACCACCAAAGATGCCATTCCCATGATGATCGATTTCAGTCAGAGCGAACAGGCCCCCGACATTTATCAATGGAGTAAAAAGGCCTTTACCAACAAAACCGCTGTCTGGAACTCCCCCATCCCCAAACAACATTATCATCCAAGCATCTACACCTCTCGTATGCCATGGCGTGTCAACTTTAACCTCGCCAGCAAAGACAACTTTTTCGAATCCACTCAAAAGCCAACCATCACCCACAAACTGCCCACCCTCCCAACCACCAAACGATTCGAATTCCACTTTGTCGATTTCAAGGGAAGTCGTGGATTCAAAGTTGACAATACACAAAATGTTGTCACTTCTCAATATATTGACTTTTATCTTACTAGTTTTGGTCATTACTGGAGTGACTATCCATCGTATCTCGTCAGACCCGGTATAACAAGATGCAAGTCTGATTCTGATTCTATTGCCCAGGTTATGGAATGTCTCTACAAGACCACCAAGAAATACGATACCTTTACCATGTATCGTGGAGCTGTTAACGCTGCCAACCCACACATCTCTGTTCAATACGATTACAATGCCGTCAAGACAAGAACCATCGATTGGTGGTCCAAGGAATTCAAGGCCTACACTGGAGCCAACAAAAACACCCTTGCCTTTACAGCACAAGATTACTATGGCTCTCAGTTTAGACTTGCCTGGGTCATGGTCTTTGAATCTTCATCCTCTTGGTTGAGACCAATCGTTGGTTATACCGCCCCTAGATCCATGTCTTCATTCATCACCCCTCGTCTTTTTGCAAATGCAACCAATGCAAACACTGCCATTCCCTTGCCATCTGTTAAATTACAACCTCTTCGTCAATTGAATGATTTTGATTTCTTTACTACAAATTATGGTTTATTTGATTAAAAAAAAAAATTAATAAATAATAATTAAATCAAAAAAAATCCAAATTTAATAATGGATCAAATCATTCATTACTTTTTCTACAACAAACGAATCAATCAAATCAAACAATGGGATTAATCTTTTCAAATTGGAAAAGAATATCGTATCTTTAGATGCTGCTAGAAAGACTACACTTTTTTATCGTTTAAAACTAGGAGAGGTAGGTTGTTGTAATATACCTGCTATTGGATACAATGTTGAATCTAAAGAATACAAGTAAATTTAATCTTTAATATGGATGAATTAGTTTATTATATTATATTTTTTCTGGAAATATAAACTTTACAACTTTTGAAGTTGGAGGTCACAAAAGGATTAGACCATTGTAGAAACATTATTATTCAGGAATATTGGCTGTTATATTTGTTGTAGATGCAGCCGATAGAGAAAGAGGCAAAGAATCAATTAATGAATGCGATCAATGATGAACTTCATCATCATTGAGAGATTCAGTTTTACTCATTATGGCCAAAAAAATGGATGATCCAAATGCATTATCAGTGGCACAATTAACTGATCAATTGGGATTACACAGTCTTAAACGAAAATGGCATGTGCAACCAACAGTTGCTATTAGAGGTGATGTTTTGGATTGGTTAAATAAAACTCTTAAAAATCAAATTAAATAACCATGTTTTTCCTATGAGATTTAATGGAAATCGATGAAAATTGGATAAATGTATCCACCGATGTGGGGAACATGGAAATGACAAAACAAACTTTTTCGGGGACTACCTGAAAAAAACAATCAACTTTTTATAGGTTTTTCCTATGAGGATTCAACGGAAATGAATGAAACTTGGTTAGAAATGTAGCCACCGATGTGGAGAACATGGAAATGAAAAAAAAACCTTTTTCGGCCAACCTTAAAAAAAGAAGAAAAAATTTTTTTTTTTTACTACAAAAGTGTATTTTAGATTTATTTGATTTAATTGGTTGGCGCAAGATTTCTCTTGTCCCTGTACAGATTATTAGTTTAAATAAATGTTGTTATTATTTTTTTTTTTTTTTTTATATGTGTGTTTGTGTTGAGTTGCAATCATTTGTGTTGGAGGTTGGAGGCTTAGAGCTTGTTGTTATTGGCGTACATTATTGTCTTGTTTAATCTATTATATTGATTCCTTATTTCATCATGTGTTATCAGCTTGTGTTCATCGATGGCAGGCAAATTTTTTTTTTTACTACAAAAGTGTATTTTTGATGGCAGGCAAAAGAAGAAAAAATAACAGGAACTTTATCGACATCTGCAGGGTTCGAACCTGCGCCTCCGAAGAGAATTGATTTCTAGTCAATCGGCTTAGACCACTCACCCAAGATGCCTTGGTTGAAGCTTTTTTGCTTCTAGGCCTTTTATATGGAAAAATTTTCCCCCTTTTTTTGAATAGTAGAACTAGATGGGTAGGGGTGGGTGGTGTGCCATTTATAATAGACCAAGGTGGTTGGGGAAATGAAGAAAATAAAACCATCATTCATGTTCGATATTAATATCTTAGTTATAATTCATTTTTCGGTCGTTTCGGTTTTTTAGATGAAAACATACGGAAAGAGAGAGATACTATCTATCTATCTATCTATCTATCTATCTATCTATCTATCTATCTCTCTATCTATCTATCTATCTATATAAATTTTACATTCATTATTTAGCTCCATCCACCATCCATTCATGTGACCACAAACAACTTCAGATCATTTAAAATATTGTTGCATTCATATTTAAATATACATATATCACAATAATTGATTCAGTGTATCATGGATGTAATGAATGATATTAATAAATAATAATAAATTAAGGAACACTATTTTTTTTTAAGAGTAAAATATAATTCTTAATCTCTTTTACAATTCTTGGTTATAGCTCCATCCACCTACTATTCATCGAGGCCCATCCCCAGGGCCCACAGCAGATCCTTTTATTTTGATGGAGAATGAAAGGAGATGATAGACCAAAATTTCGTCAACCTTCCAACAGCTCCCTAAGCGCGTGGAGGATGACACCATGGACCAGGGTATTAGGATGATAAACCAAGGGCCAACGGGGTCAAAATATCTACAACATTCATGAAGCTCGCTGCTGTTATTTTATCGGGGATTGTAAAAAATCTATTTTAAAATTTATCGGGGCTTTACAAATCATTGATACAAAAATCTGCTAACTCTCTTTTTATCCACATCCTTCATCACCATCAAACCATTCATTCACTCTTATTTTCTTATTTAAATTTTATACAATTGTTTACAAAAATGAAGATAATAATAATATTAATTCTATCTATAATAGTATCAATTTATGGTACAATCAATGGACAAGCAGTAGGATGTAAAGGAACACTTAACGACTATGCATTGTGGACAGAACAACCAACACCAGTAGCAGAAGTAGCCAATGGTAAATTATTTGTTACAGGTCCAGAAAACAACACTGTCAACGTCATACATGTCTATGGTACACCCTATCAAATGGGTTATGCTCATGGTCAACTTTTAGCACCCAAGATCCAAAAGATGATTCCCTTGTTTTTCCAGTACGGTGAACTTAGTATTGCACAGTTTGTAGAAAAGTTCTCAGACAGAATCCCCAAGGTATTGCTTGAAATCATCGAGAAACTTGGTCTTGAAGCTGCTTTGGACTACATCATTGAAGAGACACGTCCATTCACACCACCCTATTTCTATGAAGAGCTAAAGGGGTTGGCCGACGGCTCTGGAGTCAGCTACACCCTTTTGCTTCAAGTCCATATGTTCCCCGAGCTTACCAAGGCTGCCTGCTCGATCATTGGAGCATGGGGAGATGCCACCGACGAAGAATTTAGACTGTTGCAACTCCGTGCCTTGGACTGGGGACTTTCTAGCCCGTTGAATGCCTACCCCATGGTCATCGTCTACCATCCACAAGCTGGCAATGGTAACCCATTTAGCGTGTTGGGTTGGACTGGTTTCATTGGTGCTTTGACAGGTTACTCTCGTAATCTAGGTATTTCACAAAAAGTTTGGCTCATGTATGACGGTGAATACAAACATGCCGGTATTCCATTCTATTTCATTCTCCGTGACATGCTCCAATACGACAACACCGTCCAAGAAGCCATCACTAGAATCCAAGATGCTCACCGTACCTGTTCCATCTTTTTGGGCATCGGATCCAACTCTACCATGACTGCCGACGTCGTCGAGTATAGTTATAGTTATGTCAATATCTTTAATGATACCACCCCATTCCCAGGCTACAAACCATCACCACCACAACATCCCATTCTCAAGGATATTGTCTATGTTGACCGTCACCCTCAACCCTCCTCGGACCCATGTCTTGCCAGTCTCTTGCAAACCTACTATGGAGCCATTTCACCGCTAAACATTATCGACACTGTTTCACAATCACAAACTGGTGATCTTCACATTGCCATCTACGACTATTACAACAACCAAATGTACGTCTCGGTTGCTGCCACCACCGTTACCGATTACCCATTCCCACCAGGTACAGTCATCTCTCCTGCCTTTGCCAATCAATTCATTCAATTAGATATGAATACATTATTAACTTTACCTTATTAAATTAATAAATTAATTAATAAATAAATCTATATATTTCCAATTTATTCCTTAATAATTCTTTTAATCTTTTTTAAAAATCGCTTTCATCTCTTTCTTCAAAATATACTCCTTCCTACAAAAATAAATTAAATTAGTTTATATATATTCTTTTTTCTTCTTCTTTCTTTTCTTTTTTCTTTTCTTTCTTACTTCAGTTTGCCATTTATTATCATTATCTTTTTTAGCAATACCACAAACTTCCATTTGACCTGGAATTGGATGTTGATATTTAGCGTTTGGATTTGCATGAAGATAAAACTTGGTGTCCAAGTGATAGAGACGAATTGGTTGACCACGCATCCAAATATCAGAACCATCAATGGTTTCAACACGCCAGTTGTCACCGCCATCACCTTGACCTTCTTCACCAAAACAACTGACTTCATTGTTCTTGGTGAGTGGAGAGACGGCAGCATGACTGTGCAAGTTCTTTTTAGTATTCAAATGAAGTAATCTAATAGTGTCACCCTTCTTTACAACCTTTCCTTGTGGTTGATTCTCTCCGTGTGCACCCTTGATTACCCATAAACTGTTTGGATCGTTACCATCGGCAAACCCAGTCACCGATTGCTGTCCACTTCCTCCATTACCACTACCATAACTAACCTTGTGTGAATGTAATCTATATTTTGAATTTGAATGTAATAATTTAATTATACTACCATATGTTACTTTTGTTACTAAAAGAAAAGAATAAAATAATAATCGAGTATATTAGTATCCATGAACCTATGTTTATATATCATATCATATCATATATATTTGTAAAACACTTACTAGCATGATCTTCATATTGATCACCTTCATTTGCAGAGATAATATTAACCAATACTAAACAACTAATAAACAATAATAACAAGTATTTAGAACTTAACATTCTCTCCTTTCTCTTTCTATCTCTCTATTTAATAATACAACAACAAACAAAATCGACTAAAATGAATATGAAAATAGATTTGCTCAAAGACGATGACGATGCAGGGGTTTTTTTTGCAAACTAGTTTTTTTTTTTGTTTATACATATTATTATTGTTACTTTTTATTAGTTTCATAATCTTTTAAAAATTCTATAGTTTCAGAACGACCATAACGAGTTGCTATAGATAGAGGAGTATCACCATCACATAGTTTGGTGTGGTCGGCACCTTTTTCGAGGAGGATACGACAGATGGCAGCTTGGCCGTGACGCGCGGCAATGTGAAGTGGGGTGGCTCCCGATTTATTGGCCTGATCAACTGATTTGGCGTTTGGGAACTTTTTAAATAACTCTTCGATGACTGTTAATCGACCGTGTTGGCAGAGTACGTGGAGGGTGGTGTTGCCATCGGTAGAGAGTGCAGCGTCGACGTTGACGTTGCTGTGTTCCAAGAGTGCGGTGACTGTGTTTTCGCGGTGACGCGCAGCTGCCACATAGAGGGCTGTGGAGCCGTCGGTGGTCAGTGCGAGGTTGGGGTCGGCGCCAGCCTGCATCAACATGTCTACAGCTTTGATGATACCATTCTGTGCGGCAATGAGAAGTGCAGTAGCACCATCTGGAGCACGGTCATTGACCTTTGCCTTGGCTTTAAGTAGTCTTGTCATAATACCAAACTTTGCAAATTGTGTAGCCACCATCAAACAACTATACCCACCACGTTTAATGTTTGGGTCGGCGTCCAAAGACAACAAGACGGTGACAACATCTTCATTGGCCGTTTCAGTGGCGACGTAGAGTGGTGTAGCACCCTCTTGATCCAATTCAATATTTACATTGAGACTGCCACGATCCACTATACGTCTGACAATCTGTGGATGGTTGTATTGACACGCTCCAACCATACCAGTGATGAGTGAGTTTGGGTCGAGACGTACACCATCGTCGTGTGCCTCGCCCAGCAGATAGTCGACTGCATCGACACTACCTTGCACACACGCCACAGCAAACGGAGTCACTCCACCTCCATTCTCTGACAGATTGACATCTGCACCCAGTTGTACCAACTGTTTCAACAACTTTCTATTACCATGATAACTTGCAAAGAAACTCGGTGTACATCCATTATCACTTCGTACATTAACATCCAATCTCAATCTTTCTCTTTCATCCAACATCTCTTCACATTTATATTTATCATTCACTTTACATCTTTCATAAAATTCTAAACTATTCTTTTGTGAATACATTGTCTACTATATATATATATATAAATATGAGTATTAAACTAAACTAAAACTAAAATACATTCTGAATCAACCGATTCTTGTCTTGAATACTAATAATATAATTAAATTATTTTTTGAATTTTTATGAATCGATTCATTTCTTATCCTGGTAAGACTTGAAGATGACTAATCATTGAATTATCATTATAAATATACATATACAAAGAAGAATCATGATAACAATTAGAAATATCATCAACAACAAGAATGTTGTACAGAAATCATTGATTTCATTAAATAATAGTAGTAGTAGACACTACACAACGACTGTATCATCATTGTCATCATCTTTTACATCATACTCTCCTACTACTAGAACTGCAGCTATTGGATCATTTCAAAGTAATAAACAACAAATATATAGTAGTAGTAGTAGTAATAGTATTAGAAATTATGTTTCACAACAACAAACAACACCAATATCAACTTCAAATGAAAGGTAAATAACAAAGACAATGAAATATATATATATATTTCTAATATTCAATCTATTTCTATTATATTTTTAGTATAACAATACATGAATATACAGATCTTGTAAATGATGAATTGGAATTATTTACAGAAAAGTTGGAATTTGTTGGACAAACTTTAGATATACAAGGATTTGATTTAGAATCTACTGATGGAGTATTGACACTAAAACTTGGTGATTTGGGTACCTATGTAATTAATAAACAAACACCAAATAAACAGATATGGTGGTCATCACCAATCAGTGGTCCAAAAAGATTTGATTACGATTGCAAATCACAACAATGGATTGATAATAGAGATTCTACACCTCTTAGACAATTATTATCAAATGAAATTAAACAATTATGTAAATATGAAATAAATCTTTAAAAGTATAAATGATGTTTATTGTTTATTTGATTTATTTTGATTTATTTGGATGGTACAGAAGTAGTTGAAGAGGATGGAGAAGATTTTGGTAATAAAGTAATACATTTGTTAATACTTTCAACCCATTGTTGTTTTTCTTGAGCAGATGTACAACTAAACATCCACCATTGAGCACCCTTGACAAGGAAACCATTGTTGATACGTGGGAAATCCTCGACGGTGGTGGATGAGGTCAACATGACCGAGTAACGGTACTTGTATTCATTTGGCTTGTTGGGATGTTTGATGGTCATCATCAACATATCAGTAAACAAAAAGACAACTGGATCCTTGTCTTTGAAGGAACCCGAACTCGAACCAAATTGAATGGTACCTTCCTTTACAAACTTTCTATGTGGTGCCAAGAAATTGTTTGGTAATTTGCCATGTAGATTTTGGTGGATTGAAATCATGGTCATTGCATCCTCTGCATCTCTCTTTCTCTCATTGACATAGGATGTTACTCCCTTGATCTTGTCCAATGCAACTACCAATGATTTATAATCTGGATGATCTTCATTTGTAGTTTTAATTAAATCTGAAAGTAACATTACATATCTTGGTAATTGTTGAACTGGTGTAATCAATACTAGAAAATAGATAGAAAAAAAAAAGAAAAAGTTAATATAAATCATTCATTTCCCAAGATATTATTTGTTTTTTGTTTGATTCTTTACAATTTTCTAATTCTTGATCACGTAATTCAGGATCAGCTTCAACTTTACGAATAAATTGAACAAATGGTACATTGTTTGCTCTACTTTCTTTGTAGGTTTTAATGGCATTGTTGTAATTGTTGATATAGGTACTGTAGACGGTCATGAAATCGGTGGTCTTGAAAAAGATATCACCAATGAGAAGATGATCCTTTTTGTTGTCGGCCAACCATCTCTTTACTCTTGATTGGAGACCGTCGGCCAACATACTGTTAAAGTTGTGGATGATTTCGACGATTGAAAAGATGGCTTTGATCTTGTCGGCTGTGAGAATGGGACGTTTAGAGGCAGCGGCCGATGTGAGTGGGTTGAGGAACTTTTTAACGATCAATCCGAGATTGCGGACATAGTTGACTTCGACTTGAACGATTTCCTGAACGATATGGGTACGCTTTTGAGCACGAGATGCTTCTTGAGCGGCCTTGGCAGCTTCTTGCGATGCCTTGTCTTGTGCTTCTTGAGCACGACGTTGTTCCTCGGCAAGACGACGTTGCTCTTCTTCCTTTTTACGACGGTGTTCTTCTTCCTCCTTTTTACGCTTGACGTCTTCTTCACGTGCAAGAATTTCCTGTTGCATCAGTTTGAGTTTGTCTTCTTCCTCTTGTTGGATACGACGTTCCTCTTCTTCGCGTGCCTTTTTGGCAGCCTCTTCTTGCTCGCGCTTCTTTCGCTCTTCCTCGTCCTTCTTTTTCTTGTCTTCCTCCTCGCGTCTCTTTTTCTCCTCGTCCTCCTTTTTCTTGCGTTCCTCGTCCTCTTTGGCGAGTCGGAGTTGGCGGTCGTGGGCCTCTTTGGTGGCGGCGGCCTTTTCCTGCTCGGCCAAGTGCTGTGCGGCGGCGACTAGGCGGTCTTCCTCCTCTTGACGCTTTCTCTCCTCCTCGAGCACCCTCTTTTTCTCTTCTTCCTCCAAACGCACGCGTTCCATGTCTTCTTGGAGTTGCTTGAGACGTTCCTCTTCTTGTTTTCTCGTCTCCTCCACCTTTCGCTCCTCCTCTTCTTTGGCGCGACGTTCCTCTTCTTGTTTTCTTCTCTGCTCGATTCTCTTGACCTCTTCCTCCATGATTCTCTTTCGCTCTTGGATTTCATTCTCGGCGGCCACACGCATCTCCTCTTCCTCTTGGATACGCTGTTGTTGTGCGGCTTCCTTGTCCTCCTCGTCTTCATCGTCGTCCTCTTCGTGTTCGTAGAACGACTGCGACACTTGGAACTCGGGCACTTCCTCCAATCCAAAGTCAAGACCCTCGTATGACTTTTCATAGGGGAACGACAAATTGCTGATTGCAACCTCGGCCTGTGTCTTGATCTCGGCCGACGACGACTGCACCAATCGTTGGACGGCTGGCACAAAGTCGGGCATACTCTCGTTGATCAGCTTTCTATTGCGACCGCTGATAGCAAGATTCGTGGCAATCTTGGTACCCTGGAGTTGCAACTCTTGGTCGGGCGATGTCAACAAACCCAACACAATCGTCAAACCACCCTTTTGACAAAATGAAATTCTTGCCTTTTCATTCAACGACAAATTCACCAACAACTTGGTTCCCAACATCTTTAAATCCTTCTCACCTTGACTAATTAATCTAATTGAATGTTCTAATCCTTTTGCTTCATAAATCATTTCTTCATTTTGTGCTAATCAAATAAATAAATAAATATTAATATATATATTTTCTCCTCCTTTAGTTTTTTTTTTACATACTATTTCTAGCAAGATTAACAAGAGCACGAGCAGCTTGTTTAACAACTTCCTTATCAGAAGATAATAATAAATCCAAACAAAGTGGAACACCACCAAGTTTACCAACTTCACCTCTTACATCATCATAGTATGGAGTAGCATTGGCCAAAGATCTAGCAGCTTCCTTTCTAATATCAACCGATTGATATTTAATCAAATCAATTAATATTTCAATAATTCCTTCATTAATTGCACTTTGTTGTACGTCCTCTATAAAGTAGAAAATAAACAAACATTAATATATATATTATATTAATTGGGTTACTTTTTTTTTGATTTGCTTACCAATTGTTACCAAACCAGAAATGATACAAGAAGATTTTAATAGAATGGATTGTTGAGTAGTATTTTGTAATGGCATTCCTTTGATGGAGGGGATGATCTTTGAGAGTATTCCAGTACGTGAAACCTCTTCAATGAGACTGTCTTCAGACACCAAATTTTGAAGAACAACCAATACTTGATCGAATATTTGTTCATTCTTGTCTAATGGGAAAAGATCTAAAATTGGTTGTAATACAGTATCTTTGTTTTGCATTACATATTCAATGGTTTGTCCTAAAATTAAAATAACATTAATATTAATACTTTGTTAAATGTATTGTTTATGTTTTGTTTGTTTATACTATTACATACTATCAACAGCCATATTTGAAATAGCTTTAAGAGCAATTAATCTAATAGCATCTTGTTGATTGAGAATAGAAACCAATGACTCCAAACCATTACATCTTCTAATAGCCTCTCTATTGGCATCGATAATGGTCATATTGTAAATCATTCTAATGGCACTATCAACAATTTGAACCTTTGATGATTTGAATAATTGCATTACTGCTTCAATACATCCTGCTACTCTTGCATTATCTTTGTTTTCCTCTAAAGATTGAAAATAAAGTAAAAAAAAAGAATTAGTCAAAGTACAAAGTACAAAGTATAAAGTACATATTAATATTTGTGATATGTGAACATACTATGAAGACAAACATTATTGACAGCAGATAAAGCCTTTTCAACGATTTGATTTTGAACATCAACCGATTCATTTTGATAGGTTAGATAGTTTTGAAGGACGATAAAGTATGGAACGGCACCCATCTTTTCTCGTATTGGTGCAAGTGAAGCCATGATAATGACAAGGTTGAGTGTATGTGATACAGTGTTGATAACATCCTCCTTTTTAACATCGGTTGCCTTTAAATAGGCTAAAAGGTATCTCAACACATCAAATATCTTTTCTAATCCTCCTGCTTGTTCAATTGCTTGTTTATTGACATCGGCTAAATGAAATGAATAGAAAATGAAAGGTTATTATTAGTATTAGTTACTATTTGTTCGTCTGTCTGACTTCTTTTTTGACTTACAATGATTAGCTAAAAACATTAAACCCATTGAAGCATGTTTAACCATTGAAACAGATTCAGCCAATGTTGGTTCAGACAAGAGACCGAGGAACACTGGAATGAGACCAGCTTCTCTGGCAGCATCCTTATTTTGTGGGAGTTGATTGGCAAATGCTAAAAAGGCAATACTGTTCTCTTTGACGGGACGTTCCTTGCTGCTGACCAATGAGATGAGCTTCTCTGCCTTGCCTGCATTTTTGTATTGTGCATCAACCAAATCATCGACATCTCCCAAGAATTGTCCGACTTGTGCATCTAAACTGGCATCAAATACTATTGACATATTGTGTGTTAGATTTAAATAAATATATTATTATTATTATTATTATTATACAAAAAGTAGTTTTAAGAGTGATTTAAATAAATAAAGTAAAGTAGTAAGTAGATAGATAGATTGTGTTGTTGATATATATATGATACAATAAAAAGACGATAATAAATAAATAAATAAAGATCTCTTTCTCTCTATCTCTCTCTACTATTAACAACAAAGTAAAACAAACAGGTACTTCTTTAAAATTGTCAAAAATAATCGCGCTGTGATCAACACCTTCTTTGTCTTCAAACTTCTTGAATGTTGTGATCTTTTTTTGTTTTTGTTTTTTTTTTCATTGAAACCAGCAGAGGTGGATGGATAGGTGGGTTTGTTTGTCTTTAAAGACTAATAGGAGGGTGACACTGAGATAAGATATCTTTTATATATTTGATTGTTGTTGTTGATGATTTATTTATATATGATCAGTACTATATTGTTTGGGAATACCTGATTGACCTTGGACAGCTTTAGTTACCTCGGTCTCACCAATTTTAGTTTGTAAACCTTTATAAGTACGTGTTTGGTAGACATCTGCTGCTGTTGTCAATACGCCACCACTACCAATGGAAAGTTGTTTGACCTTGTCATCAAGTGATACGATTTCTCCAGATGTTGACGAGGTTGCTGATTTCTTTTTTGATGAACCATATTTAACCAATTTTCCAGATGTAAAAGAGTAGTGATACTTGTTACCCTCTTCATCACTAATCTCATCATCTTTTTTGTTTTCTTCTTGTTGTTCTTCTGTCAAACCGACACTATCATTTAAACGAGGGAATAGTCTTGAAAAATCGGTAATGTATTCACCAGTCCAATCAGTATTACCCAATGCCAAATTAACTTCCCAAGGTGTAGCAATTGGTTTATAGTATTCTTTTGAATCGATGATTGTATTCTCTGCACATGCAACAATGACAAACATATCAATCTCTGAGAAATTAGCCAATTTAGGAACATTCAATCTACCAACCACAAATACATATGGTTTCTTTCCACTATTTAATATTAATTGTTTTAATTTATCTATTGTTTCTCCATATTTTTCTAAATAGATAAAATAAATTAATATTTAATATTTAGATAAATAATTATCCCTCCTTCCTTTCATTGACACATACGAACTGTTAATGTAGCAACAACGATACCAATTATATTTGCTTCTTTACATTTTTGACTAATATAATAACGTTTCATTAACCCTTGGTTTCTTGGTAATGATTCTTGATTGATTTTATATGATTCTTGATTATCAACATTACATCTATAAAACTAAATAAAAAAAGTAAGTAAATATATGTTGATTTGATTGATTCGTGGGGATATGTTGACCGACATACAGTATTCTTATTAAAATTTAATAATAAGTTTGTTAAAGTAATACAATCCTTTCCAATCCATAATATCTTGTAATTTTCAATTTCCTCTTCCAATTTAAATCCTTCCTTTAATCTTCTTCCAAATATTAATGATTTATCTGTAATTATTGTTGTTGTTGTTGTTGTATCAATTATATTATTATTATTGATTGAGCAACATGATGATGATTGTTTCTCATCATTACAACATGAAGATGATGTTGATTTCTTTTCATCATTACAACATGATGTTGTTGATGTTGATTGTTTAGTATCTCCACAACAAGATCTTGAAGATGAGGAAGATGGAGTCGAAGTTGATATTTTAGTTGGTTGTTGATTTGATAAGATATTATTATAATTATCAATTTTTGTAATGATTATATTTGGATATACTGGTAATAGGATTGATTCTAATTCATCTGCTTTGTATTGATACTCCAATTGATAAAAGATGATTATCTTTTCTTGTGTATCGGTGAATGTTGATTGAATAGATGATAGTAGTTGAGAAGTATCTAATTGATCGCTTCCAAATACATATTGAACCGGTAGTTTAGTAGCAGGTGACAAACACGAATGTCCATAGTGAATGATGAAATCGGCAGACAAGTGAGACGCAGTCACTTCATCGACACAACACGATCCATATGCAGTGTCACCAAGAATGAATACATCACATGACTCTTTGGTCATTGATTTTAAACGACTCGATATAGTAGACGATGCCCACAACATTGTATCTGGCATCTGCAAAGCCACTCGTTTAAATGTAAATCTATCGATTGTTTCAACAGACTCTTGTATCTTGAAATATCTATTAAATGCAATAACATCATTCTTTAATACGTCTTCTGTATTTGTAATAGTAGTAGTACTATCATCTGATCTTGAAGTGAAATGTTGTCCATCATCACCTGTAAAGAATGATGGTTTAACTATAGTAGTAGTACTATCACCCATCCCTCTTCTTCTTTGTATCGTCGAGTATTTCGAGTTGAGTTGAGTAGAAGATAATATCTGTTAATCGTAATCGATGAATGTAATTATGTTACACAATTTTGAGCATCTCGAGTTTGAGTATTTTCGCGTATTTCATGCAAAGTTCTTTGTTGATGCCTATTTAATCATCAACTCCGACGATCAATTTCATTATTAAATCAACATGTTCGAGATTTCGCTATCATCTGGAAGGGATGCAAAGAAGTTCTTTGAACTCTCTCTTACCCTTATATTTCTAAAATAATAATAATAGAATAGCTATTTATTTATTCATTTTATT